>NW_027187460.1:33502832-33575449 GCF_028583685.1 Petaurus breviceps papuanus
AAAGAAAGAAAGAAAGAAAGAAAGAGAGAGAGAGAAAGAGGGAAAGAGAGAAAGAGAAAGAACGAGAGAGAGAAAGAGAGAGAAAGAGAAAGAGAGAGAGAAAGAAAGAAAGGAAGAAAGAAAGAAAGAAAGAAAGAAAGAAAGAAAGAAAGAAAGAAAGAAAGAAAGAAAGAAAGAAAGAAAGAAAGAAAGGTAGATGGATGGATGGATGGATGGATGGATGGATGGATGGATGGATGGATGGATGGACGGACAGACAGATGATAGATGATAGATAGATAGATAGATAGATAGATAGATAGATAGATGATAGATAGATAGATAGATAGATAGATAGATAGATAGATAGATAGATAGATAGATAGATAGATTATAAGATGGAAAGAAATAACAAAAGAACATTTAAAAATTACTAGCTAATTGCCAGGCATCTTGCTAAGTACTGGTGATACAAATTGAAGCAAATAAAACAATGGGAGATTTTGATTCTGATGGGGGAAAGCATTTTAAGGGGAGCTAGAGAGTAGAGAGAGGGCAAAGTATATAAATTGAGATTAAATTCCTGGGGTTTTCCTAGGTATTATATTCTATGAAATGTCCTTGTTCTGAATTCATGGCCATCTGCTTGTATCTAGCAAAAGAAGCATCAGTGAGGGCTCACAAGTTATATATTCGAATAGGTCAGGTGTAGAGGTAGAAGAGATTTCAGTTACTTAAATCCAACTCCATCATTTTATAGATAAAAATAAAAATCGAGGTCAAGATATTTTCACTAACTTAGCTGGAGGGAGTGGCAGACTGTGTTGTTTGTTGTTATTGTTGGGTCATTTGGGAACTGAGGCAAGCAGGGTTACATGACTTACTAGTAAACAACACAGCTAGTAAGTATCTGAGGTCAGATTTGAACTTAGGAAGTAGAGTCTTCCTGACTCTAAGCCCTGCACTCTATCCACTGGACCATCATCTCACTGCTGAACCTGTTACCAGACTCCAAATTCATTCTTTGCAGAGTAGCATGCTAATTGACATGGTTATCAAAACTTTACCAGAGTTCTCAGCTTAGCTGAGGAAGGCCACAAGAAGGAAACATGAGTGCTCCACACTTAATTTTAGGTAGGTGACAAATGGAGCTTATTTTTCCGTTAACTTCTGTGTTCTTACTTGGCAGCAGTTTCTAAGCACGTGATGGAGGTTTAGAAATTTATGATACAAATCAATTTCAATCGGTTCATTTAACAGCCATTTTAGCAAAGTAAGCTTCCAGGTTGCTTCTGTAACAGACTAAATATACAAGGTTTGTAAAATAATGTTGACATATCTTTGATTCACTTCTCCACAGAAACATGGATAATCTCTGATATTTATACAGTGGGAGGCATTGTATAACCTGTGTTTAGCAATCATCAGAAAGATTAGATAAAATACTTAAGAGATTAGTGAAACAGAACTCAGACTTTAGCAGATCTATCCTTTGCTGTTCTTAGAAGTATTGTCCCATTTGCTATTCTTTTTAAACAAAGATAAGATTTTATTTTATTCTTTTTTTTCTTCTATCAAAAAGTTACAATTATTTATATATACATATGGGTATATATATATATACATATATATATATATTCTTCAGACCTTACCCCTTATCTTTCAAGAGATGCTTAAACTATTTCTTCTTTTCTCACTTCAGAATTATGATACAAAGTTATCTTCCATTACAATAAAATTTTAATATTTTAGTTCCTCTATTTTGTATTCATCTGTATACAAAGAAACAAAATGAAAGGATAAAAAATGTCTTAATCGTCAGATTCTGCTATCACGTTTCCAAAGGAGCCCATCTCTTTTTCTTCTTCAACTTACTACAACTATAACTAAAAGGATACTTGGCCATAGGCTAAAATTTTTGAAAAAAAAAAAAAGCAAGGCCTAATATTTCTCTTTGTTCTTCCAAATAAAATCTCCTTCTCACTTCCTTTTGCTTATTTTTGTAGATTTTCCAATACTCCTTTCTCTGGATTGTTTATACTTCTTAAAAGCCTCGAAGCTATTGTTTACGTTACTCCTCAAAGCTATATCTAACTACACTGGCCTTTGCTACCCCACATAACTATTTGGAAATTATTCAAATTAAGACCTTCCAAATGCTTTATGAATATTTTTTACTTATCTTCAGTCAACCTTCCCTAAAGTTTAAAGCTTCCCATCAAAACACATAAAGCTTTCCCTAGTTATACATTCCTTCCAAGTCAAAATGTTTGCATTATTTTCTATATTTAGTGCACTCTGAAACATTGTGATCAGAGGTTCTTATATGTGTAACCAATGCAATATTTTTTGGATGTGCAGCCTAGGACATTTGGTCACAAAATGTTGTTCCACAAAGTAATTTTTGTCAGATCAGGTTTTAGATCTGGCCCTCTATTCCTCAGATTTGTTTAAACACAGGTGCTTCAATTCAATAAAATCACCATCATGGTGTCTGCTTGGTTTCTTTTCAAACATATCCTAATTTCCTCTTCCTCTTTTTTTAAAATTGCTTTTGAGATATGTAGTTAGCAGTTACAATAAATAGAATGAGCACTCTAGGATCCTCTGTAAACTCTTGGATTTATTATTATGCATTCCTTTTTCTTCCAAAAGAAGAACCAACCCTGGAGTCTGGAGGACCTGAGTTCAAATCCTGCCTCAGACACTTAACACTTACTAGCCATGTAACCTTGGGCAAGTCACTTAACCCCAATTGCCCTGCCTTCCCCACTCCAAAAAGCAAAAATAAACAAACCAACTAACTAAAAGATGAACCAACAAATTGCCTTAGTTGTCTGTCCTAACAATTCAGTTCAGTGATTTTACTTATGAGTTAGATAAATCCTGAAACTGGGAGCAATTTTTTTCTTTATTTTAAATGGGTCAAACTTTAGATCCATTGAGAATTTTAAAACAAAGTCTCAGCAACTAGGACAAGGGATGAAATGTGAGGTTTTTATGTCTTTTTTTCCTCTTTGTATTCTAGAGAAAAATCACTAGACCTTCCAAAAAGCAGGTGGGAGGGGAAGGTAGGGGAATCCTAAACATGGAATTCCCCTAAGAAGGGCTAAATATTATGTGATACCAACAAAGGCATCAAAGTCTCCAGAATTCAGAATGAGAATTGCTCGTAGGTCTGAGTCTTTTTTAAATTCTTTTTTTCCTATTTGAATTAATGTACCATTTTATTTTTTACATGTATAGAACATTTTCAATATTCCAATTATATTAAAATGCTTCTGTATAATATTGTAGTATATTTTATGACTACTGTGTTCTTGGTTTAATTTGGAGCACTATATTGAGAAACCTGATAATTCTAGAGTTTGGGGTTTGTTTTTTAAACTTATTGAGTGAGTGCCTTGAATTCATGATGGAATATTATTGGGTTGTATGAAATGACAGAATGATCTCAGAAAAACCTGGAAAGACTTACATGAACTGATACAAAGTGAAGTGAGCAGAATGAGGCAAACATTGTACAGAGTAACAGCAATATTTTACAATGAGGAACTGTGAATGACTTACCTATTCTCAGAAATACAGTGATCCAAGACAATCCCAAAGGACTAATGATGAAGCATAATATATACCACTAGAAAAAGAACTAATATTGTTTGAATACAGACTGGTGTGCTAGTTTTCACTTTAATTTTTCCTTTAATTTGAATCCTCTGTACAAAATGACTAATGTGAAAATGTTTTACATGATTGCACATTTGGAACCTATATCTGATTGCTTACTATCTTGCCAGGGGTGGTGGTGGTCCCATGGGAGAGGGCGGGGCTGATGTTAAGGAGGGAGGGATAGAATTTAGAGCTAAAAACTTTAAAAAAGTGTTAAAAACTGTTTTTACATTAATGGGGGGAAAATAAAATATATTAAATTTAAATTGTTTTTCAAGTTATATAGTTAATAGTTAGAAAAGCAGTCTTTTCCTGTACAAAAACCTATGGTCTCTCTTCAGTTGCTTGCAGTATGAAGTGCCACCTCTTTACCATTTAAAGACCTGCACAATTTTGTTCTGAACCTACCTTTCTAGTCTGCTTTTTCTGAACTCTATATTCCAACCAAACTGGAGTACCAGGCATTTCCAGAAATCATAGATCCATTTTCCAGCTCTGTTCATTTGGATTAACCATCTTCTGTGCTTGGAAAACTCCCTTCATCTTTGTCTCTTGGAATCCTTGTCTTTCTTGGGGGCTTTACTCAGGTGCCATCTCCTCTGTCATCCCGTCCCCCAACCACACCCCTAGCTAATAGTGTTCGATTCTTCTCAATTTTCCCTCAGTCTCTGAGTACATGTTGTTTATGGCACCTCATCTTCCCAGTAGACTGTAAGCTCCTTAAGGACAAGGATTTTTTTTTTCCTCTTTCTATTTCTCAGTCCCTAGCACAATGCCTTGTACACATTAGGTACTGCATATATATGTATATGTATGTATATGTAGAGTGTGTAGACAGCAATAGTAGCTAATAATGATTTAGTGCTTACAATGCGCCAGGTTCCGTGCTAAGTGTTTTACAATCATTATCTTATTTGACCCTCCCCATCACCCTGGGAGGTAGGTGGTCCAAGGGATTAAAAATGCTTTTCTTTGTGACCCTAGGGTTTAGTGCAGCTCCTGGCATACAGTAAGGGCTTAATGCATGTTAGTTGGTTGACTGACCGATTTCATAATATAACCCAAGTTTAGCCAATCACTCATATGCTTCCCATGGAAATATTATTCATATTTATCACTCATATGTTTCCCATGGAAAACCACATGGTTTATTGTTTTCATTACCCCTTGTCTTGAAAGTCAAGATGAAAGGACAGATTATCTTGCTTCTAACTAACAGCAACTTCAGGAAGCCAAACACAGAAATGTAGTTTGGCAGAACCTTGACTAGGATAAGAAAGGAGAATTTCCATTGCCCTTTAGAAAAATGATGAACTCCTCTGTGTTTGATTTAAGCTTAATGTGATTCAAGTAAATGGAAGAAAAGCCTGGAAAGGTTAACCCCCAATGGTTATTTAACTGATGCATACATACATTTCCCTAGGAAGGTAGAATGTGCTCTCATTTCTTCTAATCATCACATCTCAGAAAAGCAAGATCCACAAAGTTAAAATTCCACTCTCTCAACAGGATTTCTGTACTTCGAATTAATTTGGGAAGCCAAATCGTACTGCCAAAATCCTTCATGACAAAAATACAAGTCATTTTGGCTTGTTGTGTTTCCTGAAAGAATAATAATAAAAAAATTCTCCACTAATATCTTGTTCTAACATCTGACCCTGGGTTCTGTTAAATAATTGCAATAGAATGCAATATCTGTCAGTTTCTCCAAAGTTGTAGAGGTTTGAATATAAACTGATGATGAATTGAACATCTAACAAGGAAGTAAAATAGCTTAATGGATAATATTGGATTTGGAATCAAGAAGACTTGGATTTTGATACTATCTCAGATACTCACTAGCTGTGTGACCTTGGAAAAGTAACTTAGCCTCTCTCAGCCTCAGTTTCCTCATCTGTAAAATAAGGATAGTAATACCTCATATCGATGTTTTGAGGACCCAATGAGAGAACACATGCAAAGTATGCTGTAAACCTTAAAGTACTATATTAATACTAGCTAGCTCTTGATGGGCAGCTTAGGATTACTTTAGCTAAGTTTATAGAGCTTCATTCCCAGAAGTTTGGCCACTAGGTGAGGAATTTTTCTGGCCTCAGGAGCTCATGAAGATGAATGATTAAGGTCTTTGCATCCAACATAGGAAATACCTATGCTGATGAAATCAGCAGTCTTTTAAGGTATGGAAAAAGAAATGAAAATAACATGATACAAAGTAGAATATTTTTGTGGAAACAAAATTAATATTAGAATTCAACTGAGAAGAGAAAATAGGACAAAAGTGGAATGTCTGGAGAAGAAATAGTAGGTAGGTCACCCTCTAATCCCCCAGTAGTTCGGTGATATTATCAATGAGGGCGTTCCTTCTAATGAAGTTCGTCAATGCCCAGCCCTGGATGCTTATCCAGTGTGGTATCTAGGACCATAAAATCACTGAACCATAGCTGGAAGGGAATGAGTATTCTTTTAATCAACCCCCTCATTCTGCAGATGAAAGTAGTAAGGCTGAGGTGGCTAGGTGGCACAGTGAATAGAGCACCAGCCCTGGAGTCAGGAGGACCTGAGTTCAAATCCGGCCTCAGACACTTAACACTAGAACTAACCATGTGACCTTGGGCAAGTCACTTAACCTTAATTGCCCTGCCTTCCCCCCTCCAAAAAGCAAAAAATAAAATAAAATAAAAAATATTAAGGCCCATGGACATTGAATGTTTTAACCAAGGTCACAAAGATAGCAATTGTCAACAGGAGGATTTGAATCCACAACCTCATTTGAACCTCTAGGGTCAATGTTTTTTCCACTGCACCATGTTGCCTATATAATCCTGGCTATGTTGTCCCACCAGTCTGCTACAAAGGGTGCACACAACCTTCTGGGAGCCGCCTTCTTGTTCTCTCAACATGATGGTTCCCAATAGAATATTGGGGCTGCTTATTGTTTATTCCTCAAGTTATTACATCCCATCTATTTTCTTTCTGCTCATTCATTTCTTGGATGACTTCCTTTATAATGGGTTGCCACCTACTCATCACACTCCATCCTCCACTTCCCAGTGTGCCTTTGGATGATCTTTGACTTCAAGTATTCAGACATCATAGTTGCCTCAAAGATCATTAACCTGTCGGGGATTTTAGAGATCATCTGGTCAGGCTCATTTGTTTTATAGGTAAACAAACTGAACACTAGAAAGCAGGAAAATGACTGCTTTAAAAGTAGTGAGAGAATCTTCAATTTTTATTTTTGCTTTTTGGAGGGGCAATTGGAGTTAAGTGACTTGCCCTAGGTCACACAGCTAGTAAGTGTTAAATGTATGAGGTCGAATTTGAACTCAGGTCCTCCTGACTCCAAGGCTGGTGCTCTTTTCACTATGCCACCTAGCTGCCCCAGAGAATATTTGTTTTTACCCACTATCTCACCAGCCCACAAGGAGTACCATTTATTCACCTACCTTCCAAATCCCTTTGAAAGCTGTCAATGCCCTTAAGCCCCAAGACTCTCTTAAGGGATCCCTGAACCTATACTATATAAGCCTATAGTTCTCAAAGGGTATTCTATGGTAGAATAATGAGAGCCTTATTTTATGTTACTACAATTCTTCAAGTCATGATTTCATGTCCATAGGTGATAATTTGAGTAACTTAAAAGCTTGAGAAATGCTTAAAAATCATCATTTTACTTGAACTTCACAACAACCCCGTGTGGCATGTATTGCAAGCACTATTTTTTCTTCAAAAACAAAATCAAGGAAACTGAGACTCAAAAACACAAAGCAATTTGCCTGTGGTAACACAACTAATAAATGCCAGAAGTGGGACTGGAATCATGGTTTTCCAACTCCAAATCCAGGACTTTATCCATTACTCCAAGTTATCTGAGAGTGACATTTCCCCAACAGGAAAATGTGTTTATATTAATGTTAAATGATTTTTGAAACATTCTTTTGATGTGCTAAATGCCCCTAATGAGGACAGCTAAACAAATAAATCTTTATGTTAGGAGGGAAATTGAAATAGAAAAATAATCACTCTTTTATTGATTCTTGGCAGATGAGGCATTAGCAAGGCCTAGGAAGGTTTTGCCTTCCCATCCGGACTGGACTACAACCTTCTCTAGGGCAACAACTATATATTGTCTTGGTTGAATATAAGAGTAGATAGTCAATAAATGCCTTTTATCCAACAAACCTACTGACCCTTCCTGAAATCTCTTTTACTCCACTGTCTGCCACACACTTCTGGACTGGGGGCAGAGGGCAAGCAAGAGATCAAAGGGTTTTACCAAAGTTTTTTTTTGTTTTTCCCTGATGTGCAGGGTCCAAAGAGTCACTGATGCCTCTTTGATCTCTGATTCATCCCATCCTCTACGCACCACATTGCAGTTTCCTCAGCTTGGCCTGGACCCCATGAGAATTCTCCCTGCCTCCCTTCCAACCTCACAAGAATTCCCAACGATGTCCTGTTCTGTATTAACTAAGTTAAACAACAGTGAACACCTCCAGCTGGCTCATTGTAAGGCAACTATCATAGTCTTCTCCCTCCCTTCATGTTGGAGCACAAAATAAATATGTTGGTGACTTTGTTCAAGAGGCAGCTGGAACACAGTTTTGATTTGAGCTTCACACTCTCATTTCCCTTTAACTCACAAATGGACTAGATGTGAGGACTGGTCTTTGTGGGAACTATTTGGGAGTTTTTTTTTCTGGAGATCTATTGACTAAGTTTAATTTTGGTGAGTTGTACATATTCCAGTAAGCAAATCAGTCCTTTTTATTGACATCCTTGTGTCAAAAATAAAGAATGTAAAACTGTTCTTCACTAACTAGTTCTGCCTAGACAATGACATATCTTCTCAAGATTTTTAATTTAACCAACTGAGAACTACAAGGAAAGAGTCTTTTGAGAATACACGGGTCTGGTTTTGGCTTTTAAAGAGTCTGCATTTGATCATCTCTCTCACGGACACAATACCAATTAGACAAAATAAACTTCAATTGTAACAAGAAGGAATTTGGTTGGATACAAAGAAAAACTTCTTGAATTCAAAGATAAATATTCAAATGTATTTTTAAATAACTGTTGGTTTGTAGAATCTCTAAAGGTAAAATGGAAAGATAATCATGTATACGTATGCATATATGTATATGTATATGTACATACATGTATGTTATATATTCTATGCACATGCATACAATTTAGGCTAATGTAAACATAAATATGAATCTGTGTATAGGTATATAAATTTGTATGTACATACAGATGTACTTCAGTACAATTCATTTCCTTATAGTCCTATATACTTTATGCATTTGAAATCATTATTCTGAGAACTGATCCATAGATTTCACCAGATTACCAATGGGACATATGACACAAAAGGCTAAGAGGACATTGACTAAAGAAAAGGAGGGGGAGAGGGAGTAATTATGTAACTGGATTAAGATGGTAAATGTTTTCTGATGTGAATATATTGCACTTATGTATTTCAAAATAAACTTGTCCCTTGTTTTGCTTTTAGACACTTTATAGCACTTAGAACACACAGTTGTATTTCAGGAGGGGGCAAGGACCAAGCTACATAGACTTAAGTATGGAGAAAAAAAACAAACGTGTGATCTGGCCAGACAAGAAGTAGTGGGAAAGGTTTCTAATTCATTTTAATCTAACAAATATTTCTTAAGTGTCCATTATAAGCAAAGGGGTATTTTACAAGACACAGATTTTTTTCAGGGCTCATCTTTCTTTGTTCTCCACTTTCCTTCTCTTGGATCCTTTCCAGGTGGGCAGGGAAACAGGTGTTTGCTTCCCTCTACTTTGTTTCTGATGGCTCTGTGGAAGGCCTGCTTGTGCCTGGTACAGATATTAGTTAGGAAACTAGCTCCATTCTCTTCCCAGGAACTGAAAAAGTATCTGTGTCTTTAGGGTTATTTTTAAGAATTATATGCTTGATTTATGGAAGTTATTTTTTATGAATTTGATTGTTTTTGCTGCTCTAAAAAATTTCCCCAAAGCCCATGTGCTTACTAGGCCTCATTAAATATCTCTCCTCCTGTACCTCCTTAAACAGAATGGTCTGCTTATTAAGTGAGTTCAGCCAAGTGTCACAGTCACCTGATTTCAGAATTTGAAGGGACCCTAGAGACTATCCCTTTCAAACTGTACCTGAACAAAATTCCCCTCTCCAACATTCACAAATAGTCATCCATTCTTTTATAAAAACCTAGCACTTATCACAGTACCTGACAAATGATAGATGCTTAGTGAATATTTATTGATGGATTGTTTATGGGCAGAAGCCCTTTTTGCAACTATCTAAAAGATGATTAGTTACTGGATGAGGAGAAGGGAGGATCAGATGAACCTGAAAGCCCTTTCCCAGATTTGGAGTGTTAACAAGAAATGGCTTCCATTGGATGGACTGAGGTCATTCAACACGAACTTCCTCAGTCCCCTTTTTCCATTCTTTGAACTTCAGCTTGTCTCTTTCACTTATTTCTTTTCTCACAATTACTATGTCTCATTACTAATGAAGTCTAATTTCTCTTCTTCCTTCTTCTCAAGAATCTTGATTAATAATCACCCACCCAGAATCATACAGCATCTCAGAATTGGAAAGGAACCCAGAGGTTCATCTAGATAGTATATGCTGTATTATATCTTAATAAGAACT
This sequence comes from Petaurus breviceps papuanus, assembly GCF_028583685.1. NCBI lineage: Eukaryota > Metazoa > Chordata > Mammalia > Diprotodontia > Petauridae > Petaurus > Petaurus breviceps. The sequence continues at coordinate 33,513,145 of NW_027187460.1, forward strand.
TCCTCATTCCCTTTATCCATTTTTGCATGTCAAGGACCTCTCTGGCAGTCTGGTGAAGCCTATGGAACTCTTTTCAGAATAATATTTTTAAATGAATAAAATAAAATTCTTATTAATGTTATTAATTACAATTAATTATTTATATATTTATATAAAATAATTAATTATTAATTAATTACCTCTTGAGTCTTCTTTTACCTTACTCCCTTCTATGGTGATTCAGTGACACTGGCTCCTTGATCACAGCTGAGTTCCTCAAACACAACACTCTACATTCTGACTCCTAGGCATTTTGATTGGCTGTCCCCAGTGCCTCAAATATCCATCCTCATCTTCACTTCCTACCTTCCCTGACTTCCTTCAAATCTCAGTTGAAGTACTCCCTTCTGCAAGAGACCTTTCCCATACTACTTAATCCTTGTAGGGTATTTGTGCTTTCCTTCCATGATTGTCTCCAATTAATCCTGTCTACATCTTGTTTATGTTCTCTTCCCCCATCACTCAGAGACTGAGAGCTCCTTGAGAGCAGGAATTTTTTTGTTTCATTTGGTTTCTGCTTTCTTTGTATCCCCAGTGCTTACCATAGTACTAGGCACATAATAGTTGCTTAATCAATGCTATTGAGTCATCAAAATGTCAAAAAAAAATAGTTCACGGACATTAGTTTAAGAACCTATGATCTACAATAACTCTGACAAATGGTCAAAGTTTTGTTTAAAGACACCCCCCCCCATGGGGAATTCATTACTTCCTGAGGCACCAAGTCTAAATCTGCTTCTTTATATCTTACATACATTATTCTGTATTATTTTCTCTCCATGTCCTCCAAGGAGAACAAAGGAAGTCTAATTTCTTCTCCTCTACAATCCTTCTAACACTTGATGCCATTTTCCTGTTGAGTCTTCTCGTCTCTAGTCTAAATGCTTTTAGTTCCTCTAATGGCTCTTTAAGGACTCTTCATTGCCATTTAAAAGCATTAATATGAATTGGAATAAGATCTAATAAACAGGTAACATGCATAGCCAATTAGGGTCCGCAACCTTAATAACATTAAAATTGACTTCAATTTGATTAAATTTTGGTAAGCATTTATTTAAGAACTACTCAGTGCAGAATATTGTGCTAGTCACTGGGGACTCAGGGAAATAAAAAGACTAAAACAGTTCCTGCTCTCAGAGAACATACCTTCTATTGAGATGATGGGTTATAATATGTAAATAGAGAAAGACACAGAAATTCGAACAAGGAGAGAACAATAGCAACTCCTAGGGTCAGGAAAGAATTCTCTAACTATGTAGAACATGAGCTGAGCTATGAAGGAAACTAGCAATTCTTAATAGCAGAGATGATAAAGACATGCATTCCAGAAACAGGGAACAGCTTGTGTAAAGGCATCAGGGTCACATACGCATTGACAAGTTTGGGGAACAGACAATAGCCAGGATGACTAGAGCGTAGAGTGAGAGAGGGGGCAATAATGTGAAATAAGTCTGGAAAGGTATGTTGGAGACAGATTGTATTGGTTCCCAAGGGACTTCAAAGAATTATTGTGCCTCTTAAAAAACACTTCACTTTCTTCTTAATTTAAAGGATTTAGTCACTAGAGAGAATAGATCTCAGTATGACTACTATTATTATATTTATAGCAATTGGCCCCTTTTTAGTTTTCTATTACACAGGGGAAATAAGACCTGAACATTTGCATTAGGTTGAACATTTATGGATTTCCACTTCCTGTTGAATATGGGAATAAATAAAATGAGCTCAGGGAGCTCAGCAAAATTTTCTAAAGACATGAGTCCATTGAGCTTATTTTTATTCTCTGGAGCAACAGCCAAAGGACAGATTCTGTGGAGTTAATTCAATTCAGCAAGTATTTATTAAATACCTACTATTTACTAGGCATTGTGATAGAATCTAGGGATGCTGAAAGATATAATAGAAATCATCTTGCCCTCAAAGAACTTGCATTCTACAGGGGATAGGAGGGGAGGGGAGATAAAATACATCACACAGATAAGTAAATGCTAAGTATGAGGAAGTGGGCAGGGAGCAGCAAGGACATAATGCAGGAGGTAACATCAGAACTGAGCTTTAAATGTACCTAGGAATTTCAAGAAGGGAGAATGAGAAGGGAATCCATTACAGGCAGGAAGAACAGCTTATTCAGTCAGAGATATGAAATGTCATAGACAGATGGATCAGATGGTGACACCTGAGCTTAGCCTTGAAGGAAAGGAAGCATTTCCTCAGGCAAGATGTGGATGCAGTCCATTGTAGACAGAAGAGGTAATATGCACAAATATACATAGGCTGGGATGGGTAGGATGTAATATGACTGGAATGTAGGAAGCATGAAGGAGAGGACTATAAAATCGGGCAGGATAATCAGATAAAGATACCTCCTTTATTTAAAATTTTTTTTTGCTGGGACAGCTAGGTGGCACAGTGAATAGAGCATTAGCCCTGGAGTCAGGAGGACCTGAGTTCAAAACTGGCCTTAGATACTTGACACACTTACTAGCCATGTGACTTTGGGAAAGTCACTTAACCCCAATTGCCTTCCAAAAAAAAAAAGCAAAAAAAAAATTTGTTTTCTACATGCAACTGGGAAATAAGATATTCAGGCACTGGCATATAGAATCCATTTTGCCCTACTGGAAAGTTTGGGGGGGGGGGTTGATGGGGGAGAATATGAGAGAACAGATTGGAGAAGTGATATTCAATAGGCTTGCTATTTTGGGATGGGCGTAGGGGAAAGACAGGGAGAAAAATTTGTAGCTCAAAATCTTGTGGAAATGAACATTGAAAACTAAAAATAAATAAATAAATAAATGTTAAAGATAACTCCTTGAAGGCTTTGAATGCCAGTGAAAGGTATCTGTGGTTTTATCCCATATGCAGTGGGGAGTCATTGAAGGTTTTGAATAGGGGAGTAATGTTATCAGGTTTGTGCATTACAAAAATTACTATTTCAGGGGTGAACTAGTAGAAATAGAAACTCGAATCAGAGAGACCAGCTAGAAGACCCTTTTACTAGCCAAAGCACAAAGTTATGGAACCTGAACTAGAGTGGTAGTACGGAATTGGAGAGAAGTCAATGGATAACATTTATATTTTCATATTTGCAGAATGATTATGAAGATACTACTATAAAATGGTCTATTATTGTTATCAATTTGATCCATTCCCCCAGACTCAACTCTTCCCTTCTCTTTATTGTGAAGGTTCTGAGTTTTTCTTGCTTCTATTTCAACCTCTAATATTGAGGCCCTTATTACCCCTCAGAGGGACCACTGGTATAGGCCTAATTAGTCTTGCCTATAGTTTCTCTCTTTTTTAATCTGTCCTTCACACTGCTGGCCAAGTTAACTTTATAATGCACATTTCTTATATCACTTCTCTGCTAAAAAAAAAAAAAGTTTAGTGGTTTCCTCCTATCTAAACTTACACAAGTTGTCAAAGTCTATATGTGAAACGGGATGACTTAGCATTCCATTTTCATGTCCTAGAGTTAGTCATCTCCATGCCTCCACCTCCATCAGAACACCTTGATATAACTTCCATCCTGAATGGTTTCCCCTCAATCTCCACCTATCAGCAACTGAGCCATTGATTAGAATTCAGATCAGATGCTGCCTTTCCCATGAAACTTGCTCTATTTTCCCCTACTAGAAGTGATTTCTCCATTCCATGGTCCATTATAGTACTTTGACTTAACTTAGGATGATAGATCTGGAGCTGGAAGAGGTCTCAGAGGTCATATAATTTAATCCACTCATTTGAAGATATGGAAACTGAGGGCCAGTTACGAGAAGTGACTTACTCAAAGTCACACTGGTAGCAAGCATCAGAGGTGAACTTTAAAACCCCAATCCTTTGGCTTCAGAGTCAATACTTTTCTTATGGTTTGTATCACATGATCGTTTCTATTTTAATTATGTTCCTTTTGTGAATAATTATAATTTCTTGTCTCCTTTACTATGCTTTATTTATCTTCATATCCCTTCAGCATCGAGCATAATACTTCCCAACAATCAATCGACAAGTATTTATTAAGAACCACCTATGTGCCAAACACTGTTCTGAATTTGGGGATGACAAGCACAAAGAATTAAACAATTCCCATTTGCAAGGCGCTTATGGAATGTTTACATTCTATATATTAACATATAACATATAAATAAACATATATTATGTTTACGTTCTATATATTAACATATAACTTATAAATAAACATATATTATGTTTACATTCTATATATTAACATATAACATATAAATAAGCATATGTTATGTTTATATTCTAAACAACGGGTTTTATGTCTGTGTGCATGTGGTAAATCTAAAGTGAATAAATAGGAATATAAATAAAATAGTTAAGTATAAGGTTATTTGGTATGAAAGAAACTAGCAGTGAGTGGGACCAGGAAAGGCTCGATGTAGATGATGGCGGTTGATCTTTATCTTAAAGGTGTAACAATCTATATGAAGCAAAAAAGAGGAAGAAGTGCATGGAGATGGGAGATGATGTACGATGTATGAGGAACTGGAAATATTTAGCCTGGAGAAGAAAAACCATTAGTAGGCTGTCTTCAAGAATTCATGGAATCACAAATTTTAGAGTTGGAAGATTCTTCAATGACTGTCTTGGCCAACTCATTTCCAAAGAGAATGTTTCTTTTCCAACATGCCTGACAAGTGATCACCCAACCTTTGCTTAAAGATTTCCACTTAGGTTAGAGAAGTCAAAATCTTCTAAAGTGTTTTTGGAGAAACTTAAAATGATAACCTGTTAAAATCAAGTCAGGTAGAGTTCCATGCTTTTGCTATTTCCTGTTTATCAATGCCACATGGAAGTTGTTTAGACAGAGACAGAACCTAGGATTTAAAGATAGAAGGGACTCATATGTCAAGTCCAATCCTACTACCCAGCTGAGAGCTAAATTATGTTTAGCTTATAAACAGAATGAAGTCTGGGTGAACCTTTGCCTATTGGTCCTTAGAACCTCTGGTATTTAGGTCACCTCCATTAGAATTTTGGGCAATCCAGTTATCAGGATTAGAAAACTAAACTAATAGAGATGACTTGCCCTGCCCAGATGCCTTGAGGCTACTGAGTCTCATGATTAAGCCGGAGGAGCTGAAGACTTTATCTACTCATTCAATGTCCATTCATTGGGTTGATTTTCTTTTGTCAGAGGAGTTCCCTTTCAGAAGGGATTTAAGGTGTTTCAAGGTCTCCCTCAATATCTTTGGTTATTAAGAGAAACCACTGACTATCAATTTATTGATTGTGGGCTAGCTTAATTAATAAATTAATTATTTGTCACCCAGAAGTACTGCCTTAGGGTTTTCATTCATCTCACATGATAGTTTGAATGTGTCTTTGGTAGTCAGTCTCTCTTGCTAAAATCTATCAAATAGATTTCCTCCTAATCTAAAACCCCCTCTGATGTCTCATCATGGAGGTGACATCCAAATCTTGAAATAATGAAAAACATCGATTTAACCATTTACTTTCTGTCAAACACTGTGCCACTGTGCTAAAGGTTAGAGATGCAAATCAAGAACAAGATAGTCTGGGGTGGCTAGGTGGGGCAGTGAATAGAGCACAGGCCCTGGAGTCAGGAGGACCCGAGTTCAAATCTGACCTCAGATGCTTGACACACTTACTAGTCACTAGTTACTTACTAGTCACTTACTAGTGACTTTGGGCAAGTCACTTAATCCAAATTGCCCTACAAAAAGCAAAAAAAAAAAAAAACAAGATAGTCTAAGTTCACTAGGTACTTACATCTAATTAGAAGGATGTAACATGTAACAGCATAATAATTAGAGAAAAAGTTTTTGGTCTGCAATATCAGAATAGGGAAATCCACTGACATACCCTTTCCAGAGGTGATGGTAATACTGATGTCGTTACAATTCTGAGAACAAGAGGTGGAGGAATGAGTAGGCAAGGGTTCTGGAAGGCTCTACCTAGTTCATTGTATTTAACAAACATTTACTAAGTGGTTTCTATGGGCCAAGCATTGGAGATAAAAAAAAATTGTATCTGACCTCAACAAGTTTACATGTTTACATCCTATTGGGAAAGAAAACTGTCTGTCTCTCTCTATGTATGTGTGTTGTACACACACACACACACACACACACATACATATATACATATATGCACATCTATACACACACAGAAACACACATACATTTATATATACATATGCATATGTGATTATACATATTTATACACAGATCTACACATATATTATACACAGATGTATAATTATCCACACCTCAGGGATTAGGGGCACAGCATTCTCACAATCTGGAAAATCCACATAAAATGCTTTCTATACCACAGAAGTAGTTTTCAATATCATATTAAAATATAAAATATGTTGACATTAAACAATACTGCACATATATTTTATGCATTTCTGAGTTTCTAAACTTTTCTGTGTCATCTGCTGGCCTTTGTGTGTCATTTGTGGCTTCGGCAAAACTCCCCCCAAATTCTCACTTAATTTCTTATATTGACCTATGACATATCAAAAGCATGATGGAAAAAGTCATTATGTGGCAGGGAAAACTACTATAAAGAGATGCTATGTGTAAATAATTTCAAGGGGGAAAGTCCATATGCAAAATGAAGGTAAGTTCATTGACTATATAATGGGTAAGCAGTGGGCACAGGGTAAGGGTAGGGAAGAGCAAATGCCATATAAGTATCTGTTAAAGGTATTAGCTATGTTTAGCCTGGAGACCAGTCCATCTATACACATAAAGCATTTAACATTTGGAGATGTCCAGAAGCAGATTGATCTGCCCTGGAATAAGTACAATCTCCTTCATAATGCATCCAAACAAAGGATGAGTGATTCTTTGTCAAGTACACTGTAGAGGAAATTTTAATCAGTTAGGAGTACTTCCCATGCATTCTGATTGTTTTTTCCAATGCCGAGATTCTGTGCTTCTGTATTTAACTCATCTTGAATTGCAAGCTTTTTTTAATAAAAAATGAAACATTAGTGGTTCATTACTCACATCTGAAATATCTGCTGACTGGTATCTTTCCTGCCATAGACTCTATTTCCATGTTGTTGTTTAAATTCTGTTTGTGGGAGATAGGAACTACAATCATTATGCAACATTTTAATGGAATGACATTCTAGGGACCTCCTCCCCCACAATCATCTAATGACTTAGTAATAGAAAGTCCCCAATCCCTATTGAAGAAGAAATATGATAAACTATGAAAGAACACAGCATAAGTGGATGATCTTTTTCACTGTTGTAACAGCTATTTTTGTCCTTGGATAAGGGACACCTGCAGTCTGGTCTAAACGGTTCCCTTAGCCCTGCATTTTTATCTAAAGGGACCTCTTTCACAGTTGTAAAAGTGTATGGTCACCTCCCTTTGTGTCCTGCCCTTGAAGAGGAACATCTTCTCATTCCAACAGCAAACCCTGAAAACTTCATGGCAAAAAATTGCCCCAGAAACTCCCCGTTTTCTCTCTTGAGCTTTTGCACTTTCTCTACCTCTGTCTCTCTCTTTTGAAAGGTTTGACTCATATATTCCAAGTTGCTGCAGAATGCTGCCCATTGATCAGATGATCTAAGCAGGCTTGGGAAATCTGTACGCTAGGAAGCTGAAGCTGCTATCAATAGTTTCATTAGTTTCCTAAAGTATTTCTTTGCTTTCAATTTGGCCTCCCATATTTTACCCACAGACATCAGACCCCCCACTTATGAGTATGCCTGTCCCAAGAGTTTCTATTTCTCTCAGTAGAAGATATTCCCTGACATGATCAACCAAGAACCTGTCAAGAAATGTTCATTTATTATGCTGCTCCTCCTGTCAGGAAGGTCATCTCCTTTTGACTGAATATACTGTTTATCCTTCAAGCATGATGCAGAGAACAGAGTATGAGGTAAGTGGACTTGGTTTTTAATCTTGTCTCTACTACTCACTTGTGTGACGTTGAGACTCAGTTTTCACATTGTGAAATGAGTTGTTTTATCTATTGTCAAGATTCCTCTCAGTTCTAAATGCTATGATCCTCCATGAATCTGGAGTACAGTGATCTCTCTCCCAGTCATGAATGTATGAACGTATAACTTACACCATATAATTAATTTAGGCCTTCTCACATTGAGGTCTACTCTTCTGGAGCTCTCTATCCTGCCCTTCTGCCTAGATTGCAGTTTCTTTCTATATTCATACTCCTTTGTTCTTATTCATAAGAAAGTGGGCAGATTGTTCAATTTGGAGTCTTGAAGACGTAGGTTCAAATTCTGCTTCAGACACTTAGTAATTATGTGACCTTGGTCATCATTTAACATTCCCAAAATTGTATACTTATCTGTAAAATGAGGTAGCAACTGCCTTTCAAGAAGGCTACGTGGGTGAAATAACACGTATAATATTGCAAGCTTTAAGGTACCATCCAAATGTCAGCTTTTGTTTGTTTGCCCTATGGCCCTGTGCAGGCCCCTTGCTAGTGACAAGTTCTGGAATGGAAACGTCCCACTGTTGCGGATTTTCAACTCTCTCTCTGAGTTTCCTGGGAGCACTGAGTGGTTAAATGCTCAGGGTCACATAGCTGACCATAAGTGTCAAAGGCAGAACTGAAACCTAAGCCCCTTCCAGACCAAATCTCTTGCTATACCATCCTGTCTCACATTATGCCTGGCACAGTGCTAGGCACATAGCATGTACTCAGCAAAGGCATTATTTGGTTAATTAACTCATTAGGATTCCACTGATAGTAGAGCTAATTCCACTTAATAAGCCTCATTACAGCAGTGTTTAACCTATTTGCAGTGTGCAGGAAGCATAAATCTCAAGATGCTATTCAACGTTTCTCTGTTAACTAAGCCCAAAGGGTTTCCCAGTTTGCCTTTCTAATCAAAACAAATACAAAATTGAAAACCAAGGAAAAAAATCTCCAGACCTTGGCTCAGGCCTTGATTTAAAAATCAGCCCATCAGACTGGTAGCGTTCAGAATGATGGAGCCAACGAAGCTATTTTTCCATCCCTGCCATACAGGAACTCTGGTCTGGAAAATTCAACCCCTTGAGGTAAGGGGGGGAAAAAGGCCTTTTAAATGAAGGTTCTCAGAGGATGCTTAAAGACCAGGATTGATTGAGAATCCTTTTGCTACGTGCACTGAGGCTCATTGAGACGGTGCCCAAAGACTTTTTAATGCTCAGCTCTTATGGAGAACAATAGTAACATCTTAGGCTGTGAAATGCCACTTTGTTGTTTTTCCACTGCTGGCCTGAATGAATCCTATGATGGTGTCTATTTGGCCTGAATATGTCTGGAGCAGACCAAACAGGATGCAGGAGAAAGAAACTGGTGTCTTCCCTTTTCAAGGGCTGGCTTATTAATGATGCAGTGATGAATTTGCCCTGTTCATAAATCCAGCCGCAAACACTTACAGCCATGGCTACCTCTGTCCTGAGGGTACATGGAGTGATCAGCAGGCCCTGGAGAGTGACCTAAGTTCAAACAGTGCACTCCAGGGGATGCCTGCTTCTGAGAGGTCAGGTGCCAAGACCCACCAGATTCTTAAAGAGGAGGGTGTAAATTTTGAGGTATTCCTGGAAGAAGAATTGTAAAAGTTTGGGTCAGAGTCAACAGATCTACTCTGACATCTTCCTGCCCTTCATGTATTTTTCTAAGGGATACTATTATAGTCATGAAACCTTCATCAGACCATGTGTGGGAAAAAAAAATAACTTTCTCCTTGTTTCCTGGAATGTGCTGTTCACTATTCCTACTACAACTACTATTAATTCTCATAATGTATTAACAATTTGCAGTTGCTTTCCCCACAATAACCTTGTGAAGTGGGTGGTACAAATATGATTATCTTAATTTTGCAAATGAGGCACCAGAGGTCTTTGGAAGTAAAAGTATTTGCCTAGGGTCACATAACTACAGGGTATGTTGGAGTTAAGATTTAATCTCAGATTTCCTGATTCCAAGTTCAAGGTTTCTTTTATGACATAAATGCCACTATTATTATCACTATTACTAATTATAACAATAATTTCTTACATGTAGCTGTTATCTATCTCAATAACAAAAACTATTTTTATTTCATTTTACATGTTTTTGTCTATTATATATATATGTGTATATATATAGATATAGATGCCTCCTACATTTCTAAATATATCCTTCCCCCTTCCTTTGCTTCCAGAGAGCCTTCCTTTATAATGAAAGGTAGGGGGGCAGGGAAGAGAAAGACAAATTCAGGTAAACTAATTGATATAGCAACTGAGTCTGACAGTATAAGTTATGTTTGTCTGTCCAATTACCCAGGACAAAAAAAAAAGATTCTATTTGCAGTCCCTGGGGAAGTTAATGAACTTGTTTTTTTGAGTTACTTGCCCTAGGGCCTAACCCAGTTTATTGGTGACTAAATGAATGAAAACTTGCCCATTATATCTACTACCTAGCTCTAGACAGGGCAACATCCTTCAGCTTCACATCCTATCCAATCATCCAACTGTCCACTCAGATTAACTTGCCATCAGCCCAACACCATGCTACATATACTTTCCTTCCCTTCCCTCTTCCCTTCAATAATCAAAACAATAATAAAATTACTTCAGAATGGGTGTATTAACTGTCATACATGAGCCACCATATCTATTATTCCCCAGACCAAATCTCTCTTCCCTGTATGTTACTTTTCTCTCTATATGTTGTCTTCCTCCTATTAACATGTAAACTCTGAAGGCAGGAACTATCTCTTTTTATATCCTTTTCCCCAGTGATAAACTCAATTCCACGCACATTGTTAGTTTTAATTAAACATTTTTATTCATTCCTTCGGCTCTACAAAGAAAAAACAAGGCAGATGTTCTCATTTCTTCATTGGGACTGAACTTATTCACTAAAATTGCACCACATTTTGTTAAATTGACAATAGTAATAGTATTTATATGTTTACTGGGCAGCTAGATGTGTAGTGGAGTTCAAATCTGGTCTCAGACACTTACTAGCTGTGTGACCCTGGGCAATTCCCTTAACCCTGTTTGCTTCAGTTTCTCCATCTGTAAAATGAGCTATAGAAGGAAATGGTACCACTCCAGTGTATTTTTCAAGAAAACCCAAATGGGGTCACAAAGATTTGGACACAGCTGAAAAACACCAAATATATTTCCTTAAGATTTTCAAGTTATATTATAATATGTTCAATCCTCACAAGAACCACATGATATAGGAACCATTTTTTTATCACTGCCCCTTTATAGATGAGAGAAGTTAAATGACTTGCCCAGGGTCACACAGCTAGTAGTATCAGAGACAGAATTTGAACTCAAGTCTTCCTGAGTCCGAGGTCCTTCACTCTATCCATTGGAACCATTTAGCTATTATTTACGATGAGTACCTACTTTTTGCAAAGCATTATTATTCTGACCATTGTAGATACAAAGATGAAAAACATACCCTCTGCCCTCAAACAGTTTATGATCTTCTTAGCTGTCAAAATATGCATACAATTTCATATCACAATACAAGGTGGTGTTTGATAAGAACTGGGAGTGGTATGGAAGTATTAGTGCATTTCAGCATGTAATGCAAACTCCTTCAAGGCAAGGATTTGTTTTTGTATACATATCTCCAACCTTAGCACAGTTCAATACCTCCTGTAGGCATCTAATAAATGGTGAATTAAAAGAACAGAAGAACATGATAGGACAGAGGAATTAGGGATTTTGATGGAAAATGATCGGTACTTAGAAGAACAGAGAGGGGCAGGGGATAGGGAGAGGAAATTAAAGACAGAGAAATAGAAGATGCAGAGTTCCTGCTACATGTCAGGTGCTGGGAGCCTCTTTGCCTGGAGCAGAGGATTTTTGTAGGAGAGTGGGTAAGGTTTGAAAGTGAAGATTAAAGCCAAATTGTATACATCCTTCAATGCCAGGTGAAGAAATGTGAAATCAGTCCCTAGAATAGGGAGCCTTAAATTTTCTTAGACTAGACTAGTTAGAAATAGGAAAGGTGTGAGTGAGTCTATGAGGGGAAAACTGGAATAAAAAGGAAGGAATGATGCGAGATATGGAGGAATTGATTATACTTAGTGATTAGTAAGAAAGGCCATGGAAAGGGAAGAGTCAAAGAGAACTCTAAAGTCACTTTAATTAATTGGGGGGAAAATTAAATGCTTAGTGTTTGTAGAGCACTGCTGGAGATCATATCAAGCTTGGAACACAACAGCCCTGTAATATTGGTAGACATAGTACCTGCCCCTATGAAGTTCAGAATTTAGTGGGAGGTTTATATATTCACAGAACACTGTTATAGACAATAAGAAGATTAGAAGAATGCAAAATGAAGTGCTATATGAATTTCAAGGTAGGAGGGTTTTCCAATCAGAGGTGTCAGGGAAGCCTTGTTGTGGGGAGGTGGCATTTCAGAAAGACTTTTAAAACTGTGTTGAAACATAATAGCTGAGGATCCTGAATGGCCACATTCCGGATATAAACAACAGCATGAATAAAGGCATGGGATTGAGGGAATACAAAATGCATTCTTGAGGGGTAAAAAAAGAGACCAATTTGCCAAGAGAATAGAATGTGTGAATGGGAAGAATAGGGAGAAAACCTGGAAAAGTAGGTAGGCCTTACATGGTAAAAGGCCTTGAATGCCAAGCAGAAAAGTTATAATTTCTTGACTCAAATGGATCTATGATCTCATTGAATCAGAGGTTCCCTCTGATATAAAGAATGATTCATCCATAGCAGCACATCCTGGGTGACTCTTGCCCACATTGTTCCAAAATTATGTCACAAGGGGTCTATTCAACAGCCTTTCTGATATTCTCTAGTCATCACGACAGCATGAATAGAGCATAATAATAAAAATGATAAGTATTTTATATTTTGTTAAGGTTTTTAAAGCACTTTGAATACATTTTATCTTCACAACAACACTGCAAGGTAGATGCTATTATTATCACCCTCACTTTATATATAAGAAAACTGAGGCAAACAGCAGCTAATTGACTCCCTCAGGGTCTGAGTAGTAAGTATCTGAAGCAGAATTAGGATTCAGGTCTTTCTGAGTTCCAATCCAGGGCTATCCACTGTGCACCCCCTGAGACCTAACCACTCTGGCTGTTTCCCTGACATCCTCTTCTCTAGAACTAGCTTAAAGGATGCACTTGATTTATTGACTGGTTCTCTTTCAAGGGATTCTTTGATGAGATCTCTTATTTATCTGTTAATTAATTTATTTATTTTGCTCCCCTTTTTAATGGAGGGGGAAGACAAGGCAATTGGGGTTAAGTGACTTGCCCAAGGTCACATGACGAGTGAGTGTTAAGTGACTGAGGACAGATTTGAACTCAGGTCCTCCTGATTTCGGAGCTGGCGCTCTATTCACTGAGCCACCTAGCCACCCTGATGAGATCTTTTAACCCAGTTCTTCAAAGTTCCTTTTGGATTATATGTTGCACCCTTCCCTTGCCCACTATGTGCCCGGACCTCTATGGAAGCTCATATGGAACTCTCCTGAGACAGTATTTATTCATACATAATGCAGTTTGCCTATCCTCATTTTAACACATTATTTCTTTTACTGAATACTTTAAGATTTTCTTAAGTTGTTTCAGTCATATCTGACTCTTCATGACTTCATTTGAGGGATTTTTGTTGTTTTTGTTGTTGCAAAGATACTGTAGTGGTTTGTTGTTCCCTTCTCCAGTTCATTTAATGGATGAGGAAACTGAAGCAAACAGAGTTAAGTGACTTGCCCAGGGTCACAAAGCTAATAAGTGCATGAGACCAAATTTGAATTTAGGAAGGGTAGACATTCTGACTTCAGACCAGGCATCTGTTATACCACCTTGCTGCCCTACTTTGAGATAACTAACATAATATTTATTAAATAAGACATGAGAAAAAAAATAACTATTTTACTCACCATGGCTGGGTAATAAGTTGTGCCAAAGACCCAGAAAAAAAGTGGTTTAATTTATTTTATTCCTGTGCTGTGTCCATGGAAAAAAACAGATTAGTTGTTTTCATTTGTTTGTTTCTTTTTTATGTGGGTCATTTGGAAGCGTTTAAGGACTCACAATTATAAGGCCAGCTCCCTCACCCCCTTCAAAACACATGATATAATTTCAGATCTGTTGAACATCGGTGCATTTGACATTGTTATTTTAGGGCATTTGTAGCAGCTAAAACTATCTCTTTTTATCTTTATTTATTTTAAACATTCATTTTAAAAATTTGAGTTCCAAATTCTTTCCCTCCATCCAGTCCTCCACACCTACTGAAAAGGCAAAGCAAAATAATATCAATTATATGGATGTCGTCATAGAAAATGTTTCCATATTAGCCATGTTGCAAAAAGAAAACAACAAAACCCACAAAAGATAAAGTTAAAAATTATGCTTCAATTTAACTCTCGTAGTTCATCAGTTTTCTCTCTGAAGATAGGCAGTATTTTTTATCATGGGAGCTTTGAAATTGTCTTGGATCATTGTCTTGATCAAAGCAGCTGTCTTTCACAGTTCATCATTACAATATTGCTGTTACTGTGTACAACATTCTTCTGCTTCTGCTTGGTTCACTTTGAATCAGTTCTTAGAAGTCTTCTCAGCTATTTCTGAAGCCATCCTGTTCAACATTTCTTATTGCATTCTTACTGTATTCCGTCATAATCAGAAACCACAACTTGTAGGCATACCTTCAATTTACAATTCTTTGCCACCTACTGCATATATTTCTGTACATAAAGTTCCTTTTTCCTTTGATCTCTTTGTATACAAATCTAGTAGTGGTATTGCTGAGTGAAAAGGTATATACACAGTTTTATAGTACTTTGGACATAGTTCTAAGTTGTTCTCCAGAATGGTTGGGCCACTTCACAATTCCACCAGCAGTGCATTTGTGGAGCAATTTTTCCACATCCCCTCCAGCATTTATTATTTTCCTTTTTCTATAATGTTAGTCAATATGATAGGTGTGAGGTGGTACCTCAGAATAGTTTCAATTTGCATTTATTTAATCAACAGTGATTTAGAGATTTTTAATGTGATTATCAATAGTTTTTATTTCTTCTTTTGAAAACTGCTTGCTCATCTCTTGTGACCATTTATCAACTGGAGAATAACTGATTCTTTTATACTTTTGACTTAGTTCCCTATATTGTTGATGAATGAGGCCTTTTATAGAGAAAATGGCTGTATTTTTTTTTTCATGGATTGCTGCTTTTACTCTAATTTTGGGTTTTGTTGTGCGAACCCTTTTTTAATTTCATGTAATCAATGTTATCCATTTTGCCTTCCATGATCCCTCCTATCTCTTGTTTGGTCATAACTTCCCTTATCCATCAGTCTGACAGGTATGGTTTTCCATGCTTCCCTAATTTACTTATGATATCATCTTTTATAGCTAAATCCTGTACCTGTTTTGATCTTATTTAATACACAGTGTGAGATGTTGGTCTAAACCTAGACTGCTTTCCAGTTTTCCAAGCAATTTTTGTCAAATAGTAAGATCTTCGCTCCCAAACCATTTATCAAACATTAAATTACTATTTTCTTTTACTACTGTGTATTACTTCTCTGATCTATTCCAGGAATCTACTGCTCTGCTTCTTAGCCAGTACTGGATTATGCTAATGACTACTACTTTATAAAATACAGTGTGATATCTGGTACTGGTAGGCTGCCTTCTTTCAAAGTGTTTTCTTTTTTCATTAATTTCTTTGATATTCTTGATTTTTTTTCATTCCAGATGAATTTTGTTATTAATTTTCTAGCTCTATAATAGTTATTTGGCAGTTTGATTGATATGGCACTGAATAAGTAATGAGGCAGAATTATATTTTCAACATATTGGCTGGGCCTACTCATAGCAGATATAATTTTCAAAGCCATTTTCCATTAAAGAAAATCAGTCACATTTGTGACAGATGCAAGAACTATTGTGTTTTTCCTATAGAAACACGTCTCATTTCTCTTCAGGCTATACTCTGGATCTCTTCTCTCAAATTCTAGCTCTTTATCCCAAAGTCTCATTCCATCCCTCAAATTCACATGTTGGAAGTACGCTCCATCCCTGCAATCTCTCTCTCTGATTGGATGACTCCTCTCAGAACCTCCATTTAAGGAAAGCTCCCAGTTCAACCACGTTTCATTAAACAATTATAATGATGATGACAATGATGATGATGGGCAATTCTATAAAGCTTTAAGATTTGCAAAGCACTTTACAAATATTATCACATTTGATTCTCACAACAAACCTGGGAGAACAATACTATTTTTATCCTCATTTCATAGGTATAGAAACTGAAGTATACAGAGGTTAAGTGACTTGCCCAAGGTCATACAGCTAGTAAGTGTCTGAGATCAGATTTGATCTCAGTTCTCTCCAAGTCCTGGTTCAAGATGACAATGACATGGCAAGCTTAGGTAACTACAAAAATAGTGGTGCCCTCATGGTAATCATGGAAATAAGGAAGTTGGGAAGAAGGGAAGCTTGAGGAAGAAGAATAAAGAGTCCTGTTTTGGATAAGTTGAGGTTGAGATGTCTGTAGTACATTCAATTAAAGATTAAAAAAAAAAAGTTGGTGACATGGAACTGGAGCTCAGGAGAGACACAAAAGCATGATAAATAGATGTGGGTATCACCTCCACAGAGGTGATTCAACCAATGGAAGGTGATGAGATTACCCAGTGTAATAGTACAATGGGAGCAGAGAAGAAGGTCCAGGTCAGTCTTGTCATTCTTGTTCACTCATTTCAGGCATGTCTAACTCTTTGTGGTCCTCTTTGGACTTTTCTTGGCAAAGGTACTGGAATGGTCTGCCATATCCTTCTCCAGCTCTTTTTACAGATGAGAAACAGGGTCACTCAACTAGTGAATATCTGAGGTTGAATTTGAACTCAGATCTTCCTGACTCCAGGTACAATGCTCTACCTACTACATCACCTAGCAGAGCCTTGTGGAACATCACAAGACCGTATAATAGGCATAACCTGAATGAATATATTGCCAAGAACTCTAAGCAGTCGTAAAACAAGTAGAAAGAAAATCAGGAAACTGTGGTATTATGAAAACCAGGACAGATATATAGGAAGAGAGAGTGATCAAACAGTGATGGCTAGATCTGGCTATTCAACCAGTGGACAAATTATACTTTATTTTTTCCCTACTTCTCTGTCTTTTACATAAGAAAAGCACAAAGAACTTTATCAGGTGCTATGTTAAAATCTGGGTAAACTATACCTTTGACATTCCTTGGATCTACTAGTTCATAAACTGTCAAAAAATAAAATTAAGTTATCATTCATTAGGTTATCTTGATTTGTCCTTTTTGGAGCCATTTATCCTGTTCCCAAGGGGAAAAAAAATCATCTCCTAGTGACCAGCTCTCTGTTAATAAACCTTTTCAATCTTTACTACAATGTTTTTTCATCAACAGACATAGAATCTGCCCTGTATTCAGAATCTGTACTGCGTGGTAGCTTCTTCTAGAATCTGTGCTTCACCAGCACAGATATTTCAAGTGTTAATTTATACATTCAGTCAGTTTAATTCTAACAACTGGGGGCAGTTAGGTGGCATAGTGCATGGAACACAGATCCTAGAATCAGAAACACCTGAGTTCCAGACATATACTAACTGTGTGATCCTGAACAAGTTACTTAACAACTCTCTGCCTTAGTTTCCTCAACTGTGAAATGGAAATCATAATAGTATTACTTCCAAGGGCTTTTGTGACCATCAAATGATAGTATTTGTAAAGTGCTTTCTCCAGTTCCTGGTAATAGTATACACTTAAAAAAAAAGTTTGTCCTCTCCTTTCCACCAGAATTAGTGCCAGTGTTCATATTGGAGTAGAGTATAAACAGATAATAATGCCATGTAGACTAATTGTAATATCATATATTGGTGTGGCATTGTTAATATAAAGAACAATGGCTCAGAATCAAAGGATCTAGGTTCAAATCCTGCTTCTGGCCCTAACTACCTGTGTGACCTTGAACTTCTTTTTCCTGGTCCACAGTTTCCTCAGCTGTAAAATGATGTTACTGGACTAGATGGCCTCTAAAATCTCTTCCATTTCTCCATCCATGGTCCTGTTTAGAATTAGTGTAATACAAATAAAGTCATTCTTCCAGGGCTTCCTCTTTTCTTCTCACCATTATCTCACATTGGTGTTGAGTCATTTCAATCACGTCCAACCCTCTATGACCCCATTTGGAGTTTTCTTGGCAAAGATACTGGAGTGATTTGCTATCTCCTTCTCCAGCTCATTTGCAGATGAGGAAATTGAGGCAAACAAGGTTAAACGATTTACTGAGGTTCACAAAGCTAGTAATTTGTCTGGGCCCAGATTTGAACTCATGTCCTTCTGACTCCAGGGCTGGTGCTCTGTCCACTGCACCACCTAGGTGCCCCAGTTTGATATCATTCAGTAAAAACTGACTTTGCCTTTGTAGAGCTTTAAATAATAAAGCACTGAATGAAATTGGCAATTGGAGGCAGAATAGTCCAGGGTCTGCCTGCAGAAGTAACTCCTGTAAAAGAAGAGGAAGGAATTTCTCTCTTCTCATTCACCAACTGGGCATGTATTTTTGAATTAGAGTCACTCAACCCGTATGGGATTATATATCCAGAGGAGAATAGAGACATATATTCCAGGTAAATATATACAAAGAGATGGAGTGAAAGTAGTTTCCAAGAATAGGACTTCTTTTAGCAGTGGAAGAGAGGAAGAGAGAAGGAGATAGGGAAAAGGAGAGAGAGAGACAGAGAAGAGAGAGACAGAGAGAGAGAGAAGAGAGAGAGACAGAGAGACAGCCAGACAGACAGAGAGACAGAGAGAGTGAGAGAGAGAGAGAGAGAGAGAGAGAGAGAGAGAGAGAGAGAGAGAGAAGAAAGCTCTGTGAAATCAAGAGAAAACTAGGCAAGCCAATCAAGACTTAGACTTTGGAAAAGAAAGGAGATCCTGCATATCTAGTGATATATCTTACCCAGCAGAGAGATGCTATGTCTTAGAGGAGACTTGTGAAGACGCCATTGAAGAAAAAGCACCTCAAGGTCTGCTAGTACCCAGAATTGTGAGTTTCCTTAGACATATGGATTCCCTTTAGGTTTACCTTATTAATGCTAAAATTTTACCTAGTATTTCCATGGATTCTTTGGGAAAGTGGGACCTGGGTTTATAGGGAGTGGTATATTTTGTAATTATATGCTTTAACAACTGTGTCATTCTAGGAAATGTCTTTCTGAGACCTAATTTTATCTACTGGCTCATTGTTAATGGGAAGCACATTGATGGGGACTCATGAGATTTAATATTGGGAACAAAGGCCCCCAAAGTACCTTTAAAATCCAAGGGTGGTGGCCCCTTTGGGAACCAAACTTGTACAACTAAAAACAAATTGTTGGGGGTATCTTAGAAGAGGTACTACAGTGGTAATTGTCTTCAAGAACTGAGAGGGCTTAGTTGGGGAAAAATAGAATACTAAATTTAAAAAAATAGAATCGAGAGGGCTATTACATGGGAAAGGAGGACTTGAAATTATTTGTTCCCAAATGATAACACTAGGAGCATAGAGTGAAAGTTGTAGAGAGGTGGATTTAGGCTTGACGTAAGGGGGGGAACATTTTTAGCAACTAGAGATGTCCAAAATAGAGTGGGCTGCATTCTTTTTCACTGGAGGGATTAAAGAAGTGGGTGGTCAATTACTTGTTAGGGAAATTGCAGACAGGATTCTTCATCGTCTGGGTTGACTAGATGATCTCTGATTTCCCTTCCAACTCTGAGATTCTGTGATTCATGTATCTGGCTACTATGGTATGGACATTAGTGGAGGGAATGTCCACAATAATGAAGTGATTCATTTGTCAAGATATTAAAATAAAAAGTCATGTCATTATGTATCATGGTTTCACTGTTCTTTACAATTTTCATGTTCTCTGTATGTCAAAATATTTGTTTTTTTGATAAGTTCACAATAAATACATTTTAACAAAACTTGAAAAATAAAGAAAATACACTTTAAAAGCAGAAAATTAAATAAGCAAATGTGCCAAGATGGGTTGAAATGCAATATTTGCAAAGAATTCAACACATTTTCTCTAAGCAATTATATAGCTATTTAAAGTCACAAATAAGAGTCAATCCATTTTATTGAATAAAGGACAGGTGGCTTTGTAGCTAAATGTCATACACCAAATCCCTTCTCCCCCACCACCGCCCAATAATACTCTATGGGTTGGAGTTTGTTTATTTGAGTAAACAGTCCCCCACAAGCTAATCATGTAATGCCTGTGTACCTAGATCTGAAAATATCTCCCCACATTCTAAAATTACCCTTAAATACTTAAACACACTCCTTGTATTATTAGCTCCAGAAAGGCATGCAGCTCCTTTTAGATTGGGCTGAAGATTTGGCTATAGTAAAATTTGTCTGGAACATTTGAGAAAGGAACAACCCCTTCACCTCAGTGTTGATTCAGCAGCTTTATAATTTATTTTATAACACAAATCCTTCTTTTGTAGGGAGTGTCTGTTTGTCTTTAAACTAGTTAAGGCTTTGGGTAGTTCCTTCGGTATTTATTATTTTAGGATAGTTTGATGGAGATTAAAATGACTTGCATAGATAATAGGTTTTGAATCTGGCCAGGAACAGAATGATTATCTCTAGTCCAGACCTAGAATATCATATTGCCTACTGTGGGGTCAAATTTATTTTAAAATATTAATGTGTTTTTAACCACTTCTGTTTTATCAGACACAAGATATTTTTTTTCACAATCTTATGTTTAAAGCTTCTCTCCCCCAAAACCTCCTCCCCCTTCACTGAGGAATTTTTTTCTTATTTTTGAAAAAAATTATTCTAATAAATATGAACTAATTGACACTAAAAATTGTCTAAAAGGTTTCTTCTTACTTAAAATTAAGCACAAATTGCTAAGCCCCTTCATTAATATTCTCCATTCTACCCAAGCCATATATATCACCTAAAGTTTGTCATTCTTCCTTCCTTATTTAAAAAAAATACATTTTATGGTGGTTTTTGTTTTATACCATGGCCCTTTCTCATACCTTTTCTCACCTGACATTGAGTTCTCTTTTGTAACAACTATGATAAATGTCTAGCACATGCCCAGGGTGCTTCAGATGATATCTCCATGTGGAAGATGCTAGGGAGAATGTGACATCCCTCCATATGGAAGGTACGTGGGAACTGCTTGCAAAAAAATCATGATGATTGTAAGACAAGTGTCCTGGAGTGATAGGCTGTAGAGTAGTAAGTGTAGACATTCTGTAACTGGTTCTGGCTGGCTAACCTCTCAGCTATGTCGGCTGTGGAACTACTCAGAAAAACCTGTTGGTGTCAGCAGCTTTTTACCCCTCTGCTCATGGGAGAGTTCAGTAATCTGTGAAAGGTGTGGGGTTCTGTAAGCTTGTGAGTTTCAAAGGTCTAAAAGGCCCCTCAGTATCAATTTTTACATCAATGCCCCATGGGTGAAGTGAGTGGAGCCTGCCTGGTGTTATGGGAATGGGAATTTAACATCTTCCTTGCCTCTTGGCCCTTTGATAGGCTTAAGTGATTCTGAGAACCTTCCCTGATTTGAAAATATCTTCTGCCCTCTAATAGGCTGAATGTGGTCACATGGAGCCTGTGGCAGGAGGCTTGGTTTTCAGGAATTCCCACACCTTGTTATTTTGTGATTGGGCAGTAGGTCAAGAAGGCTTTGACATTCTCTGAGCCAGGAGAAGGCTATATATACTCTGATGTGAGCTTTTACTTTGGGGCTCACTTTGAAAAGTGTTGTGTGATTAGACCAGATGAGACTCCGGGCAGCTGTTGAGCCCCCCAGCTTTGAAAACCCAGATATTGGTGCTTCCCTCTCTGGTAACTGACTAGGTATGGATGTAATGGTCAGACAGTTGGAAGCCTCTCTGCTGATCTGTTTCTCTGTCTGCTTGTAACTTCTGTTTGTATTCTCTGAAGTTCAGGGTGCTGACCTTTTCCCCCTGAACTAGGTAAATGACATATGTTTGATTAAAGCAAGATTGTTAACCCATTTTAAATTGCTTTCTCTAGAAAAGTAGATCTAAGAACCTGTGTTGGCAGCCACCCTGGGGATGCTGGGGTGCTTGCTGCTACACCTAGCATAAATCATCATTCTAGAGTCCATGTGTTGCAGTTAACATGTACTGATGCCTGGAGGAGAAAAGACTTCTGGGAGTGACCCTAAGGAGCATATTCCTGGAGTAGTAGAGATGCAGGCCCATCTGGCAATCTGTCAATTCCAGACATGAAATAGGTGAGACCTATATAGATACTGAGCTAGGTTTTGCATCACATTCTTATCCCAGTGCAGATCTATGTGGTATGGGGTGGAGAGTAGATTAGGTTTCCAAAGTGTTGGGGTAACTGTTTCTGTGTTCATTATTGGTACATCTTTGAAGCAAGTATTCCTTTATAAACCCCTCCCCCACCCCAGTGCTAAGTGATCAAATAGAACTTCAGTGCTAGTCACTGAGTCTCTAAAATGGAAAGGCACAGCTTATGCAGCTCCATTCAGTATCAAAGAGAAAACCCAAAATACTCTTCAGGGTGCCTAAGAACTCTGAAAGGAAGACGAACCTTATATGTCCCTCAGAGATTGGGGCCAGAGCATAATTATTACACAAATGAAAACAGCAAAAACAACCAGTGCATTTAACAGTGCATGTAGCATTCTGTCCTCACTGATCACTACTTTCTTTTTTCAAATGCTTTATTAACTTCTTATTTACATAATTCATTTCCACCAGATTTTGGGTTACAAATTTTCTCCCCGTTTTTCCCCTACCCACCGCCCCATAATAGCAGTCCCACAGGATATCCCCTCCTGCAATCTGCTCTCTCCCATATTTTCTCCCATACCCCTTTTGACTTTTCCAGTAGGGCATGGTGGATCTCTATGCCCCAGTGCTTGTATATCTTATTTCCCAATTACATGTAAAATAGTACATATATATATTTTAACATTTGATTTTAAAACTTTGAATTCCAGATTCATTTCCTTCCTCCCTTGTCACCCACGCTTACTGGGAAGATAAGCAGTTCAGTACAGGTTGTACATGTGTAGCTAATGCAAAACAAGAACATAGTAGATATATTATAAAAGACTGACTATATTCACCTCCCTCCTATCCCACCTCCCACTTAGGCTATTTTCTACTTTGATCCCATCCCTTTTCAAAAGTGGGTGCTTCCAACTTCCCTCCCTGCCAGCCTGCCCTCCCTTCCATCATCCCCCCTCTCATCCCCTTTCCCCCTACTCTTCTGTAGGGTGAGACACCTTATTTAGTGTGTATTTAATTCCCTCCCCAAGCCAAATTCAAAGAGAATAAGGTTGACCCATTCCCTTTTGCCTTCCTATTCTTCCCCTCCATTGTAACCATTTTCTTTTACCTCTTCTATATAAGATAGTTTGCCCCATTCTATCTCTCCCCATCTCATCTCATTACATTCCTCTCTCACCTCTTAATTTCACCTTTTAAGTATCATCCCTTCCTATTAAATTTGTCTTGTGCCCTCTATCTAGATATACCTGTAAACATATATACAAATTCACATATGTATTCATATGCCCATATACCTTCATATATAGACATATATATATATTTTTTTCTAGTCCCTTCAACTATTTTCATACTGAGAAAAGAATATCATATCCCAAGCCCTTAGATCCCTCAGTGTAGAAGCTGCCAGATCCTGGGTTATCCTGATTGTGTTACCACAATTTTTTCTTCCTGGCTGCTTGTAATATTCTCTCCTTAATCTGGTAATTCTGGAACCTGGCTATAATATTCCTAGGAGTTTTCTTTTGGGAAGCTTTGTCAGGAGGTGATCAGTGGATTCTTTTAACCTCTATTTTGCCCTCTGGTTCTAAAATATCAGGGCAGTTTTCTTTGAGAACTTCCGGGAGGATGATTTCCAGGTTCTTACTTTGATCATGGTTTTCAGGTAGTCCAATAATTTTTAAATTATCTCTCCTGGATCTATTTTCCAGGTCAGTGGTTTTTCCCATGAGATATTTCACATTGCCTTCTATTCTTTCACTTGTTTGGATCTGTTTAACTGCATCTTGATTTCTCATAAAGTCATTAGCTTCCATTTGCTCCATTCTAATTCTGAAGCAATGATTCTCCTCATTGAGCTTTTGAGAGTCTTTTTCCATATGGCAAATTTGGGTTTTTAAGGCATTCTTCTCCTCATTGCCTTTTTGAGCCTCTTTTGCCAATTGAGTTAGTCTGTTTTTTAAGGTATGATTTGCTTCAGTCAGGTTGTTGACTCTCATTTCATAATTTTCTTGCATTGTTCTCATTTCTCTTCCCAATTTTTCCTCCACTTCTCTTATCTGCTTCTTAAGGTCCTCTATGGCCTATAACTAGCTCATATTTTCCTTTGAAGCTTTTGGTGCAGGAGTTCTGACTTCACTGTCTTCCTCCTGCTCCATGCTTTGCTCCTTTTTGTCCCCAAAATAGGAGTCTAGTGTTGGAATCTTCTGTCTGCTCTGTTTCCTTTTCCTGGTCATGTTGCCCCTCAGTCACTTGACCCCTGAGCTTTTTGCCACAGTAGGACTCTGCCACCAGACAGGGGAGCTTTCAGCTCAAATGCTGGGGTTTTCCCAGCTGTGAGAGGTATTAGTTGGGTGCCCTCTGAGGCCTTCACATGCTCTAGCAAGCTGGACACACACCCCAGGACCTCCACCCTAGACTGCAATCCAGATCCAAGCAGGCTAAAGCAAGAGCGAATACCCCTCAGACTGGTCACTTGGTCCCCCTACACTCTGCAGGCCAGGAACTGAAGCTGCCAGGTGGCACTGGCTGGCTGTGCCACTGTCTCAGCAGCTTCTTGCTAGCAGATAAAAGCCAATGCACTCCCACTTACTGGGTCCCAAAGTTCAGACTGCACTGACCTCTCACTTTGTCCTTCACATCTGTGTGTTGATAATTCTGGAAATGGCCATAGCTGCTGCTGATCTGGAGTCCCTCTGGCTGGCAGCTGGACAGGCCTGCCCTGGGGCAAAAGCCTTGGTGTGGGTCTGGACTTGGCTTCCAGAGTGCTGTGCCGGCTGATTCCTGCTGGGCTGTCCTCAGTGGGAGGTTAGCTTCTCTGTTTCATTTTGTGGGTTCTGCAGCTTCAAAGTTTGTTCAGAGTCCCCTTTTTACATTGATTGGGGAAGGTGGAAGCCAGAGCACTGGGGAGGTCCCGCTTCTACTCTGCCATCTTGACTCCACCCCCCACTACTTTTCTTTATTGAGAGAAGGGATTTCTTCCAGATTTCTTTTGTTATCCCTTTGGCATATTGACAGATAGAGTAGTTCATGTATGTGGACCTACCCTCCAATGATGTGAGTTGTAATTTCTCCATGCAATTTCTCCATAATTTTCATCCAGTGAAACTGATATGCATGTTTTTTTCATAAATCCTCCAAAGACCCACAGGAAAGGTTATGCTTTGGTACTTTTCATATATCAAGAGCACCTTGTATTTGTCGTGTCAATGTCCATCTTTTGTCTCTTATTCAAGCTCCATGATTACCAGTCCATGTTCTTTTCTAGTCACATATATTCTGATTTTTTCACCTCACATTTCACAGACCTGCAACTGTTAGCAAAATGTGGCAGTCCACTTACACCCACCCGTTATTTCATTTTCCTCTGGCTACTTGCAATTTTAATTCCTATAAGGTCATGGCATTTCTTGATGTATTGCTATGTAGGTTTACCAGGAGAGTTAAAAGAGCCAAGTTTTACAAAGTAATATAATGGATATTGTGTATGACTTGTAGTTAGAAGCCTCCAGCTTAAAATCCTACCTCTAACACTTGATACCTGTGTAATCTGGGACAATTCACTTAATTCATCTGATCTTTAGTTTCCTTGTTGGCAGACACAGGGTTGTTTTGAGGATCAAATTATATGTGCATGTATGTATATGTACATGTACCTGCATATATTTGTATATATGTATTATACTAATGTATGTGTACATGCATGTTAGGTTTTATATGTCTGTATTTATACACACATGTATATATATGACTTGGAAAATATTCACTGTATTATAGAAATGTCAATATTTGTAGAAAAGTGTAGTTTGGGATCATTTAATACACATTCAGATACTCAAATTTGGTCTAGTACAATGTCCTTCTCTCATTCAATTTTAGAAGTATTTGTCCACCTGGAATGATATCTGTATCAGTGGACTGAGTTCTCACTCTGTTCAGTCAATTGTATGCTCTAGTCTGGTTCATTATTGCTCTCCTATGGACTTTGCTGAGTTCTTTGCAATGGCTACATGATCATTAATAAAGGAATATTTCTTTTGTTTGGATTCTTCATAAAGTATCTTTTATGCAATCAATTAATAAGCAAGCATTTTTATGTACATTTTATGTGTTAACCCCTGTGCTAGGTGCAAGGGATACAAGTACGAAAAATGAAATAATCCATAATGAGTTTATATTCTCATTGTGGTGAGAAGTACATGCACATATATTATATAAACATGAAGTCAGTAAATATGAGTAGCTAAAAAGTAGTTAAATATAAGATAGATTGGGAAGCATGGCACTATTAGGTATAGTGATGAGGAAAGGCATCCTGAAAAATACAATGCTTGAGCTGTGACTTAAAGGAAGAGAGGGACTTTTTGAGGGAAAGTTAAGGAAGGAATTCAAAGCATGTGGGGCAGTCAGTGAAAAGGCATGTAGAAAGAAGATGGAGTAGAATGTCTAAGAAAAAGTAGGAAGGCCAGTTTGAACATGTGTGCAATTTTAAATTTTGTTTAATATTTTTTTTTTTTAATCAAACGGGGTTAAGTAACTTGCTCAAAGTTACATGGCCAGTTAATTCTGGGTGTGGTGCTGAGTGTCTGAGCCCGGGATTCGATCTCCAGGTCGTCCCAACACTGGAGCCGGTACTCTTACTCGCTGAGCCACCTGGCCACCTCTAAGCAATTGGGGTTAAGTAACTTGCTCAAGGTTACACGGCCAGGTGTTTCTGGGTGGGTGCTAAGTGTCTGAGCCTGGGATTCGATCTCCAGGTCGTTCTGACACTGGAGCCAGTGCTCTTACTCGCTGTGCTACCTGGCCGCCCCAAACTTTGTTTAATATTAATGCTCACAATAACACATTTTTGGAATTAATGAGATGTGCAAAGATATTCTAGTTTAATTTGAGCACAAACAGAAATTCCTGGATCCTCTGAAAATGTTATCTAATTTCTTTTTGAAGATAACTACTGATGGGGACTATACTATCTCCTCAGTTGTTGAATGAGTCACAAAGACAGTTATCTCTTTAATCACTCTGGGGGAGAGACAGAGACAGAGAGACAGAGAGAGAGAGAGAGAGACAGACAGACAGACAGACAGAGACAGAGAGACAGAGACAGAGAATATGTACTTTCTGCCAAGGATTTAAAGTCAGTAAGATGTTGGATTCAAGTCCCACCCAAAGATGTATACATTTACTAGCTTGGTGACCTTGAGAATGTCCCTGAATCTGGGTCTTCCTCAAGGGTATCCTTAATTGTAAAATGAAGGGGTTATGCTCTCTGATCTATAGGCTCTTTCTTAGCCTTAAGCTATGATCCCAATTGAACTGTGTCATTCTTAAGCATCTTGTGCAATTTTAATGAACACAAACAAATATGTTGTTTGAGGAGGTTGTGTTTTTTTTCATAATGGGTCAAATGTTATTTCAAAGTTAATAAAGGACAAATAAAGATTTTATAGTCTGACTATCTCTATGATGATACTGCCTTGGTCTTGTAGAATATTCTCCAAGGAAGTGCATGTTTTAACTTTTCATGTTTTAATAAAGGATTATTTCAATGTAGTCATAAAACGTATTCATGAAAATGTTTTAAAGAATGCATATGAGTCAGCAGTTGCTGGTGCCTTCTTGGTCATTTGTTTTGAGTAAAGGATACATGATTTTTTCATTATTTTGGAATATTTCCTCTTCGTGACTTATCTTAAGAGCTTATCCTGAGGGCCTTGAAAATTGTGCCCTATTTTCCTTGAATGTCTTCTATTTATATTTGGTCAGGTCTGGCTAAATTCACTCTTCTACATTTCATAGCTACTTCTTCATATGGTATATCAAATGCTGAGACTGAGAGGCCATATCATAGTATTCCTTTTGCTAATGAAAATAATCACCATTAAAATTAGAGCATTTGTTTCATTCTACATGCATTTGTTGTCTAGCTGCCAATTTCACTTACAAATGTTCTCAGAATGATGTGACTTGACTGGATCTCATGCCAAATTCTCTGCAGGCTTTTTATTTCTTTAATTGCTTTTTAATGTCTTAGGGGTGACATACTTGTACTCTCTCTCATCATTCACTTCTAAAACGTTTTGCAAATGGGATTGTTTTCTAAACCAGTTGGTGCCCTTGGAAACCCAATCCTTCTCTCTGGCACAAAGATTAAGTATTCGCTGCCTAAGGCACTTTCAGAGCTCTTTTAGCCTCCTTCTTGTGAAGACAGTTTTGGGAGCTGTTGACATTTCAGTGTCTTTTCATCTCTATACTTTCTTCCATGTTTCATTTACTTTGTATTCTGTTTTCAATAGTCCTGTAGAGAGTCAATTTATTTTTTTTTAATGATTACTGCATTTATAACCTTTTATGTCCTATTAAAATGTAGCAAGTAGATGGGTTTTTGTTATTGTTGTTTTGTTTATTTTGGATGCTGTTCAATACATTCCATACCCAGGGCCTTTTGATTATCTTCTTAAAAATGTTCATGATGTACCAGTTTGAATATTCTGTGTAGTCAATAAGCTGTTAGATAATCTTTCATTTCTTACTCTAAGAATTCATCCAAACATAGTTTTCAGCTATACCTCCTTTCACATTTCACAAAGTCTTCTCCTATATCTTCTTTCACATTAAAGTTCCATATTAACTAAGTATACTGTAGACACCATGTGATATAGTAGACAGTGTTGCTCTAGGAAACAGGAGAGCAGCTAGGTGGCACAGTGGATAAAGTCCTGGACCTGGAGTCGGGAAGATGTAAGTTCAAATCTAGCCTTACTGTACTTACTAGCTATGCAAACTGGGCAAGTCATTTAACCCTGTTTGCCTCAGTTTTTCATCTGTAAAATAAGCTGGAGAAGGAAATGGCAATTCACTGCAGTATTTTTGCCAAGAAAACCCCAAATGGAGTCACAAAGAGTAGAGCACAACAAATGAACAACAAAGAGTCAGAAAACCTAGGCTTACATCTCTCTGCTGACATTAATTGTGTGACCATGGCCAAGTCACTGAACTTCACTGAGCCTTGGTTTCCTCATTTGTCAGATGGGTATAATTAATAATGTTCAGAGTGCCTACTCAGAGAGTCATTGTCAGGATAAAATGAGCTGATTTATACAATGACTTTTGGGGAAAGTTTAAGGTACTACAGAAATACTAGCTATGATTTTGACTAGAGCTTCAGGTCATGTGCTTCATGCTCATTCATCTTCTGGAGCAAGTGTTAGTACAGGAGCTGCTTTTAGGTTCAAAGAGGATGTTTTTGTCAATCTGAGTACTAGATGAACAGATGACAAAATATGGTGATGACAAATGATGGTAATGATGCTGATGACAAATGACTAGCATTCATGCAGAACTTTAAGTCTTATAAAGTACTTTATCAATATTATGTTATTTTATTCTTGAAATGACTGGAGCATAGATGCTTTCATTATTCCTCTTTCTACAGATGAGAAAACTGAGGTAAGCAGAGGGAAAGTGACTTATCCAGGATTAGGATATCTCACAGATTAGGAAGCATTTGAGGGCTTATTTGAATGCAGGTCTTCCTTACTACAGTTTCAACACTTTATTTGCTCAACCACAAAGCTACCTCATTAAAAATTATTTTGTATTTTTGAGGTGTTTCGTGAAATAGTGTTTATTTTTGGATTTGTATGCAAAAGGAAAACAATTTCATGATATGTTATTAGCCTGAGTACAACCCAATATCCATCTTTTTCTATGTAACTAAATCTTCATGTCTTTCAGACTTATTTATGACAATGTTGTAAATTTAGAGATGGTAAAGTTCCTATAGTATTGTGTCATCCTGGGTTACTAAATGAAAATCACACTAGAAGAATATTAAAAATTAAATAAAATTTTTAGGACACTAAAAACTGTAATATTCTTATCAGGCCCCTTTTCTTCCTTTTTACCACAATCACTCTGAAAGCATAAACAGTCAAAAAGAACCAAGGATCATGTTATATTCTTGACAATTTCCTGGGGGTGCTTTGAATCCCCAGATTTATCCCCTGGTAAGCAACTTTATGATGATGAGTCTCTCTATACTGAATTAGACTGGTCTTTAGATATCAGACTAAATCATTGCCCATATACATAAAGCTTTTCTAACTTGGCAGGGCCTGTCAGAACTTGCACTTTGAAGGCAAAATCTTTCACATTTGGCACCAAGACCCCATATCTTCATGACTCAGAGACAGCCTAATTCCACAATGGAGAAAGATTGAGTAAGATTTCTGTGAAGCTCCTTTTTCCTTATTACCTTAAATATGGGTTTCCCTTCTTTATCAGTAAAGTTGTCTCCCTCCAATTCTTTGAACTTCTCACTGAAGGGATTGTTAAAGATCATGAAGAAAAGGAAGCTACTGACCAAACAAGAGATAGAGAACATTATGGAATATAAAATGGATAACTTTGATTACAGTAAATTAAAAAGTTTTTCCATAAAGTCAATGCAACCAAGATTAGAAGGGAAGCAGAAAGCTGGGAAACCATTTTTAGAGCTAGTGTCTCTGATAAAAACCTCATTTTTAAATTAGATAGAGAATTAAGTCAAATTTATAAGAATACAAGTCATTCCCTAATTGATAATAGTCAAAGGATATGAACAGGCAGTTTTCAGAGGAAGAAATTAAAGCTTTCTATAATTATATGAAAAAATGCTCTAAATAACTATTGATTAGAGAAATGCAAATTAAAACAACTCTGAGGTACCACATCATACATATCAGACTGGCTAATATGATAAAATATTAAAATGATAAATGTTGGAGAAGATGTGGGGAAATTGGAACAATAATGCATTATTGGTGGAGTTGTGAACTGATCCTACCATTCTGGAGAGCAATTTGGAACTATACTGAAAAGAATATAAAACTGTGTGTACCCTTTAATCTGGCAATACCACTACTAGAACTATACCAAAGAGATCATAAAAAAAGAAAAAAGGACCCACACGTACAAAAATATTTCTAGCACCTCTTTTTGTGGTGGCCAAGAATTGGAAATTCAGGGGATACCCATCAATTGGGAAATGGCTGAACAAGTTGTGGTATATGGTGGTGGTTGTGGAGGTAGCTCAAGGAATTTCCTACTTCTACTCTGCCATCTTGGCTCCACCCTTAAGTTGAGGTGTATGAATGTAATAGAAAACTGTTGATCCATAAAAAAATGATGAAGAGGCAGACTTCAGAAAAACCTGGAAAGACTTATATGAACTGATGCTGAGTGAAGTGAGCAGAACCAGAAGAACATTGTGCATAGTAACAGCAACATTGTGCTATCACCAACTTTGATAGACTTAGCTCTTCT
Source organism: Petaurus breviceps papuanus (assembly GCF_028583685.1). Lineage (NCBI taxonomy): Eukaryota > Metazoa > Chordata > Mammalia > Diprotodontia > Petauridae > Petaurus > Petaurus breviceps. The sequence continues at coordinate 33,544,805 of NW_027187460.1, forward strand.
CAGCAATACAATGATCTAAGACAGGTCTGCACAACCTGTGGTCATGGGCTGCTTTTGGACCTTAGGCCACTTGCAGCATGCCAAAGGGTTACAGTGGCCCACAGAAAATATACTTTGTATATGGAGTAAATCCTTTGGTATGTTGCAAGCAACACATAGGCTATAAGCAGCCTGATCTCAGACAATTCCAAAATACTCATGATGGAAAATGTGATCCATTTCCAGAGAAAGAACAGATGTGGACTCAGAATGCAGAGCAAAGCAAATTATTTTCTTTTTTTGTTTGTTTGTTTTTTCCTCATAGATTCCCCCCCTCCTCGTTCTGATTCTTCCTTCAGAACATGACTAATGCAGAGGAAGAAAAGAAAAGAGAAAAGGAAGCAAAAATTACAATGAACCTTGAGAGTTTCACCAAGAACAAGTCAAGACAAAGTTATTTCATATCCTTTTTTTAAAGTTGGTAAAATTTCAGGTGAGGGGGGATGATGTAGAAATAATCTAAAAATCAAATCCATGGAACATTTAATAAGATCCTCCTATGTCACAGGAACTATGATAGGCATTGAGGTATAGAAACCAAATGAAAGGGGCAGCTAGGTGGTGCAGTGAATAGAGCTCTGACCCTGGAGTCAGGAGGACTTGAGTTCAAATTTGACCTCAGACATTTAACACTTACTAGCTGTGTGACCTTGGACAAGTCACTTAACCCCAATTGCCCTGCTTTCACCCCTCCAAAAAGCAAAAAGAAAAAAAAAAGAAAATCCCTTTAAGAAAGAAAGAAAGAAACTAAATGAAAAATAGTCTCTTACTTCAAGGGGATCTCTGGGATATGGGAAAGAAAGGGATATAACATAAACTGCTAAGAGTATCCTTTTTTTTTAAACCAGATATGTGGTTTCATCTGCTCAAAAAGCTCCTAGTGAGGAACTTCCTCTATGATAATAGATAGTGGACTTCTCTGCAAATTATAGCTTTGCAGTGTTACCTGGGGCAGAAGGAAGTTAAGCAAAAAGACAAAAACAAAAACAAAACTCAGGGTCACTGAGCCAATACCTGCCAGGACTAGAACTTAAATGTAGGTCTTTCTGACAATAGTTCTCAATCTACCAAACTATGTCAATGTGCGCAGATCATATGTAGATTTTATCTAAGTTTTAGCAAATCATTTGGTAAAATCTCCTGCTATTCTTTGGGAAAAGTTGTAAAAATGAAGGTCAGATGATAGTACAATGAGGTGTGTTTGGAATTGAATGAATGTCAAAAATAATAGCAATCAGTCAATAGGAATTTATTAAGGGTCTGCTCTGTGTCAGGTGCTGTGCTAAATGCTGGGGATACAAAAAGAGAGGCAAAACCCAGCCCCGTCCCTGCTTTCAAAGAACTCATAATATAATGGAGGCAACAACGAGAAAACAAAATGTACAAATAAGATAAATAGGAAATAATTTTAAAAGGGAAGGCACGAAAACTAAGAAGTATTCAAAAGGTCTTCCTGTAGAAGGTGGGATTTCAACTGGAATTTGTAGGAAGTCACGGAGTTCAGGGAGGCTAAGAAGTGGGAATAAAGAGAGAGCATTCTAGACATGGGGGCAGGGGAGAGAATGCCTAGAAATAAAAGATAGAGTCTTGTTCATGGAATGTCAAGGAGGCCAGCATCACTGAATAAAAGAGTACATGGCTTGGTATAAAGTATAAAACTGGAGAGATAAGAAGATAGGTTATTGAAAATTTGTAATACAAACCACAGAATTTCATATTTGATTCTATAGGTGATAGGGGGCCACTGGAGTTTACTCAGTATAGGGAATGAAATGATATGACTGGAGCTTTAGGAAAATCACTTTGTCAGCTAAGTGGAGGATGGATTAGAGTGAGGAAACACATGGCAGGCAGACTCATCTGCAACCTAATGTGATAATCCAAGCATGAGGTGATGAGGGCTTGTACCAAGTAGTGATAATATTAGAGAAGAGAAAGAAGCATATTGGAGAGATGTTACAAAGGTGAAATTGCCAGACCTAGTCAACAGATTGGATATGGGGGGGGGGCAAGGGGAGGGAGTGAAAGATAGTGACAAATCAAGGATGATGCCTAAGTTTCAAGCCTGGGGGAATAGACTAAGAGAATGGTGTTATCCTTGATGATAATAGTAAAATTCAGAAACAGGAAGGTTTTATGGAGAAATATGAGTTCCATTTTGGACATGTTGAGCTTAAGAAGTCTACTGGATTTCCAGTTTGAGATGACTGAAAAGCAATTGGAAATTCAAACCTGGAGATCAGTAAAGAGTTTAACTCCAGACAGGTCAATTTGTGAATCATTAAATGATAATTAAATCCATGAGAACTGACAAGAACTGATCAAGTAAAATAGTACACAGTGAGAGAAAGGCCTTGGATAGATCCCTGTGGGGCATGTATGGTCAAGGAGTGTGACTGGGATGAAGATGCAGCAGAAGAGAATGAAGAGTAGACTAATATGCAGGAAGAAAACCAAGAGCACATCCTGAAAATCTAGAGAAAAGATAATCTCAAGGATAAGAGGGTGATCAACAGTGTCAAAGGCTACAAAAGAGTCCAGAAGAATGAGGACTGAGAAAAGACAGTTGGATTTGACACTTAGGATACCATTGGTAACTTTGGAAAGAGCAGTCTTGGTGGAATGATGATGTTGGAGGCTGGATATAGCTGTTAAGAAGACAGTGAAAGGAAAGCAGGTGGAGGCATTTATTGTAGACAGCCTTCTCTTTTATTCTTTGTAATTTTTTAATATTATTTTCCCCCAATTACATGTTAAAACAATTTTTTTATATTTGGGTATTTTTTAACTTATGAGTTATAAATTCCATCCCTCCCTTCCTCTGTTCCCTTCTCCCTCTCTGAGATGTTAATCAGATATAGAGAATACATATGCAATCATGTAAATCATTTCCATATTAGTTATTGTGTATAAGAAGATTAAAAGAAATGGAAAAGAAAGAAAGAAAGAAAGAAAGAAAGAAAGAAAGAAAGAAAGAAGGAAGGAAAAAAAGGAGAAAAGAAAGAAAAAAAGAAAGAAAGAAAGAAAGAAAGAAAGAAAAAAAGAAAGAAAGAAAAAAGGGAAGAAGAGAGAGAGAGAGAGAGAGAAAGAGAGAGAGAGAGAGAGAGAGAGAGAGAGAAATAGCATGCTTCAGTCTGTACTCAAACAATGTCAGTTTTTTCTCTGGAGGTGGATAGTATGCTTTATCATTAGTCCTTTGTGATTGTCTCGGATCACTGTATTGTTGAGAATAGCTAAGTCATTCACAATTCATCATATGATATTGCTGTTACTGTGTATGTTCTCCTGGTTCTGCTCACTTAACTTTGCATCAGTTCATGTAAGTCTTTCCAGGTTTTTTTTTTTTTCTGAAATCATCCTGCTTGTCATTTCTTATAGCACAATAATATTCCATCATAATCATATGTCACAGCTTTTTTATCCATTCTCGAATTGATGGGTATTCCTTCTATTTCCATTTCTTAGCCACCATAAAAGAGCTGCTATAAATATTTTTGTACAAATAGATCATTTTCCCTTTCTTTTTAAGTGTAGACAGCCTTATTAAGGATATTAGTCATGAGGCCAGAAGAGATATAGGATACTTGTTAGTGAGGAGGAAGTATCAAATAGGATATTTTGAGGACAGAGGAAACATAATAATGTTTGTAGGCAGAAGGAAATAAGCCAGTAGGCAGGGAGATTTTGAGTATAAGTAAGAAAGTGGAGATGACAGAGGAATAGTCTGCTGAAGGAGACATGATAGACGAGGATCACTTGTGGAGGTAGGAGGATTGTCTTTTTAAGGAGTAGGGTCATCACTTCATGTGAGATGGGGTGAAGGACTGATGGTGGCAGAAAGCATCTACATGTTAGGAAATGAAAAAGGAAAATAAGAGTTCATGTCTGATGTCCTAAAAGTTTTCAGCAAACTACAAAGCAATCTTCTTAGCTGACAGCATGGTGAAAGGGGGAGCTATGTGAAATTTGAGGATAGATGAAAAGATTTTGAAAAAAGTTCTGTGGCTGTGATACAGTAAGTTGGTAAGGGAGATATAGAAATAGAAAGTTCTTAGTACAGGGGACTGAGAGAGAACTGAGGTGTCAAGAGATGGGATGTCACAATGTGGACAACGAAAAGAAGAAAGAGGTTTTGAAAGCCAATAAGTTAAGCAAATCTCAGAATTTTTGTATATGGAAGTGGCATACTTGTTTATGTTGTCAACATATGAACATCTTTATTTGTGACTGAGGTGTGGTGGAGGAGCAGGTCATTGGAAGTGACGGTGTTTGAGGGGGCGTCAATATGTATGTTGAAGTCCCCTAGTATGAGAGTTGGAGTTGGGAAGGAGAGAAAATGTGTGACCTAGGAACTGAACACATTGAGGACGGAAAGAGAGTGAATTGTAGAAAATAGCTACAAGGATTCTTATTGGGTAGAAGATTTGGATGGCATGAACCTCAAAGGAGGAGAGGTTACTGAGTAATGGTGGTAGGGGAACAACCTGGAAGTGAGAATGAGGAGCAATGAGTATTCCAATCCCGCATCCCTGCAAGTAAACCAAGGGGAATGAATAAAGGTGCAGACAGTAGTAGAAATGTTTGTCATGGAGTCTGTATCATCAGAGGAGCCAGGTGTCATTGATTGTAAGGAGATGGAAGGAGCAGAAGAGGAAAACATTTAAGATAAAGGTGAATTTGTTGCTTATGGAACAGGAATCCCTAGAGGAAAAAGTGAAAGAGGTGGGTAGACTTTGGTTGGGACTTTGGAATGAAACAGTTTAAGTGAAAGAAAAAAAGGAGTGGCAGTAGGGGATGTGGAACGGGGTGTGGATAATGACCTATAGGATTCAGAATCATTGAGATATTCATAATTTCAGTATAACAGTCATTGAGTGGAAGGTGCCACTCTTTTCCCAGAAGAGGCTGGAGAACTTAGAGACACCATATACAGTACAATATGGAAGGTATATATAGTCAGATGAGAGGCCCTATTTTTCCTCTATTCTTTCCTCTGAACCCTTGAGATTAGGAAGGAGACAGCATAATAGGAAATGGGAATTGAAGCTATCCAACAGAAGATGGAACCTGCTCCCTACCAACTTTCTCTCCTCTTCCTTTTCCTCTTACACAGAATCAGTAGGAAATGGAAGGCACATGATCAGAAAGAAAAGCTACCATACTAGAAGACAGAGTTGGAAATTATATTATTATAGCATTTCTATATTGTTTTAAACACTTTACATAAGTTTTTTTTTTCTTTTTATCCATTCAACTCCATTATTATCATACCCATTTTATAGATGATGAAACTGATACAGAGAAGTTAAGGAACTTGCCCTTGCCTACATGAAGAGTCAGAGTCGGTGGAAGAATTGGGACTCAGGTCTTCCTGTTTCCAAGGCTAACTGCCCCATATAAAGAGATGGTGACATCCTACAACATTGGGCTAAATAAAATCAATTACATTTTAATGACTTTAAATATAAAATCTTACACTTGCATGCCAAATACCAACTTCACAAGTATAGAATAGAGGAGCTGAAGAACAATTTGCCTGAAAAGGATATATGGGTGGGGCTCAGAGTTCACAAGTTCCATGTGCCAGGGACATGATATGGCAACAGAAAAGGTTGAGGTATATTGTCCAAAGGCAGGAAGATGGTGATCCTGCTATGTTCTTTATTAGTCAGATACCATCCGGACTGCTGTGTTCAGGATTGGGTGGCAGGAGAAGGGATATGCTAGAGAGTGATATGGTGGAGAATATCTAAAGGATGAGGAAATGCATGGAGTTTATAACAAATAAGAGCTGGTTGAAAGAACTCTAAATACTATAGCTTAGAAGAGTCTTAAGGCTTGTCTTCAGATATTTTTTGGAAGGACTGCCTTGTGAAAGAGGGATTAGTCTTGCTCTTTTTGTCCCTGGGAGGAAAAACTAGCAGCAATAGAGAGAAGTTGTAAATAGATTAATTTAAGCTTGATATAAAGAATAAAAATTAAAAATGAAACTTCTGAGCAATTAACAGTATGGGGGCAGTTAGGTGGCACAGTGAACAGACCCCCGGCCCTGGAGTCAGGAGGACCAGCATTCAAATCTGGCATCAGACACTTAACACAAAAAAACTAGCTATGTGACCTTGGGCTAGTCACTTCACCCCAACTGCCCTCCAAAAAGAAAAAAAAAACACTATGCAAGATGCAATTAAACTGTTTTGAGGGGTAGCAAGTTTCCCCTTCTTGGAAGTCTTCAAACAAAGATTGGATGACCCCCTGGAATATGTAGGATATCTTTTTTAAGTACAGGTTGTACTAGCCAGATGCTTCACCACTGAGATTCTATAATTCTGAGTCTGATCAAATTCCATTTCTATCTGCCAGAACCAGAGTTTCCCATCCCTTTCCATTTACTATAGACATTTTCCATTAGGGGAAAATGATTCTTATTCACTGAAAAGTGTTTTACAATATGCCTGTCCTGTATTAACATCATACTTATTTCCTGCCCATCAACAATTTCAGAGAAGCTGCTCAGTCTCTCACCATGAATGACTTTTTTTGTGTGTCTCTAGCAATCTGTCGGCGTAATGAGGCATGGGTTTTTCCCTGATAATTTTCACGCTCTTCAGCACGATTGGATTGATACTTCAAAAGACACCTATGTGGCATCATTAGTCATGGGGGTTTTTCATTCTTCTGCAGATTCAATGACTCTTTCATGTAGGCAGCAACATCATGATACAATTGACTCTATATTAAGCGAGTGAAAAAGCCTTCGGATGTTGTGAGCTGACTGAGCTTTTTCTATGACGACATCTTGGCTGAGTGAGTCACACAGTCAGGGTCTGGAACTCAGAAGAGCTGAGTTGTTTATATTGGAGAAGTCAGTCCTTTTGAAAGAATACATATCCTGAAGCCATATCAGGACTGAAAAAAATTGTTATATTCATTGGAATGACACAATCTCACTTGTTTTGTATACTGAAAGTTGGTTCTACACCTGTATCTTTGTTTTTATGAAGTTGTCTCCAAAATAAATACTTCATTAAAACATACTTAAGCACAATTAAATCCAGTCTATGTAGCAGACATTTAGATGATGGGGTTTAAAAGAACAAAAGCAAAAAATAAAAATAAAAAACAATACTACCTCTGCCCTCAAGGAGTATACACTCAAGTGAAAGTTAAGATATGTAAGCACAATATTATAAGCAAGATAAATGTACAGGGGAGTTCAAACAAAAAGCCATGAGAGTTGTTTTCTTGGCAAGGGAGGGCATGATATCTAGCTGGGAAGTTCAGAGGATCCTTCCTAGAGAAAGTGGCAGCTGAGCTGGGTCATAAGGAACTGGAAGAATTATAACTAATATGGATACACAGAGGTCTAATTCAAGTCAAGAGTCAGTGTCAAAAAATTCATAAAGCCTAAAAAGATGAAAATAAGATTGGGAGTAGCTGAAAGATTAGTTTAGCAAGTATAATGAGTTTGTGGAAGTATTTGTGCAAAATAAGTGTAGAAAGGTATACTGGGACAGATTACGGAGAATCTTAAATGTCAGGATAAGAAGTTTATATTTCGTCCTCTGAACAGTTGAGGAGTCAAAATATAGCTCTAACCTACCTTTCTGAGTTTGTTTTATTCTATTTCCTTTCATTCACTCTGTGTTCCAACCAAGCTGGTCTGCTATTCTCCAAGTTGGGCAAGTTATCTCCTGCCTCCATGCCTTTTGTGGTGGGAGCAGTATATGCTTTATGGAGGCAGGTGACCATCATTGGTTTGACTTCCTTGGTTCCTGAGGCATAGAAGTGTCAGCCTCTAAGTAGCGGATATAGTGTGTTTCATAGAAATTCCTACCGTTTTTCAGGTTAGTTATCAGGGTGAATGAGAAAGTGGAAGGCAGTAGCCATTTTATCTGTCTTACTATCTCTTTAAGAAACTTGCATTTTCCCTAGCAACTCTATCCTCTTTATAATTGTGATGAGTAAAGTTATTTTTATTGTATTTTATGGTCCTAACGTGCCTCATTTTATTCTCACCCCAAATCCGAATTATTAGTTTAACCTAAATTAGCTTTGTCCTAGATTAGGCAAACCATATCTGACCCAGGGTACACTTGCTCCTCTCAGAATGTCCTTCTTCCTCCAAGATCTGGCTCACATTCCTCTTGTCCCCTTAGTTGTCAGTCTACTCTCCTTCCTCAAATTATGCATGAACTTATCTTTTAATATGTTGTATCTCCCCAATTGAATGTAAACTCCTTGAGGTCAGGGATTGTTTTTCATTTTATGGTGATATTCTTTTATGCCTAACTTCAAATGTAAAAATGCATGTTGCATTTGAATTAGAGTAACAGCTGTACCTTAGGAAGATACATTAGCATCAGTGTGAAAGATGGATTAGAAACCCCTACCATCTTTCCCAGAATATCACCATCATAGAACATATCCCATATATGACAATGATGTGCACATGCCCATATGCCCATGCTAGGCGCAATAGTGGTTTTTCAAATACTGCCTCAGATACTAACTTTGTGACCCCAGATAAGCTTCTTAACCTCAATTTCTTCTCTGTAAATGATTATAATTGTTCCAACCTTGTAGGATTGTTATGAAATTTAAATGATAAAAGTAAAGAATTTTGTAAAATTTAAAGTTACATTTTTTTGCTTACTACTAGTAGTAGTACTAGTAATAGTAGTAGTAGCACTACTACTTCCATGACGATTGCTACTACTACATGAATATATAAATAAAAAGAAATGATACATTTTGAAACTAGTGCAAATCAGGTGTTGATACTATGATCTCTTTTAGTAATATGAACAAATCCAATGCAGCCCTCCAATTCATTGCCTTGAAAACTTATTTCATTGCTTTTCTTCTGAACCCCTAAATAAATAGGAACTACTTTTAATTTGTTCTTTACAGATGAATGGGTTGACTCAGAAGGTAGCAAAGGCTAGAAGTCCACTTACCTGGATATACTATTGATCAAGGATCCTTTTAAGAAAAATTATTTATTCTATTCTGAACTCAATAAAATTATCATTTCCGTAACATAGTAGAATAAAAAAAAATGAATGACTTCACATGGTACTATAAATCTGTTATGTACAAAATACTGTTCTTTCTCAATATATGATAAAGTTATCATGTTAACTTTTCATTTTTTTCTTCCTCCCCCCAAAGATAGCTGCCATTAGGCACAAATGTGTGTACATATGTAAAATCATTCTATAAATTCTTCTACTTATCAATTCTTTCTCTAAATGCAGATAATCTCTTCCTTCATACACCTTCTGTAGTTATTTGGGTATTTATAATAGTCAAAACGACTTATTCTCTCAAAGTTGTTCTTTAAACAACATTGTCGTTACTGTATACAACATTCTCTCGCTTCTGCTCATTTTGCTCTTTTTTATTTCATGAAAATCTATCCATGATTTTGTAAGATCATCAAACTCATCATTTCTTATATCACTAAAGTATTCCATCACAATCATATACCACAACAACTTCAGCCATTCCCCAGCTGATGGGCATCAAGGGTTCTTAACTGGGGGGGGGGGGGTCTGTGAACTTTTTAAAATATCTGTATTTCGATGTAATTCGTTTCCTTTTAAATTCTTTTATTTTAAGGTTTTAAAATTTGTATTGAAAATTATTTTATTTCATGTATTTAAAACTATTATCCAGGGCAGTCAACAGACTTTACTAGATTGCCAAAGGGCACCATGAGACCAAAAAAAAAAAAAAAAGGTTAAGGATCTCTGATGTAGAGGGTTTTCCATTGAAGCATGGGTTGTCCTTGCAGGCATTTAAGGTCCCTCAGATTCTTAGACTCTTCAGTCTTCTGGGATGTTTTTTTCAATCCCACAACCTAGATTTGAGAGTCCTGCAATACCTATCCTCTTTACCTCTGCCTCCAATATTCCTTGGCTTCTTCAACTCTTGGATCAAATCCCACCTTAGACAGGAAGTCTTTCCCAAACTCTTTTAATTTCAAAGCCTTATTTCTACTGATTATTTTTCCTATGGATCCTGTATTTAGCTTGTTTATACATATTCATTTGCATGTTATCTCCCTTTTTGAATTATGAGCTCCCTAAGGGAAGACTGTTGTCCTTTGTCCTTTGCCTTTCTTTCTTTTTCCAGTGCTAGAATACTGTACCTAAAACATAGTAGTTGGTTAAAACTTATTGACTCAAAGGTTATTGACTGAAATAGAAAAGTTTCGCTAGAGCAATATAGAGTGGGAATAGAAAGAGAGGTTGGGAACTTTTTTTAATTTTTGGAGGGAGGAAAGCAGGGCAATTTGGGGTTAAGTGACTTGCCCAAGGTCACACATCTAGTAATTGTTAAGTGTCTGTAGCTGGATTTGAACTTAGTTCCTCCTTACTCCAGGGCTGGTGCTCTATTTACTGTGCCACCTTGCTGCCCCAAGGTTGGGAACTTTTGAAGGGCTTTTAAAGGTTAAATAGGAGAGTTCATATTTAATCCCAGGTTTAGCATAGTGCTGGCACACTGTAGTTACTTAAAAATGTTTATTGACTGATTGATCCTAGAGGCAATACAGAACCACTGAAACTTGTTGAGTAGGGGAGTGACATAGTTAGATCTGAGCTTAAGAAAAATCATTGGGTGACAGAGCCAAGATGGCATAGTAAAAGCAGGAACTTACTTGAGCTTATCCACATTTACCTTAAATACCTGTAAAAAAATTACTCTAAGCAAATTTTAGAGCTAGAGAACCCACAAAGTGGCAGAGTGAAATATGTGTTCAGGTAAGTACAACCTGGCAAACCAACAGGAAAGGGCTACCTCACAGGGATGGGAGTGGAGCACAGTCCTGCATGGGCCACTCCGGCATAGACCACAGCTAGAGCAGACCTCAGGAGTCTGAGAATCACTGGCAGTTGTGGCCGTTTCCAGACTTCTCAACCCATAAATATCAAAAAGAAAGTAGAGGGTCAGTGGGGAAACTGCTGGAACTGGGTGAAAGAAGAGCATGGTCAGACCTCTATGCCTGGGGCAGGAGATGTGGTAGCTGCTGCAGCTGTTGCTACAGTGGCTGCTTCCAGAGCTCCAGGACCACAGATGGTGGGGGGACCAAGTGGCTGACCAGAGAGCAATTGCAGGAATCTCTCGGCTGGTGTTGAGGCAGGATTCTCCTGCGTTGCTCTGCTTGGATCTGGGTCGCAGTCTTGGGTGGCAGTCCTGGGGTAAGGAGCTGGCATGGCAGAGTTTGTGATGGCTGTGGAGAGGCAGTCCTCCTCACAGTTCTGAGGCAGGTGCCTAGAAGAAGCTTTTGACAATGGTTGCACAAAACCCCAGAAATTTGGGACAAAACACTCTCCACTTTGGAAGCAGAGTTCTACCATGACAAAGAGCTCAAAAGTCAAGTATTTGGCTGGCAAGTGGAGCAAACAGAGGAAGAGAAATAAAACTATAGAATCTTTTTTTGGTGACAAAGGGGATCAAAACAGAACCAGAAGAAGACAACAAAGTCAAAGCTCCTGCATCAAAAGCATCCAAAAAAATCATTGGAAGAAACCTTTGGCTTCTGGCTTCTAGGTTGTTTGAAAAACCTTGATCTAAAAGCCATATATAAACTTTATAAGGAGATAACTAAGTAAGGTAAACAACTAAATGTTAGAGATCAGCAGACTATGACTAGAAAGAATTAATCAGCTTTTTTGTTTATTTGCTTTCTGGATTGGGCATTGAAATTCCCTGGCTAGTGAAAGAATGGGCTCAATTATGAGTCCAAAAGCTACCAAATTAAACAATCTAGAAGAAATAAATGGTCATGTCAGTATCTTGGGATATGTCTTAGAGAATGAATTTAAAGTATCATCTTAATGACACGAAAATCCAGGATGCTTCTAGTAAGCATGGCAAAGGGATGCAAGTTAGTACATTCCAAAGAACAGAGATTTCTTTCTTTCTGAGTCCCTAACAGGGAAATTTGTCATTGTTTCAGCTCCCTTACTGCAAAGAGTAATAAGACTTTTAAGACTTAGGGAGGCTTTGGCCAACTCATTCTCTGGACCGTATTAATTTTTTTTTTTTTGCAAAATAGATGTGTGGATGAATGCAGTGCCCAGAGGCTGAGAACTATTCTTATCTTAATCAGTTAATAATTCCTATGAATTCCATAGTAAAATTAACCTCTGTATGCTTATCAGGGAAACAGCTCTCTCTCTCTCTCTCTCTCTCTCTCTCTCTCTCTCTCTCTCTCTCACCCATTTTCAAAGAATCAAATTCTCTGATTTGGAAGGAATTTGGTGACCAACCCATACCTAAAAAGGAGTACCTGGCATGCTGCAATTTAGCCTTTGTTTAAAGATCTCCAGTGTAGCAGAACAGACTACTTCCTGAAGTAGCTCATTCCACTTAGAGATAGTTTTACTTGTTAGGAAATTTGTGGTTGTTTTTGTTTTTGAAATTGTTGTTGTGGTGGTGCTGCTGGTTTTTTCCCTGACATCACGTCTAATTTTCCTATTCCTAAGTACTATATTTTGTTCCTACTTCTATCCTGATGCCAAGAAGAATGAATCTAATAACTTTTCTCCCACGACAATCCTTCATATAGTTGAAGGCAATTAGTAGGTCTCCTCTAAGTCTTTTTTTTCCTAGCTAAACATTGCCAGTTCCTTCAAGCAACCTTCAAATAGCAACTTCAATCATTACAGGGTAGTTTGTTTCTAGGATCTTATCCTGTTGCAAGATTTTTCCCTCTCTTTGTTGGTAACAAGATCAACAGGCTTGGTTTTGGCCCTCTAAATTGAACCTCTCTCCTCAAAATTCTCATTTCTGTCATCAGTGATATTTGTCTCAGATAGATATTCCTAAAAATAGTCACATGAAACTATCATGAAAATAGTAAGATGCAATTCCACTGATTCTTCAGGATAGTAAACATTTCCTGTAAGTAATTGTAACTAGTTATGTAAACAATTTTCTTTTTTTTTTTTTTAAAGCAATCGGGGTTAAGTAACTTGCTCAAGATTACACGGCCAGGTGTTTCTGGGTGGGTGCTAAGTGTCTGAGCCCAGGATTCGATCTCCAGGTCTTCTCAACACTGGAGCCGGTGCTCTTACTCGCTGTGCTACCTGGCCGCCCCTATGTAAACAATTTTCATGAAAAAAAATCTAAAAAACCATCAATTCAGTTGGTTAAAATAAGGCTTCCCAAATGACTTAAGTGATTTGACCAACTCGGTATTGCTAAATTTGCTGCAACACACCATAGAAAGAGTGGGTCCTTATTCCCCAAAATTAAAGGGAGTGGGAAACATTTGAATTGAATGAAGGATAAAAAAGAAAACAAGGAAGAAACTTCTACAAATAATGCCCTGAATACCTGATTCCTAGCCTAGAAGGCAAGAGAGTCAGCAGCTTACACAGTAGGTGAAGGTAGCAGGAGAGAATGTAAAGGAACAGGAGCTAGTGTCATGTTGTCTTGAAGCCCATGACCTTCCAGAGAATAAGATATGATTCATTTTGCCACCATCTGAGGTGATCACAAATCCTTGTGATCCTATGTCCCAGTTTGGAGACAACTGTTCTAAATAATCTCTCATATCCCTTCTTAAGAAGACCATATTGTAAATAGTTTTCTGTAGCACACTATCCAAATTAGCTTTCCTAATTCTTATCCTAAGAAACTGAGGGCTAGATAGTATAGAAGAATACAAGTAGTACCTGTATCACTTGAGGGAGCTGTGCAGAAAGACTAGATCACCAAAACATATCATCCGGTTCTTCATGGTATACTAGTTGAGAAGCATTCTATTAGAAAACTGATCTAGCAAGAATTAAGTCATGGAGGGGGAGAGCCAAGATGGCAGAGAAAAGATAGGGACTTGCCTGAGCTCTACCAAATTCTCCAAGCAACATTAAATAAAACCTCAATGAATTCAGGAGTGGCAGAACCCATAAAAAGGTGGGGCAAAATAATCTTTTAGCCCAAGAAAACTTAGAAGGTAGGCAGGAAAGGTCTATCACAAGGGTGAGAGTGGAACAAGCTGCTCTAGCACAGGTTAGCTCTCAGCAAATCAGCAGCAGGCCTTAGGGAGACTGAATCAGTTGGGCAGTGGCAACTTCAGGAGCTCTCAGCCCACAGAATGTAAAGGGGTCATACAACTGGCCAGATTACAGGGATCCCTTTGCTGGTGCTGAGGGCAGCACTCAGTTGCATTGCCCACACATGGATCCAGGTCACAGGCCAGGGTCACAGTGCCAGGGCAAAGAAGAACATTAGCACATAAGAACTTGTGGGCAAATGAGAACAGAAACCTTCATCACAATTCTAGGGTGTAAAAGAGTGTTTGTAGTCATTTATAGACCAGACTATAGGCCAGGAGAGAAGTAAACATACCTCTTTTAAAATCATACCACCTTGGAAGAATTAAAAGCTTACAGACCCCTCTGCTCTGAGAGCAGCAACACAAAAAACCCAAAGTTTGGGACAGTGCCCCCTTTACCTCAGGAATAGAGCCCATCATTAACATAAAGTTTGAAGTTTAAAAAATAGACTGGGAAATTAGGAAAGGTAAAAAAAAAACTGATTACAAAAAATTACTCTGGTGAAAGGGAAGATCAAAACACAAACAGAAGAAGACAACAAAAACAAAGCTGCTACACTGAAAACTACAAAGAAAAAAAGTAAATTGGTCTCAGGCTCAAAAATATTCCCAAAAGAACTCAAAAAGGATTTTAAAAAGCAATTAAGAAAAGTAGAAGAAAAATATTGAAAAGAAATTGGAATGATTCAAGAAAATAATGAAAAAAGAGTCAGCAATTTGGTAAAAGAAATACACACAAAAAATTACTAAATAAATAACATCTTAAAAACAGAATAGGACAAATGGTAAAAGAAGCAAAAAAAAATACTGAAGAGAAAGACTCCTTAGAAAGCAGATTTGGCTAAATGGAAAAGGAGGTACAAGAACTCACTGAAGAAAATAATTCCTTAAAAATTAGAATTGTAACAAGATGGCAGAATAAAGGCAGGGACTCACCTGAGCTCTCCCCCAGAACCCTCCAAATACTCTTAAAAATGACTAAACAAATTCTAGAGCAGCAGAGTCCACAAAAAGGTGAAGTAAAACAAATTACCAGCCCAAGATGAAGAGATGATATCTAAAAAAAAAAAAATAGTGAGAATGTACTGGAAGAAAGAGAAAGGAAGTAGAATGGGGTAAATTATCTCACATAAAAGAGGCAAGAAAAAGCTTTTAGAGTGGAGGGGAAGAGGGGGGAGGTAAGGGGAATGAGTGAATCTTACTTTCATCAAAACAGGCTCAAAGAGCGAATAACATACACATTCAAGTGTGTATAAAAATCTATCTTACCCTACAGGAAACTAGGAGGGGAAAGGGATAGGGAGGGGAGGAAGGTGATAGAAGATAGGGCAGATTGGGGGAAGAGGTGGTCAGAAGTAAAACACTTTTGAGGAGGGACAGGGTGAAAGGAGAGATAGAATAAAATAAATAGGTAAACTGGGTGGGGGAAGGATGGAGGGAAATACAGTTAGAGGCAGATTTCTCTTAAAAAGAACTCCCTTCTCAAATATATAAAGAAATGAGTCAAATTTATAAAAATAAGAGCTATTCTCCCATTGATAAATGATCAAAAGATATGATCCACTTTCAGGTGAAGTAATCAAAGCTGTCTATAGTCATAGGAAGAAAATCTTCTAACTCATTTTTGATTGGAGAAATGCAAATTAAAACAGTTATGAGGTACTGCCCCATATCTATTAGATTGACAAATAAATGTAAATGACAAATGTTGGATGGGATGTGGGAAAAATGAGACATTATTGCAATGTTCATGGAGTTGTGAACTGATTCAACCGTTCTATAGAGCAATTTGGAAATATGATCAAAGGATTATAAAACCATGCATACCCTTTGACTTAGCAATACCACTACCAGGTCTGTCTCCCAAAAGAGATAAAAAAAACAAATACAAAAAGGAAAAGGACCTATATATACAAAAATATTTATAGCAGGTCATTTCTGGGGGCAAAGAATTAGAAATTAAGGGGACACTCATCAATTGGGGAATGATTGAACAAATTATGGTATTCAATTATGATGGAATACTATTGTACTCTAAGAAATGATGAGCAGGATGCTATCAGAAAAACTGGTAAAGTGAAATGTACTGTGTACAAAGTTACAGCATAATGGTAAGACGGTCAGCTGTGAATGACTTATTTATTCTCAACAAAACAACAATCCAAGACAACTCTGAAAGATTTGTGATGAAAAATGTTTTCCATCCCCAGAGAAAGAACTGATGATGTCTGAATACAGATTGAAGCATACTTTTTTTACTTTATTTTATTTTTCTTTAGCTTCTTTTGTCTGTGTTTTCTTTCACAATGTGACCTTTATGGATGTGTTTTTCATGAGTACCCATGTATAATCTATATCAAACTGCTTGCCTTCTCAATGGTGGTGGGGGGGGGGAAGAGGGGGAGAGTGAGGCAGGCAGAAGGGATAGAATTTGGAACTTTAAGTTTTAAAAATGAATGTTAATTGTTTTTTTTTTACATGTAATTGGTTTATTTAATACAAAAATATTTTTAAATATAAGTAAACTAATAGAAGCTAATGATGTTGTTAGATATCAAAAAATAATAAAACAAAATCAAAAGAATGAAAAAATAAAAAGAAAAATATAAGATGCTTCATTGAAAAGACAACTGGCCTAGAAAATGGATCCAGAATAGAGAATTTAAGAATTATTGGACCACCTGAAACTATGTCCAAAAAAAGAGCCTAAAAATCATCTTTCCAGAAATTGTCAAGGAAAATTGCCTTAATATTCTCAAATCAGAGGGCTGAAAGAATCCATCAATCACTTCTTGAAAGATATCCCAAAATGAAAATGCCAAGGAATATTAAAACCAAATTCCAGAGCCCCCAAGTTAGGGAGAAAATATTGCAAGAAGTCAGAAAGAAAAAAGTTCAAACATTTTGGAGCCACAGTCAGGATCTCACAAGATTTAACAGCTTCTACATGAAAGGATTGGGGAGGAGAGATTGGAATATGATATTTTGGAGGATGAAAGATCTAAGATTACAACCAAGAATCACTATCCAACAAAATTAAGTTAATCCATCAGAGGGAAAATATAGATATTCAATGAAATAAAAGACTTTCAAGCATTTCTAATGAATAGATGATAGTTGTAACTTTTAAGAACTTCCTCATTATTATCGCAGTTAGAAGGAGAATACATAGACAGAGTGTGAGTTGACTATGATGGGTAGATATCCCCAAAAACTTAAATACAATTAAGAAGTGAGAAAGAGGAATGCAGGGAGAAGGGCAAAGAGAAAGGTAAAAAGATATAAATTACCTCACCTAAAAGAGGCATGAGAGAGCTTTTATGTAGAGGAAAACAGGGAATGTGGGAAGTATTTGACCCTTACTGTCATTGGAATTGGCTCAAAGAGGGAATAACATACACTCAGGCAAAGAAATGTATCTTACTCTACATGAAAGTAGGAGGGGAAGAGGAAAAGAGAAAGGGTGGGGCTGATAGAAAGGAAGGCAGATGGATGGAGACAGTAGTAAGAACTAAAATACTTTTGAGGATATATAGGGTAAAAGGAGAGAGAGAGAGGGAGAAAGAGAGAGAGAGGGAGAAAGAGAGAGAGAGAGAGAGAGAGAGAGAGAGAGAGAGAGAGAGAGAGAGAGAGAGAAATAAAATGGAGGGAAATATACAATTAGTAATCATAACTGAAAAAAAATTATAGAAAGTTTCTCTGACAAATTTCATTTCTTAAATATGTAGAGAAGTGATTAAAATTTATAAAAATAAGAGCTGTTCCCCAATTGATAAATGGCCAAAGTATATAAACAGGCAGTTTTCAAAGTAAGCAAATTTGAAAAAAAATATAAATCCCTATTGATTAGAGAAGTGCAAATTAAAATAACTTTGAGGTACCACCTCATACCTATCAGATTGGCTAATAGGACAGAAAAGAAAAATTACAAAAGCTGGAGGAGATGTGGGAAAATTGACACACTAATATACTATTGGTGGAGTTGTGACCTGATCTGACCATTCTGGAGAGCAATTTGGAACTATGCCCAAAGGGCTATAAAACAGTGCATACCTTTAACCCAGCCATACCACTACCATGGCTATATCCAAAAGAAATTTTTTTAATGGAAAAGGATAAAATGTACAAAAATATTTATAGTGCTTTTTCTGGTGGCAAAGAACTGGAAATTGAGGGGATACCATCAGTTGGGGAATAGTTGAACAAATTGTGGTATATGATTGTGATGGAATACTATTGTGCTATAAGACATGATGAGTAGGATGCTTTCAGAAAAACCGAGAAAGACTTACATGAACTGATGCAAAGTGAAGTGAGCACAACCAGAACATTGTACACAGTAATAGCAACATTGTATAATGATCAAATGTGAATGACTTAGCTATTCCCAGGAATACAAAGATCTAAGACAATTTTGAAGGACCTGTGATGAAAAATGCCACCCATCTTCAGAGAAAGAACTGATGAAATCTGAAGATTGAGGTACCATTTTTTTTAACTTTCTCTATTCTTCTTGGTTTTTTTTGTCTGTTTTCTTTCACATCATGACTAATATGGAAATATGTTTTCCATGACTGCATGTGTATTACTTTTATCAAATGGCTTGCCATCTCAGATGGAGTATAGGAGGAGTATGGAAGAGAATTTGGAACTCAAAATTGTAAAAAAAAATGATGGTGAAAATGGTTTTTACATGGATTTGGGAAAAATTTACTATTTTTTTTTCAAAAAAAGAACAAATGCATATTCCATAAGGACAGAAACTGTTTTTGTCTTCCTTTGTATCCCTAGTGCTCAGCACAGTGCCTGGCCTATCATAAGTGCTTTTTGATTGATTGGTTATTTAATAAAAGCTTGTTGATTGGGCATCAAGATTGCTATGTTTTTAAGAGGAACTGTTGTTCTAGGTCACTAATATACCTGTCCAAAATGTATGGCTTCTCTTAACAAAATCTGACCCTTGGTTCGTGTAATATGGTTCTCTAGTTAAGACTGGGCCTGACCACTAAATAATTTGATCAGTATCACCATGTATCAGTGACACATTCTCACACTCCCCCATTCTAGCTTCTCTTCTTTTTTTTCTTCACAAATTCAAGACATTACACATGTGTAGTGATAACCAAGAGTTGGTGCCTATATATTTTGTTGAGATCCTGACTAAACTGAGCTCTCTCAACATTAGCACAAGAAAGCAGAGTGATATTTGTTTTCTGATTAGTGGAAGAACAGTGCCTGCCAGGAATGACTGTGGAAAACCATTTCTATGTCCTTCTTGGTTAAAGAGCCCTTAAAAAGTAGGTTAACATTCCAAACATTACCCTGGTATTTGTATGGACAGAATGTTATATACTAGCTTGAAAAGGTTGTGAATTTTCTTGTGTAATCTTAAAACACACTCAGTACTCAAGATCCCAGAAGAGAAGGCCTGTTTCAAGATGTAAATTAAGAACAGGAGAGTATGCTTAACTCTTGAGTAAAAGCAGGAATTCTGTAAGTTGTCATCCTGGGCTATCTTTGGTCTCTGGAGAGAGTTATCCTTTTGATGCCATGGGAATATCAGGACACTAAATCAATCAAAACATGGACACAGATATATGAACCCAGGACATCCTTCTCAGAGGATAATAATGAAAAAAAAAAAGACTCTAAGTCACAAAACATGTTTGGTTTATTCAATTCAATAACTACTTTTAATTGTCTAATATGTACAAGGTAGGTTCTAGGAATACAAAGATGAAAAAAAAAGGAAATAGTACCTGACCTAAAACAGCTTTTTTCCTACTAAGGGATACACATTTTCACATATAATTTAGAGGAAGGGAAGTTGGACAAGTGTCATCAAGAACAGCTTTCCTTTGGAGGTTGATTCTTAATGAAGACAAGGATTCTAAAAAGTAGAGGTGAAGAAAGGGAGCATTGCAGGCATATGGAATTGCACATGACGTATCCTGTAAGCAAGAGATGTTTATAGATGGGTAAGTTGGCCAGTTGGACTGCAAAGTATATTGTGTTAACAAGAGTAATATAATATAAATCCCAAAAAGTAAGGAGAGGATGTACTGGGAAGGCCTTTAAATTCCAAAGACCTTTAGGTGGATACACACACATATGACATGTAACATATATAAGGAACAAATGTTAATTGGAAGCTTTCTCACATTTATTGCATTGAGGGATTTATGAATCATTTCTTTTATGTTGCTTTTCAAGACACCTTTAATTCACTCATTCAGCAGCCCTCTGGTAAATAACAACTACAGACAAGGTTCTATATTAATCCTTCCCCAGTCTTACAGGGCTCACTAAACAGGGATATTCACTGGAACCTCAATATACCAATTTCTATGGAGTAGTATTTGGCATAACTTAAGAAGGTATGGCTTGGAACTCTTCCAAAGAGATTTAATTATTAAAACACCAGGTAGGCTTTATTAGCTAGTGGTTTGGGATGTTGGACCCAGCAAAGAACATTATAGTCAGTTTATGAGGAATCCATTTGGATATTTAATTAATATTCTAAATAGACTTATCTTTTAGTATTTCTGTATCCCCATACCCTATAGTACATTTTTTGTGCATAGAGCAGGGAAATGTGAGACTACTCTTCACCATGCCTTGTTACAGACAATGTAGAAGTAGGTTAAGGGTGAAGGGCTGTATATTGGGTAACAAAAGGCTAAATTTCTACCCAAACTTCATCTCATTCCCATCAGTTGCAATCATTGCCTTAATATCTTGGCTTTAGACTGGAAACTGATAGCCAAAAGGACAGAGGCAGGACTGAATGTACCCCTGTTGTTTTTGCTATTGCATAATTTTTATAGGACTAACAGAAACTAAAGAGAGTAAAACCTTTCCAACTTCCCCCTTGTAGTACAAAAGGCCCAGGTACTCCTCAGAACATATACATAGAGTGCTAGCTAGGTCCTCCTCCTCTTTCAATAAATCATCTCTAGAAAAACTACTCCAGCTTATTCCTGGGTGACGACCAAAGTAAGAGGAAGTGGTGGTCATCTGATGATTAAATGATTCTTTTTTCTTCAATGATTAGAGTCATGGATAATTGTGTCATCTCTACTACAACTCTTCCCAAAGGAAGGCAAAACTATATAGGCAAGGCTTAAAATTTAAGGGAGATGATGGTACACATTAAACTGAAAGAGAATAAGGAATAGACTCATAAATTATAGTTTTAAAACTGGAGATCTACAAAGCAGACCTGCTCCTCAGTAGAATTTGAGTGCTACTTGTGGTTAGATCATCTGAAGCAGTTTGCACAGGTGAGTTTCACAAAAATCACAGAATCTGAGTTAGAAATGACCTCAGAAGTCATCTATTCTAACCTATACCCCCAAATAAATCCCAGTTATGACATACCTGAAAGCATAACACATTAAGTGGCCATCCATTCTTTGTTTGAACACTTCTGATGAGGGGGAATATTCTGCCTCCTGTGGTAGGCCTTGTTATTTTGGGATAGCTATTAGGATTTTCCTTATTTCAAAGCCAGATTTACCTCCTTGAAACTTCCATCTAGTGCTCTTAGTTCTGATCTCTGGGGCCAAGGAGAACACATTCCTGTATTGGCCATGTCCAAAAACATGCAATTTATTCTGAATATATTAAAATAATTCTTCCTGGGGCAGCCAGGTAGGACAGCAAGTAAGAGCACCCGCTCCACTGTCGGGATAACATGTGGATCGAATCTGGGCTCAGACACTTATTACCCACCCAGAAACACCTGGCCATGTAACCTTGAGCATGTTACTTAACCCCAATTGCTTAGGGGAGGCCAGGTGGTTCAGCGAGTAAGAGCACCGGCTCCAGTGTTGGAATTGACTTGGGGATCAAATCCGGGCTCAGATACTTAGCACTACACCCAGAAATAACTGGCCATGTAACCTTGAGCAAGTTACTTAACCCCAATTGCTTAAAAAAAACTAATTCTTCCTGTTGGTAGCTCTTGAAATATGACAACTTTCATTTCCTTACTACCTCCCCCTCAGTCTTCTCTTCTTGAGGGTAGGCATCCCCAGATGTTCAAACTCCTTCAACCAACCCTCATAACGGCTATTGTTTTTCTCCAAATGGTATTTTCTCAATTTGAAGAGAGTGCTTTTTTTCAGAAACTTTTTAGATGCTTGTTTAAAATTTCTTGAATAATTTTGGTTCTCTAATAAACAGTATGAAAAGTATGAAATGAGCTTCTAACAAATTCCAAACAAAATGCTTCTTGCAACTCTAGCTTTTTCTCTTACAATTAATCAGGATGTTCCATTTAGCAGTTCTGTAAATTCGTTTAATGGTAAACAACTGACTAATAAATGTCTGAATGCTAAATGAAAGCATTTAAATGAACACATTATGGAGATAAATAATTGACTATTAAAAGCTTAACAGGGACTCTTTGCATGTTAACCCACAGACTGGGAAAATATGATGGCTTGTGAAATTTTGCAAATGGACCAATTAATTGCTTGGGTTTAAAAACTTAAAGTTTATTCAGCCTTATTACAAATGCATGAGGTCTAAAATGAAATTTGCTTTCTTGCACGTGGTAATGGCCATTATAATGTTCATAGTGATCAAGTTGTGGAACCTTAAGCAGAAGAAGCGTCAAGATTGTATCTGTTTCATTCCTCTGCTTCCAGGCAGTGCTGAATGGCCTAGTTCATTACAGCACCTTTTCAGGGGGACTTGGAGATTTCCATAATAAATCAAACAAGCCTATCATGCTAAAAATCATGAACCTTTATCATGGGCATATTTTAATACTAACAAGAGAAGATACTTATAGAGATACATGGTTCAGTGTGTAAAATAAAGAGGATCAAGGATAAATGATGTAAGAGGGAGTATAGATAACATAGGAATATAAGAACCAATGTCAAAGAAAATTATTAATGCTGTACTCTATATTTTAGGCACAAGTTTGCCTAAAACAATTTTAATTAATTTAGCAATATTCTAAATTTGAAAAATGCTCTGCTTGAAAGAGAAATGTCCAAACAGATAGAGTTCCTCATGTCCTTGAATGTCTCTCTTTACTTCTGAAGTTTTGAAGTTACATTTCTAGAACTCTTGAAGATGGAAAACATACAACATGACAAGGCAGAGAGATGGGCAGCAAACATTGTTTTGGAATTAATAGTTTGATAAAGATTAAGTTTCTCTTGCAGATTATGCCAAAAGCTTCTTGCTAGGATAATATTAAAACATTTTCTGAAAAATTTTTAAAAGGGGAACAGGAAGGCATTGTATGCTTTCACATGAGAGAAGCAAAGATGTAACTGGACAAGACAAATCACTGACTTGGCCATCAAATGAGAGGATCTTGAGGTCTTAGCAGGAGGAAGAAGGGGCTCAAGAGAACTGATTATCTTTTAAGGGGAAATCTTCACACCTGACTTTCAGATTATGTCAGGGTCTCATTATACCTCCCAACTGGGTCACTCCATAATCCATAAGAGGACCACCTGTTTTATATGGAGAGATAACATTCCACTTGAGTGCATCTGACTGATTTTCCATTCCTGATGTCACAGGCAGAGATGGATGAATTAGCAAGCTTGCAATGGAAATGGGAGTCTTGAATTTATGATTCCCATAAGATTTCACCACAGGAAAATGATGTCAGGTGTAAAGTACTATCCCTTTAAGCAATTACCAATTCATAGGGGGAAGTTGAACACTGAGTTCCCTCGACAATATTCACATAGCTGGGTTTTAGGTTGGTTCAAGAGAGAAGAAAAGGCATTTTAGAAGTTGATATGATTTAGATTTCTCAGGTAGTTGCTCCCTTTTTCTTCTGATATTAGTGAAGAAAGAATAAAGTGTACTTCAGTGAGCCAAATATGAAGACTTGGAGAATGTTTTATTAATAATTGGTGACCTATAGACACAAAAATGAATTCCTCTATGATTGGGAGACATATATAATTTATCTGATCATAGAGAAAGTAAAAATTTGGTTTCTAAAGTTAAGCAAAATTGGGAGTTTTTTACAAAGAGGATTTAAAGTCCAAACACAGGAAGATAAAAGAAATATGAAGGGAATTATTTCAAAACTATGTTAAAGAGAAGACCATAATTCCTTCACTTTATTTTTACTCATTGTTTCTGAAAGGAGTAAGTTTATTTAATATGGGACAATTTTGGAAGTGGTGAATCAGAAAAGATGTCAAAGGAACCAGTTAGTTTGCTGAAATGGCATGCTCAATGAGACATTAGTCAAGTACAACATAGGTCAGTTTTCAAAGGCATTACTTTGTATATAATCAGAGGACATGATTTGAAATTTTACCTCTGATGTTTACTATTTGTATAACCTTGTGCAAGTTACTTAACCTTCTTATAAAATGGGATGGGGGGGGGACTAGACTAAATGTTCTTTGAAGTCCCTTACAGCTGCAGATATAACTGTCTGTGAATAGCAAGCCAAGTACAAAGAGACTCATCAATGTAAACTTCTTGAAAGCAAGGAATTTCATTTTTGTTGTTTTGTGCCTAGAACAATTCTTGGCACGTAGAAGATGCTTGTTGCTTATTGCAACAAATGCTTGTTGATTCATTAATCAACTGGTTGGCTTTCAGGGTAATAAGATTTTGGTCATAGCAACTCTTGAGGACAGTCTAAGTTACCAAAGGTTCAAAACCTGTATGTGGAAAGGATAGTCACAATGACAAAAATAGGAATCTTAGAAGTTGATGTATTGAGATCTTATAAATCTAGTGAATTAATAGTTATTGGTGTAGAATGGGGTCCATAATAAGGCAAGTATCGATCCTAATCGGTTTGATTTCTTGCATTTCTTTCTTTCTTCTCTTTTTTTCTTATCATTTTCTTTCTTCTCTTCCACCATCCTCTTTTTAAGGCTTAGCCCCTATCTCACCCCGGGTGGACATGCTGCAAGTTCCACTAACGAGCCCAATACTATTCCTAGTATTAGGTCTAGAACTGGAAGGGACCTCAAAGGACATCTAGTCCAGATACCTCATTTTACAGAAGAGGTACCCAAAGTTAAGGTAGTTTAAATAACTTGTCCATAGTTATATAGGTATTAAGCATGAGAGGGAGAATTTGAAAACAGGTCCTCTTAGGCAACCTGGTGGTTCTCCAGCTCCAGGGAGCTCATCTAATTAAGGTCAAACTTATGTGGATACCCAATCAATTTTACCAACTGAAGCTCAGAAGTCCTGAGTTCAAGCCAGTCTCAGGCTCCCCAGTAAGAGGGATTACAAGGCATATGACACCATATTTGTCTATAGTTGGTTTCCAGCAGAATAAATGCATTTCATTCCAAGACCTTTATGTTATTTTTATTACTTGGATTTATACAGCAGTAAAATAGAATGATACAGAGAAACAAAAACAACAATAGCTTTTGTGTGTATGTATAGATATATATATATAGAGAGAGAGATAGATAGATCTATATAGATATATAGATCTATCTATCCATGTCTTAATTAAGAATGGTTTCCCTGAACAAATCTCTAGGCTTTGGCTTCCTCATTTCCTAAATGGAGTAGGGCTATATTGCCTTTTTAGAATTCATGAAAAGGTATAAATAACAATCTTACAGGAACTTCCTGGAGTCAAGATGACAGAGTAAGCAGTAAATTGCCATAACTCACCCACATTCACCTGCAAATAACCATAAAATAGCACCCCCAAAACAAATCCTGGATAGTAGAACCAGAAAAAAAAGATGGAGTGAAACAATCTTTGAGTCCAAGAAACCTGAAAGATCATTAGGGAAAGTCTATCTCACTCCAGTAAAAGGGGAGTGCAATCCAGGACAGGAAGTGTCCAAGCAAACCAGCAGCAAGCCCCACTTCTGCAAACCAGCAGTAGATTCTGAGCCCAAGTGCAGTGGAGCAGGCAAACATCAACACCAGACCTCCCACTGCTTCATCATAGCCAGGGGAACTGGTAGACTACAGCTCTAAGAACCGGCATATGCTGCAGCACAGCCCCAGGCAAGCAAGCAACCCTTCAACAGCCAGACATCCATGTGAGTCAGTGTAGCCCCTGGCAAACTGGTAGATGCCCATCCCATGGGTGTTGGAAAAATGCAGAAATACTTCATTAGCCTTAGTCCATGCCAGGCTCCACCACTAGGAGCTAGGTTCAGCACTAAGCTGCCAGATCCCTATAGCCTCCAGCAGTACCAGTCACTCCACCCTACCCCCTTCAATGCAGCACTAGACATGAGGCTCCCACTTGTGCTCTCCCCGGGCAATATTAGTGTAGTACCAGGTAAATAGCTAGGACCTGTAACCCTTGGCAGAAGAAGCCTTGGACATTGCCCCTTCTAGCCCAGAAGCAGAGCTCAAGAGGGGGAGGGAAGAAGAGGATAAAAAAGATGAGAAAAACAAATAATAATAAAAACAATCTGACCATTGAAAATTACTATGGTAACAGAGAAGATCAAGACAAACTTAAAAGAGGACAGCAATGGTCAAACATCTCTGGGCAAAATCCCAAAGAAAATGGGAAGTCGTCTCAAACCAAGAAAGAACTCATGTAAGAGCTCAAAAAAGGAGGGGGAGGCTTAAAATCATATAAAAGAGGCAGAAGGAAAATTGGTAAAAAGAAATGAGAGTGATGCAAGAGAATTATGAAAAAAAAAGATTGAACAGCTTGGAAAACTGCTTAAAAATAGAATTAGTCAAATGGTAAAGGAGATACAAAAATCCACTGAAGAAAACAATTTCTTTAAAGAAAGTACAAAATAGGAAAGAAAGTACAAAAGCTAATTTAGGAAAACAACTCCTTAGAAGTTTGAACTGGACAAGTGGAAGCTAATGACTCAATGATACACCAAGAATCAATGAAACAAATTGAAAAGAATGCAAAAATGCAAGAAAATGTAGAATACCTCATTGAAAAAACAACTGACCTAGAAAATAGATCTAGGAGAGGCAGTGTCAGAATCATTGAAGTATCTACAAGCCATAATCAAAAGGACGACCAAGAAATTATCAAGGAAATCTGTCCTGATATCCTAGAACCAGACATCAAAATTGGCATTGGAAAAATCCACTGATCACCTAAGGAGAGACATACCAAAATAAAAAATCCAAGGAACATTATAGGCAAATTACAGAACTATCAGGTCAAGGAAAATATACTGCCAGAAAGAAACAATTCAAATATAGGGGAGCCACAATGAGTATTACACACGACTTAGCAGCTGCAACATTAAAGGATCAGAGGTCAGAAACATGATATTTCAGAAGACAAAGTAGCTAGGAATACAACCAAGAATCACGTACCTGGAAAGATTAAGCATAATACTTCAAGGGTGAGAAAATAGTCATTCAATGAAATACAAAGATTTCAAGCTTGGAGAAGACCAGAATTGAACAAAAACTTTGATCTCCAATATCAAGACCCAAGAGAAACCTAAACAGGTAAGAAGGGAAAAGAAAATATAAGGGATTCAATGGAGCTGAACTGTTTCTATCCTATATGGGAAAATGATACTTTTAATTCTTAAAAACTCTACCACTAATAGTACAATTAGAAGGAATACACATAGACAGAGGCATGGGTATGAAGTGAATCTGAGGAAATGATATAAAAATAATTAAGAGATGAGAAAGAGAAGTATACTGGGTATAGAAGGAAGGGAGAGGTAAATGGGATAAATTATTTCATATGAAATGGCACAAAAAACCACCTACAGTGAAGGGAAAGATGGGAGGGTGGGCAATGAGCATCACATGAATCTTATTCTCATCAATATCGACTCAAAGATGAAATAATATACACAATCAGTTGAATATAGAAATCTATCTTACCTAGCAGAGATATAGGAGGGGAAGAAATTAAGTGAAAGCAGTGGGAGGAATGACAGAAGAGAAGGCAGCTCAGGAGAGGTGGTAGACAGAAGCAAAACACTGGTGAGGAAGGAAAGGGGGGAAAGGGGAGAGAGGATAAATGGGAGAGAGGACAAATGGGAGGAAAAGTAGGATGGAGGGAAATGCACAGTTAGTAATTATAACTGTGAATGTGAATGAGATGGACTCTCCCATAAAATGGAAGTGGATAGCAGAGTGGATCAAAAACCAGAATCCTACAATAAATTGTTTATAGGAAACACATTTGAAGCAGAGAGAAATAGAGTAAAGGTAAGGGACTAGAGCAGAATCAATTATACTTAAACTGAAGTAAAAATACCGTGTTTCCCCAATAATAAGACCTATCCTGAAAATAAGCCCTCCCCTTACTGTGTAAGATTCCTCTAAAATAAGCCCTCCCCCGAAAATAAGCCCTATTGAGATTGCTACTGTAGTGAAGGTGATCCCCTGCGCTACACGCTACATTACGGTACCCTCTGTATGCACCGCCCCCACCCCCCAAAAGCACACCGCGTTCCGAGCTGCATCCAATCAGAGCTGCAGCAGTGAGCGCGTCATCCTGTTCTTCCCCAGTGATTTGCTTGCTGGTGCCATTGAGAGCAGTGCCGCGGAGGAGAGCTGAGGCAGGACAACATAAGCCCTCCCCTGAAAATAAGCCCTCTGGTGGTTTTCTTTCCAAAAAAAATAAGACAGTGTCTTATTATCGGGGAAACACAGTATCAGTGGTAGCCATCCTGTTCTCAGATAAAGTAAAAATAAAAATAGACCTAATTAAAAGAGATAAAGAAGGAAACTAAATCTTGCTAAAAAGGTACCAGAGACAATGAAGTAATATCAATATGAAAAATATATGCACTAAGTGGTATAGCATTTAGATTTTTAAAGGAGAAGTTAAGTGAGTTGCAGGTTTGTGACCAAACAAGAGATAGAGAGCATTATGAAATGCAAAATAGGTCATTTTGATTATATTAAAATAAAAAGCTTTTTTACAAACATACTTAATGCAACCAATATTAGAAGGAAAGCACAAAGTTGGAAAACAATCTTTACAGCAAGTATCTATGATAAAGGTCTCATTTTTCAAATATATAGAGAAATGAGTGAAATTTACAATAACACAACTCATTTCCCAATTGATAAATGTTCAAATGATATGAACAGGCAGTTTTCAGATTAAGAAATCAAAGCTATCTATAAGCTTATGAAGTTTTTTTTTATTAGAGAAATGCAAATTAAAACAACTCTCAAGTATCACCTCACACCAATCAGATTGACTAATATGACAAAAAAAAGGATGATGATAAATGTTGGAGAGGATGTACAAAAATTGAGACACAAATGTGCTGTTAGTGGATCTGTGAACTGATCCAACCATTCTGGAGAGCAATTTGGAACATTGCCCAAAGGGTGATCCAGCAATACCACTACTAGTTCTATATCCCAAAGATATCATTAAAAGGAAGAAAGAACACACATGTGCAAAAATATTTATAGTAGCCTTTTTCATGGTGGCAAAATATTGGAAATTAAGGGGATGCCCCTCAATTGGAGAATGACTAAACAAGCTGTGGCATATGATTGTAATGGAATACTATTTGAGTAAGAAATGATGAACAGGAAGATTTCAGAAAATCCTGAAAAGACTTGTATGAACTGATGCAAAGTGAAATGAGCAGAATGAGGAAAACATTGTACACAGTATCAGCAACATTATATGATAATCACCTATGAATGACTCAGCTCTTCTCAGCAACACAATGATCCAAGAGAAGTGCGAAGGACTCAGGAAGGAAAATCTACATCCAGATAAAGAACTGATGGACTTTGGATGACAATCGAATTGTATTTTTTTCACTTACTTCATTCCTTTTCATGATTTTTTTCCATTTTGATCTGTTTGTTCTTTCACAACTGGGACTAATATGGAAATATGTCTTACATGATAGCTCACATATAACCTATATCAAATTGCCAAATTGCCAAACATGTTTGGGAGAGGGGGAAGAAAGAAGAAAGGGAGAAAATTTTGGAACTAAAAATCTTTTCAAAATGAATGTTAAAATGTAATTGGGGAAAAAATAAAATGCTATTAAAAAGAAAAGAACAAAAGTCTTACAAAATGAGAAGGTTTGACTAGGTTGAGACCTTTGATGTTGAAAACCATAACGATGAGATCATGAATCCATTGAATATAGAAGTAGGTAATAAAGTAGGTAATTAAATGATTTTGAAAATTCCTTCTAGAGTTAATACTATATAAATCCATGACATCACTTCTGGTATGGAGTCTATTCATTTTTCTATATCCATCATTAATATAACACATCTTGTAAGTATCTGAGGCAAGATTTGAATTCAGGTTCTCCTGAATCTAAGTCCAGTGCCCTATTCATTTTGGCATAAACTTAAGTGCCTGAATAGCAGAGAAGGAAGGAAAATGAGCATGAAGAACTGAAGGGTAAACAGAGGAAAAAAAGAGAGAGAAGAGAAAATTAGTGCAAGAAAGAGATGTACATAAAAAAGATCCATAATGCTTTAACTAAATGAAAATTTTAAACAAAGGGAACTATACTTGGGCTCAAATTAAACAGAACTTATACTGCCACAGATGTGATGGGATGCCATGGAAGATAGCTTGTCTCGGGGAGAAGAGAGTGGCCACA
>NW_027187460.1:33575459-33580996 GCF_028583685.1 Petaurus breviceps papuanus
TGGAGACAAATAGGGTTAAGTAATTTGCCTAGGGTCAAAGAGTTAGAAAATGTCTGAGGCCAGATTTGAACTCAGGAAGATGAGTTTTCCTACCTCCAGAACTAGCACTCCATCCACTGTGCCACCTAGTTGCTCTTTTGTATTACACTAGAGTTCTATTTCTACACTTGCACTGACTCTGTGAGTAGTACTAAAGAAGATGGGGTGAGAGAAATGGGAACTATAGGAGAAGAAAAGAATAACAAAAAGGGAGGAAAGAGGGTGGAGTCTTTAATGGATAAATGTCTGATCCATTTCCTTATTGAGTTGCAACAGATAAGAATAATCACAGACACAGAAATTCAGAGTTGGAAGAAACCCTAACAGACTTCTTGTCCAACTAATCCAATAAAAACAATCCCCATGGCAACACACTCAAGTGGCCATCCAGACTCTGCTTAAAAAACTCCACTGTGAAGAAAGCCATATCATCTTGAAACAGTTAATTCTGCATTTGAATCGCTCTAATTATTAGAAAATCTCCCCATTCATTAAATATAGATTAATGTCTCTATAGTCTCCTTTTGTACTTGGTCCTGCCCTCTGGGAACAAATAGAATCAATCCAACCCTTCTAGTTCATGATGAGAACAATCATGTCCAACCTGAGTCTTCCCTTATCTCGTATAAATTTCCCCAATTCTTTCAATTGCTCCTTATAAGTAGCATCTCCATGACCTCTTACCATTCTGTTTGCCTTCTTCTGTACTCAAATGGATCTGGGTTCTCATTTATTTACAAGTTCCCTCCAGAAATGCAGACTGCAACCCATCTATACCTATCTATAGTCAGCTATCTTGTACTGCTTCTCTGAATGTCCTCCACCTTACCAGTACCCTTACTACATTGCAGCACCCACAACTGAACACATTTCTCTGCATGTGGTCTGACAAAGACAGATAACAATGAGACCATCACCTTCTAATGCTACCCAAAACTGAAATAACTATTTAAAAAAATTTCCTGGCAAACCTCACTGTTGTCTAACATTGAGATTATACTCCACTAACTGGCCCTTTTCTCGGTCTTTTTAATACAATTTTTTCTCTAACCATGACTTTTAACTTTTATACATGTAAAGTTGAATTTTGGAATACACATACAAACTTTTATATTTTTTAACCTTTCAAATTTCATCTCATAAGATTCAGTCTATTTTGCTGCTGTCAAGTTTTTGTGAGACCCTTTTTCTGTCTTCTACTGAGTTAGCTATCCCTCCTAGAAACAAAATTGACTACCAGGATAGAAGGGGTACAGACAGGCAGGTAGCCTGTACCACCTGCAGTGCTTTTTAAAAATTAATCTATATTTTATCAACTGTGATGTATTCCCTTTAAATACAAAGGGAACAGTAGGCATGAATGGAACTTAATATAATGATTCCTAGATCCAGATACCACTTGAGTCTTTGTAAGTCACTTCCCTTCTGAATGTCCATTTCTGAAAGAGTAAATAAATACACACTTATTGCGTATATGTATATATATATATATATGTCTATACAGTGTGTGTATAAGTGTATATGTATATGCACATACACATGTATGGATGTATATGTGTGTACAGAAATACATACATGTGTTTGTGTGTATGTATATGTGTATATAGAAACAGATAGGTAGATAGATAGACAGATAGTCACAATATATAGTTTCATCTCTTCTTATCCAGAATCAGGGGCAAATTATTGATGAGCTACAAAAATGAAACTTGAATGCTTGTTCTTTAATATGTTAACACCTGACATGGAAAGAATCATGTAGATTGATAGCAGAAAAGTATTCACTTTCATTAATAACACCTTTACATCCCAGGAACACTGTATTGCTTATGAATAATACCTACTGCATGTGGAAAAATACCCTAGACCATTCATGGTGAATTAGAATCACATAATATTAGAATAGGAAGAATATTTAGTTCAGTTCCATCATTTTATAGCTAAGAATTGACACAGAAAATAGAGAACATTGTCCACTGTGAATGCCCCCACACCCATGATCTTATTGGGCCAAGCCCCTTTTCAAAACTGACCATTTGTACATACAGTTCAAATCCACAGTAAAATATTTTATGTTTAAAGGAAGGCCTAGAAGTGAATCTTTTAAATCCCCACTATCAATCTGTACTTGACTAAAGAAATAACTCCTGCTTGAAATTTTCTGTCTCCAATCAGCCTTCTTGTGTTAGTGAGGTTACCTCATATCACATCTGGAAATGGAAACATCTGAAGAGAAAATTTATTCTGAGTGAAGGGTAAAAAGCAAGACCTGAGATAAATAAGCCTCTGTCAAACAGAAGCAGGCAGAATAGCTGGAAGAGAGAAACTAGACGTCCCTCAGTGATATTTCAGATAATAATTTTTAAACTTTGAAGTTATCATCATTGAATTGATAAAAATAAGGTGAGTGAATCAAATATTTAAAAAAAAAACATGTGTAACAAGACAGTTTTGAAAATGAAGTCTGAGAAATGTCACAGCTTACTCCATGCATGTAATGTTAGAGTTTCATTCAATGATCTATGATCAATGGACATTTAGATGATCACCCGGGTCCCTTAGTGATCTAAAAATTCTAGGACAGAAAGGTGAACTTTACTACCTCTTTGTCAGAAGGTGGAGCCACTGTGTGTCCAGGAAACTTGGCCCTAGAATTGGGCTAAGTTTAGTATTATTGTCCTTAAATCCTAGAAAGCTGCATTTCCCTGTTCCATTGTCATGCTTCTAACTGTATTCCTTTCTTGGAAGAGTGGAGGGATACTGCCATTATTGCTCTTTGATTAGTTGTCTATAGCTCCTTCTTGAGTAGGATAAAATTGATTTTGTTGTTTACTTTGTCTTGTATGTGACAAAGGAATGAAGACAATCTTTCCATTGTTTTCTGTGGAATGAAGTTTCTTTCATATTTCATTTGCAACAGAAGTCCATTCTATTTCATTCCATCTACTGTCCTTAAATTCCTACTAAATGTAAGAATTAGGTTTTTCATTACATTTCATCTCTTGTCTATGATCTTTGGGAATACATAATTGTTGTCCTTTTAAAAATGAGGAGAGTATTGTATAAGAGCGACTGATGTTTTGTAATGAACTTCTTAAACTGGACATTACAAAGGGACATTTTTTTTTTTGGTGGGGGGAAGGCAAGACAATTGGGTTAAGTGACAATTGTGCCCAAGGTCACACAGCTAGAAAGCATCTTAAGTGTCTGAGGTCAGATATAAACTCAGGCTTTCTTGACTCTATGGCCGGTGCTCTATTCATTGCACCACTTAGCTGTCCCACAAAGGAACATTTCTGAGAAGAATATCCTATTCATGAATTGGATTCAAAGTATTTGCCATTTGCTAAGGAGTTGTTAATAAAGTCTGTTCTTTAAAGAGATGCTGTGTAATATAATCAGTGATGAACCAATCAATTAAGCATTTATTAAGAGTTAATTATGTGCCAGGTATGGGGCCAAGGGCTGAAGATAGAAAAACAAAAGTGAAAACAGTGTGTACCTTTGTGGAACTTAAAGTCCCCAGAGGGGAATAACATACATATCACAACATACTTAGTGGCTAGAGTGATGGACTTGGAATCAGGAAGACATCAGTTTAAATATTGTCCCAGATACTTGCTATTCATGTCAACCTAGGAAAATTAATTAAACCTTCTGTGATTCAGTTTCCTCATCTGCGAAATAAGGAGGCCTCTAAGATCAACTGGGTGATACAATGGTAGAATGCTGGGCCTGAAATAAGGACACTGAGTTCAAATCCCACCTCAGACACTCACAAAAGGTATGACCCTGGGAAGACATTTAAGAGTCAATCATAATTTTTATAGTTCTTCGGACTTAGAAGGGACTTTAGAGATCCCCTAATCATAGATATTAGAGTTCATGAAATTCAGCCCCTTCATCTGAGAGATTGGGAAGCTGAGACTTACAGATGTGGTGGTTTGCTTAAGGTCAAAGAAGTATTCCCACCCAATTCTTTTGGCTTCAAATCCAGTGTCTTCTTTATTTTCTCCTTAGCATATTCATCCAAGGCAAGAAGGACAAATTGAAACTCCAGGCCCTTCCAGAAGGTCTGGTGCCAATCAAATTATATTTGATGCTTTTGAGGAATAGTTGAAGCAAACAACCAAAAAAAAAATACTACATTGTTCCCATTGTGTTTGGTCGTGTTCTTTTTGGTGTTGTTTTGCTGTCCATTTGTATCCAACTCTCCAGGACCCCATTTGGGGTTTTCTTGTCACTGGAATGGTTCTCCATTTCCTTCCCCAACTCGTTTTATAGAGGAGAAACTGAGACAAAGAGGGTTAAATCATTTGTCCAGGTCATGCAGTTAGCGAGTAAAATTGGAATTTTCTACTGTGTTAACATAGTTTTTAAATGATTTATACAAGAATTATTTTTTCATACATATATTTATTCAAGTTAATTAGATTTTAGGAAAAAAAGGCCATTTACCTTTCATGTATATAATTTTACATATAATTCTATAACCTAAGTTAACCTAGATTAATCATTTACTCTTATTTGCTCTCTTAAGTGAATAAAGGAGAATTAACTCTACCATATTCTTTTTATTTCCCCCAGAACCACTGAAATATAGTTATCATTACAGTAAAGAATAAAATGAAATGCAGTATGTCAACAATTGGTTATCATACTGCTGGTATTCTCACAGGAAATCAGTGTTGTTAACTTTGTTGTAAGTCAATTATGCATATACAGTAAGTCTTACTTATATCTTTAAATACACTAAAGGAACATCTATGAATATAGTTCAATGGTAGAAAAGGTTTGAACCTTTGAGGACCACATATTTAAAGTTATATATCTTTTTCTAATATTGTAAGGAATATAGTAGTCTCCAACCCAAATGAAGAAGTTCCAGGGAAACTTTAAAACAAACACAAGTAAAACCCTGAGTCTTTCAGTCAAATTCAGACTATCAGGAAGAGCCCAAAGCCCCTCTTTCCCATAAGCGCGGAGTTTAGAAATATTCTCCCAAGAATGAGTCAGTACCAATCTTACACCCCTCCAGGTTGGCAATCCCCAGGCCTATGCCCTTGATGCCTAATCCAGTTTGACCAATATTAAAACCTCTACAAAAATCCAACCCGCTTTCCCCACACTGTATGCCTAATTCCATCTAGCATTCCCACAGAATGCCTGGTATGTATCCATCCTCCTTTCACATGCCTCCTGAACTGTGTGAGTCTCTCCTCTTCAATAAAGCTTGTTTGTTGCACTTTCTGTCTCCTGTTTTCTCTGTCTGTGTTTCGAGTTTGTCCCTGGGGTTCTGTTCCTCCCAGGCACAACTGAAGCATGAGTTGTCACCCAAGACTATGGCTATTGAGTAAGTAGACCTAATTTCCAAGTCTTTGACACAGGGAATATAGAGAGCAAAGGCTGAATGGGGAACCAGATGGCTAGAGACCAATCCCCTTCCCCCTCCTTTTGTCCTCCCTAATATCAGGGCTGAGAGCAGGCTTTTTTTTTTT
>NW_027187460.1:33581096-33600825 GCF_028583685.1 Petaurus breviceps papuanus
GAGAGAGAGAGAGAGAGAGAGAGAGAGAGAGAGAGAGAGAGAGAGAACGCTATATATGTACTTGGGATCAGATTTAGAGCTGGAATGTATCTCCTAAGTCAGCTCATCCACCTCGCTCATGGGTCAAATTTTAATTACATTCAGGTCCTGATTTATAATTAAAACACAAAGACACAAATGATGCAGTGAAAAATTCTAAACAATGATTTTTGTGACAGTTTCATTTTAAGCTTTTCTACTGAAATGTAACATTACGTTAACAGAATATAGGATTATGGATCAAGGACTAGATAAAACTTTAGGGGATATTTAGTCCAACTCCATCATTTTACAGCTGAGGAAACTGAGTAACCCATGGTCACATAGCTTGTAAGTGTCTGAAGTCAGATTTGAACTCAGACCTTAGGAGGAGTCTTACTGGCTCCAGAGCAGGAACTTTATGCACTGCACCACCTAGCTGCTCTACTCTGCCTCTGTTCCAGAAATCATTTTAGAGTTTACCTCTCTGTCATTTAATATTCTGAGTCTCAAGTCTAACATAAAATGCCCCTGACATGAAGAATCTCAACAACAGAGGGTAAGTACATAGAGTTGTAGTTTAAAGTTATTGTTATTCACATTAAGTCAACAAATATTATTAATCACCTACTGCTATGTGCCAGACACTGTGACACATGCTAGGACTATAAAGAAAGTCACAGTCACTTTTTGTGCTCCCTGGAGCTCATATTCAAATGGAGGGGATCACATGCAAATAACTATTTAAAAAGAAGATAGGATCATTCAGAGATAATCAAAGGAACAAAAATTAATCCATCAAACAAAAAGCACTCAGTGAACACTCACTATATCCCAGGCATCCTGCTATGATCTAGAGATAGGAAGACAAAAGTGGCACAGCCTTCCCCTGCAGAAGCTCACATTCTATGAGGACAGACATGTACATATACACACAGATAAGCAAGTATGTGTTTATATATATATAGTATATACAAATATATACTATATATACATACATACCTATAGATACAGATGTGGATATAGATATTTCAAAGTAATTAAAGAAAAGACACTAGAATCTGGGGGGAGGTCAGGAAAGATCTCCCATAGGAAGTAGTGACTGAGCTTTGAAGAAAACTAGGAATTCTAAGATTAGGAGATGAGGAAGGAGTATAATGCAGGGATGGGGAGACAGCTTCTGCAAAGCGAAGGAGGTGGAAGACAGAAGGTTGTATATGAGGAGCCAGAAGCACTGTTTAGGTGGACTGCAGAGTGTGTTTAGGAGAGGATGCAGTAGATCAATATACTTATCAATGCTTTAAATATAGTGACTTTATCACTATAGGTACCTACACAGAGTAAAACACCTCTACAACATGGTAGATCATTTTAGAGATTTGCTCTGCCTAAAGAATTTGCCAAACTGTTTATATAGCCTTTGTGAATTTGACTAAGGTGGTCTTTAAAAGATGAACCTAGTCTTTTACCAGGTACTTACCTGAAACTTTTCCACCCTTGCAGGACTTGCCAGAGCTTGAACTCTATGAGTATTCTGTTAGAATTTAAGATCTCCTCCAGGCCATAATGAGGCATGAAAGTAAGATTTTAAATAAATAAGCAAATGGTCAGAATTACAAAAACCAGGTCAGGCCCTCCCAGGATGTGGGGCCAAGTACAACCCTGCATGGATCAGTCTGATGCTGACTCAGTGACTAGTTATGGGTAGGACCATCTGTAATAATAGTGGTTTTTGTGGTGACAATCCAGGTTCCAGAAAAAGCAGGTGTATGGTAGAGGTGCCCATGGTTGGGGAAAATAGCCAGTTCAGGCTTGCTATAATCCAAATGGTGAAACAGATAAGTATGTTCTCAGGTAAGGCAAAAAGGCAAAGGCACTGGGTATCTAAAAAGTTTTTAACTGGTAAAGAAAAACAATGAATTTTACCAATTAAATACATTCAGGGAAAAGACTTACCTTAAATGAGGTAACATAAGTGAAGCACATTGCTTACCTCAAAGTGCTATACAAATGTTAGCTGTTACTAATTATTTTTACCTTCTGGACTTTCCCCTTTATTCTTAGAATGAATTTCAGCTGGGAATGACTCCAAGCTATGTTATGGAATTTGCCACATTAGAAATAGCTTAGTTTATGAGACAATGGATTCCCTCCTGAAATTTCTTCTCCCAAAACCACTATTTCATTACTATAGTATCCATAGGCCTGGATAAAGAGATTATAAGAATAGTTACAGCTGTTGGCACTTTTATAGCATGGACAGCTGTACCGAAACTTAATGACCTGAATTTGTATTTATTGATTCAAGTGGGAGATAATGAGAATGTATAATGAATAGATGACCTCAAAAGCCAGATACTGTCTTTGAGTCTTTTTGCCCCATAATGGCTCTGAGAGCCTAGGTAAGTTAATTAACTTCTCAGTGCTCTAGACCAGAGCTTCCAAAACTAATTTGGCTTACTGCTCCCATTTCAAAAAAATAAAAATTACTCAGTGCCCTGCTGGAAATCTTTAACCCTTTAATGTTTTTTTTTAATTTGCATCATTTCAAAAAAATATTGATTTTTTTTAAATGACACCTCAAATTTACTGTAAATTTGTGGTCTTTTTCCTGCATTGAAACTTTGATGACACTATGTTGTACCATATAACTGTATAGTATCATATTGTAAACAAATCATTATAGGCACATATTCCTGCCAACATATGCTAGACTTCTCTATAATGTGTGACATGCTTGCCTGCCAACAGTTACTTGTTAAGACCTGTCAGCAGACTTGACCACTGATCAATTATAACTTGCATTGTGTGTGTTTATATGTAGAATAATGTAATCACTATGAAATAACTCTATTGCACAACAGATGAAACATGTCCAAACTGTTTTTCAAAATTTTCTTATCTTTTTTTCCCTCATATACTTCCACTGCTCCCTTAATTTTATTTAATGATCCCCAGTTGTACTCAAGGCTACTACCACCCTCCTGGATTGTTCCAGCACCCCTCAGGGGGAAGTATCTCCCACTTTGGGAACCTCTGCACAAATCTCTAAGATTCTGAGTTTCAGAGCAGATGCTGACTTGCATTCATAGAGAGAATTTTCTTACCTGGGAGTCCCCTGTGCTAATTAAATCACAGATTCTGTCCTTATACCTAACTAAATCCTATTCTGATGTCTCGTTGTGGTCTGCTCCTCAAAAATTCTGCCAGTTGGGTGCCTATCTGCTCTGGAAGGTGCTAGAAACTGGAACAAAGCAGGATAGGCTTTGTGATGAATAGGCCTGGTGATGAAGTATCAAGCAAAGACTAACCAAGTTAAATTTGGATTCAATAATGACTATTTTTCCCCAGAATAACTCATAAATAGAATTTAAAACTGGAATAAGTCTTAGTCCATCGATTTCAACCCTTTTGTTTACAGATGAGGAAACTGAGTCAGAGAGGTTAAATGATGGTCCCAAGACGGCACACAGATGGCAACAGTCAGGTCAGGGTTTGAGCCCAGATCCTCCAACATTTAGGGTCCTATTAAAGTTTGTAAAATGCTTGAAGTTGGGGCACAGAGCCAAGATGGCAGAGTAAAATGCTTGAAGTACATTTCATATTTCATTGGATAGAATACTTAGTGGGCTTGAGGCACAACAACATGCCTTTCCCACTATGCCACAACTAGTTAGTAGAACCAGGAAACTATAGCAATTCTAAATCTTTTTTGTGTGTCATGGGCTGCTCTTTTGGCAGCCTGAGGAAGCCTATGGACCCTTTCTCAGAATAATATATTTAAATGCAAAAAACAAAATGCGCAGGATTAGAAAGGAAAAAAAAACTAAATTGAAATATAATTATTAATTTTTTGAAGTTTATGGACCCCAAGTTAATAATCCCTTTGCTAAAGATTTTAGGGGGTGAACCCCAGAGGAGAGAGAGAGAGTACCCTCAAATTATAACATTACCTTTCTTTGGAAATACCAAAGAACAATAACTAAATTAGAAACTCTGATATGCCAAATGTGTGCTTCTTTTAACAACCGCAAAAGAATCTTTTTTTTATGAACTACATTTGCTGCTGGTGTGACCTATAAAATCTTACAGCCTATTTCTGTACTTTCTTTGAAACATACATATTTTCCAATGACAGCTGCAGATTAGATATTGTCATTTTATTTGACTTGTTTACTATGCACATATAAATTACTTTGGCACCTATAAATATTAGTTTTCATATTTTCTCAAAGAGCAAATATGTCTGAAATAGAAAATATTATATTAAAAAGTCAAATATTTATGACCAGCCCTTGAGACATTTTTATCTGAAATTGAGGGATAGTTTTACCATAATATTATGAAGAAATTAAAAAGAAATCAACAGACACAGCTTCTACCATTGGAAAGAATGACCTGTACCATAATTTCTTTACATGCTATTGTGAACAAAGTGCTAGATTTGGAGTCAAGGAGAACTGAGTTCAAATCCTGCCTCTTATACAACCAGCTGAGTGACAACCTCTTGAGCCTCAGTTTCCTCATTTGAAAAAGAGGAGAATCTAGATCAGTAGTGGTTTTGTGGGAGTCAAATGCATATAAAATAAAACTTTAAAAGGCTTATATACATGATGGTGGTAAAGGTGATAAAGATGGTGTGTCTTAGAGAGCTTATGAGAAAAGAGAAATGGATTTGAAGTCAGAGGAGTTTAGTTGTTCTCCTGGCTCTGCTGCATACTCTTTGGATGACCTTGGCCACATTTCTCCATCTTTTGGGGACTATTTTCTCCTTCTGTAAAATGAAAAAAGAAAGACAAAAAAATACCCCTTGCCTTCAAGGAGCTAACAATCTAATGAGGGAGACAACATGCAAATTATTATGTACAAATGAGATACATATAAGATGAATTGGAGATTCATTATAGACTAAAATGGTGTCATTAGATTGTAGAGAAAAATAAGAAGTAAGAGGGCTGGAAAAGTAGAAGGGGATAGGTTATGATGAGTTTTAGGTGTCACACAGAGAGATTACTTACCCAGAGTCACACAGTTTGTTAACTTGTGCTGAAAGTCTTCTGCTGTTATAACATTTATTACAGCTAAATACAAGACCTCAGAGTCATAGGAAAGCCCAGATAAGCCAAGTAAGGCTAAAGGTTAGTTCATTCTGTATAAACTTTTGGAAAACCTGGGGAGGTGACGGATTAGTAAGAGTTAGGCTAAAAAAAAATGCCTAAAGATACTTAGGTGTTTGTGCTTCTATAAATTTGCGATAATTATACATTTAAAAACTGTATATACACATGGTGACTGGTGTATATTTATGTTTTGTTCTCTATTTAAATATAGAGTTCTATTTTTTTATTGAAAAAGTATGACTGAGAGTAAGAATGTGCCCTTTTACTCTTGGGTCAGTAAGAGAAGGCTATCTGTGAGAAGCCTACTTTGTAAACCACAAAACCATAGTCTGTGAACCACCATGTACTCATGACCTCAAACTGACCTTAGTGCTTCCAGTATTGTTTAAGGGCATAGATTCAAAGACCCCATATTCAGCCCAAAATGGCACCTGAAAGAGACCTGATCACCCAAGAAGCTATATAAAATCTTTCCTCACATAATGGAGACAGGGATTGTACAGATGGACTCGAGGTCATGACATTCATTAGCCATCAGAAGAGGTCTCTATAGGTGCTGGGGTTTTTAAGATTAATGAAGTTAATGAGAATGTGTCCATCATGTTTCTGACACTTGCTACTTGTATGACCTTTGAGAAGTTAACTTAAGCTTCCTCGGAATAAATTCTATCAGAAAAATAAGGTATTTAGCCTAAATAACTATTGAGATATCTGGAATTTCCAATTCTAGATCTGGTAAGTGATGAGCCTATGGAGGCCAATTTTCCCTTTTATATCACAGAGGTTTTAGGATCCTAAAATAATCCAATTAGAGATTTGGAACTTTGGGGCAGCTATGTAGTGCAGTGAATAGAGCACTGGCCCTGGAGTCAGGAGGACCTGAGTTCAAATTGATGACATTTGACACACTTATTGGCCGTGTGACTTTGGGCAAGTCACTTAACCCCAATTGCCCTTCAAAAAGTAAAAAAATAAAAGAGATTTGGAGCTGAAAGGGACCTTAAAGGGAACCTAATCTGACCTACTTATTTTAGATAAGGAAGCTGAGGCTTAGGTAGATTTCTTGACCAAGGTAATATGTATCAGAAGGAAGGTATGTGAGTTTGGAGTCCTAGGAATACATGGGGAGGTTGGGGACCAAACTGGAGGATCATTCTCTGTCCTTTTTCTTGCCTTACTCAGTAACATGGGTTTTCTTTTCAAGAACATTGAGAGTGAGATGATTAACAACTATAGGATTATTGGGTAGAACCAAAAAAAAAAAAAGAACACAGGCTTCACAACATTAAAAAGAGGCAGGAATAGGAAGAAAACAGCAAAGGACTGTCAAATGAGCATCCCATTTTTGTGACTCCCTCCCCTTCTAGGCATGTTTGGAAACTTTTAAGTCTTAAAATAGAATATAGAATGCTAAAATGTGTTTATAAAAATAATAGAATAATAAATCTATTTGATTTCTAAATGTTAAAATGTCTTTTCTTTAATTTTAGTATTTGATTTATTATTTTTCTTCTTGGAAAGGAATTTCTTTTTGAAGAAAGACTCAATATGTCCGGTTCCTAGGAGCCCCAGATGTCAGTCTTCAATCTATCATCTATATAGCTGCTGAACTGATCTTCCTAAAAATAAGCAATATTATATCTTTCCTCTGCTCAGTAAGCTTCCTTGGCTCCCTATTGCCTCCTGGATCAAATTTGAACTCCCATCTTTCATAGTTAAATCTTTACAATCTGACTCCTAATTGTTATTCCAGATAGAGATCACTTTTCTTTCCCTTACTTATTCCCTATCCCAGCCATACCAGACTATTTACTATTTCCCATACATCATTTTCAATCTCCTACGTCTGTCCCTTTGTATAGATGGTCCCCTATTTCTGGACTGTTCAGTTTCCTAAACTCCACTTGGGCGCATTTCTAGATCATTTTAAGGTTCCCCTGGAATTCGACCTCCTACATGACACCTTTTCTTATCCCTAACAGCTGTTAGTACACACACACACACACACACACACACACTCTCTCTCTCTCTCTCATCAAACAACAACAAAAAGACTGTATTCACTCTGTAAATATTTTGTATTAACTTATCTGCATATGTGGTATTCCATTCCCCCACCCACCAATAGAATATAAGCTTCTTGAGGGAATGGAGTATTTGTCATTTTTGTCTTTGTATCTCCATGTATCTCTTTGTATTGGATGATTCTGTGATATCTTCAAATTGAGGCTGTAAGAATTCTTGCTGGAAATGTTGGATATGATATTCCTCTTCAGGTAGAAGTTATACTAGAAGGTGTCTGAGGACCTATCGAACTTTTGTGCCCTGGAATGGTAGACTTCGGTTCTCAGACACCACCTAATTCCGGGTTCTAGTAAAAGGCCAGTCTCCAATAGGAATTCTCTTACATTCTATAAGAGGTATTTTTGACGAGCTAACTTTTTACTGTGGTTGGTACTCTTTTCTTTGCTTTTCAAAATAATTTTCAATTTGGTCCCTGTTTTTCTCAAACCCAAGTCTTTACAAACAGGATTCTTTTTTTTAACGTTCTCTGGTGCTGCTTTCCAGGGTTTCTCAGCTCATTCAGGCTTCAGATTGTTTTAGATATTCTGAAAAACCTCTTGTTTTGGCAGCCTCCCTATTCCTAGTCCCAACTGAAAGCAGGAGCTTTAGACAGAGA
The DNA here is from genome assembly GCF_028583685.1 of Petaurus breviceps papuanus. Lineage (NCBI taxonomy): Eukaryota > Metazoa > Chordata > Mammalia > Diprotodontia > Petauridae > Petaurus > Petaurus breviceps. The sequence continues at coordinate 33,588,915 of NW_027187460.1, forward strand.
GTAAAATGAGCTCATCACGCATCCTGAAAAGGGAAATAAATGCAAATAGGATTTAGTTGAATATTTGGGATACTTATTTTAATCAGAAATCTATGTATACAGAAAGCAAAGACCATTTATTTATTGGAAATACCTAAGGGCACTCGAGGCTGCCATTAGTTGGAGAATGTGTGCTTATGATAGGGGAAAGAAAAGAAAGACTCATAATTTCTTGTGCTGAGATCAGCACCATTATATTTATATTGCCTACATCATAATGTCCAGTCTGGTTGATACTTCATTTTCCACCAGTAAGTCTCATTTAGACAATTGAGAGATGGGAGGGCTTTTACTTCTTTACTTCATCTCTTCTCCAGTTCTGTTGCTTTGGCAATCCTTACCCTCTTTGTATATTCATGGTAATGACCCTGGATATGACTGTGGTTACAATTAATAAGCTGTCTAGATCCTTCTTCATTTTCTTAAAAATTATTAAATTCTTTGGCCTGATTGAAGCTCATTTGGGAAAGATTAACAGAATGAAAGCTCTCTCAGAGCAAGATCTGCATCATTTTGGTAATTTTATCTGTGTAGCTCAGTGGCTGATAGAAGATGTGAAGAAAATCAATGAAAAATTATTCATTAAGAACTTACTATGTCTCAGGCAATGTGTTAATCTTTGGGGATCTAAATATAAAATTAAGACAATCCCTCCCCTCCAAGATTCACATTCTAATAGGGGAAACAATACCTGTATGAGAATGGTACCTAGAAAAGAGAATCCCTGGAGAGTAACAGGAAAGATTCATTGATATATTTGGTAGGCAATTGATATGCCTTTTCAAGGAACAAAATGTAATATATTGATTTGATTACTGAAGCTTGTAAAAGGTGAAAAGTTAAAGAACAATGAGGGAGAGGGTGGTAATTGCAGGGTAGATAACCAGGTGAGAAAGGTGGAAGGCTCAATAACAAGTGAAGCATAGTCTGGTCTGGTGTTCTGGGGCGACATAGATATAATAGTCTACTTTTATTCACCAAGAAAGATAACTAAGTATCCATTTAATTGATTTGAATTTAGTTGAAACCATAGCTCCAAGGACTATAATTTCTGTAAATACACATATACCATCAATTTGAAAAACATAGATTTTTATTTTCTTCAAAATGTGTAGTATTGTGTTATTACCCATTTTTTTGAAAAGTCTTTTTTATTCTTTTTTTAAAGTTTGTGTTTATTTTTAGTTTACATCATTCATTTCCACAAGATTTTGAGTTACAAATTTTCTCCCCATCTTTCGCCCACCCACCACCCCAAAACAGTGATCCTACTGTGTACCCCTTCCCCCAATCTGCTCTCTCCTATATTCTCCCCCATTCCTCTAAGACTTTCCAGTAGTGCAAGATGGATTTCCCTACCACAGTGTCTTTATATCTTATTTCCCAGTTGCATGTAAAAAATAATAATAATGATAATTTTTTTTAACATTTTATTTTAAAACTTTGAATTCCAGATTCTTTACCTTCTTCCCTCATCACCCACCCTTACTGGGAACATAAGCAATTCAATATAGGTTGTGTATATGTAGTTACACAAAATATTTCCATAGTAGATATATTATGAAAGACTATATTTCCCTCCATCCTATCCCGCCCCGCCCCCACTTGTTCTATTCTCTACTTTGACCCTGTCCCTTTTCAAAATTGTGTGCTTCTAACTACCCTCCCCCCCCCCAACCTGACCTCCCCTCCATCATCCCTTTCTCATCCCCTTCCCCCCTATTCTCCTGTAGGTCAAGATACCCAATTTAGTGTGTATGTCATTCCCTCCCTAAACCAAATTCAATGAGAGAAGGTTGGGTTTTTTTTTTGCCTTTTGCGTTCCTGTTCTTCCCCTCCATTGTGATAGTTATCCTTTGCCTCTTCTATATGAGCTAATTTACCCCATCCTGTCTCTCCCCATCACCTCTCATTATTTTCTTGTCTTACCTCTCAATTTTACCTCTTAAGTATCATCCCTTCCTATTAAATTGATCCTGTGCCCCCTGTCTATGTATACCTGTACACATGTATATACTCACATATGTATTCATACACACATATACCCTCCTATATCGACATATATATATAAATACATATATATATATGTATATATATATACACACACACATACACATACACACATTTATATTCCCTTCAACTATCCTCAAACTGAGAAAAGTTTCATAAGTTACAATTATTGTTTTTCCATGTAGGAATGTAAATAGTTCAACTTTAAGTTCCTTACGATTTCTTTTCCCTGTTTACCTTCTCATGCTTCTCTTGCTTCTTGTATTTGAATGTCAAATTTTCTATTCAACTCTGGCTTTTTCATCAAGAATGCTTGAAAGTACTCCACTTCATTGAATGACCATATTTTTCCCTGAAACATGATACTCAGTTTTGTTGGGTAGTAGATTCTTGGTTTTAATCTCAGCCCCTTTGATCTATGGAATATCATATTGCAAGTCCCTGGATCCCTTAATGTAGAAGCTGCTAAATCCTGTGTTATCCTGATTGTATTTCCACAATATTCAAATTGTTTATTCTCGGCTACTTGTAATATTTTTCTCCTTGATCTGGGAATTCCAGAACCTGGCTATAATATTTCTAGGAGTTTTCTTTTTAGGATCTTTTTCAGCAGGTGATCTGTGAATTCTTTCGATCTCTGTTTTGCCCTCTGGTTCGAAAACATGAGGGCAATTTTCCTTGAGAATTTCTTGAAGGATGATTTCTATGTTCTTTTTTTGATCATGGCTTTCAGACAGTCCAATAATTTTTAAATTGTCTCCCTTGCATCTATTTTCCAGGTCAGTGGTTTTCCCAATGAGATATTTCACATCGCCTTCTATTTTTTCATTTGTTTAATAGTATCTTGATTTCTCATAAAGTCACTAGCTTCCATTTGCTCCAATCTAATTCTGAAGGAATGATTCTCTTCAGTGAGCTTTTGAAAATCTTTTTCCATCTGGCAAATTCAACTTTTTAAGGCATTCTTCTCCTCATTGTCTTATTGGGCCTCTTTTGCCATTTTAGTGAATCTATTTTTTTAATTTAATTTAATTTTTTTTTTAAGCAATCGGGGTTAAGTAACTTGCTCAAGGTTACACGGCCAGTTAGTTATTTCTGGTGGTGCTAAGTATATGAGCCCGGATTCGATCCCCAGGTCATCCCGACACTGGAGCCGGTGTTCTTACTCGCTGAGCCACCTGGGCACCCCTAAGCAATTGGGGTTAAGTAACTTGCTCAAGGTTACATGGCCAGGTGTTTCTGGGTGGGTGCTAAGTGTCAGAGCCCGGATTCGATCCCCAGGTCATCCCGACACTAGAGCCAGTTGCTCTTACTCAATTTGCTACCTGGCTGCCCCTGAGTTAATCTATTTTTTAAGCTGTTATTTTCTTCAGTCAGGTTGTTGACTCTCTTTTCATGATTTTCTTGCATCATTTTCATTTCTTTTCACAATTTTTCCTCCGCTTCTCTTGCTTGATTTTCAGAATCCTTCTCTACCTCCTCCATGTCCTGTAACCAGTTCATATTTTTCTTGAAGGCTTCTGATGCAGAAGTTCTGACTGCAATGTCTTCCTCTAGCTCCATGACTTGATCCTTTTTGTCCCAAAAAAAAAGGATTCTATCGTCTGTTTGTGTTTCTATTGCTTCCTCATACTTGCAGTCAATTACTTGACTTTTGAGCTCTTTGCCACGGTAGAACTCTGCTTCCAAAGGGGAGAGTTTTATCCCAGATTGTTGGGGTTTTTGCAGATGCTGGAGCTATTAGGAGGGTGTTGTCTCTGCAGCCCCCACAAGCTGGCTCACTGGTCACATACCTCAGGACCACCACCCAAGCCTGCGATCCAGATCCAGGCAGGTTAAAGCAAGAGCGATTACCCTCTGAATGGTCACTTGTCCCCTCTATGATCTGCAGGCCAGGAGCTCTGAAGAAGCCATGTGGAGGCTGATGCATGACTGTTGCAACTTCGCTGCTTCTTGCTCCCGGGGCGGGGGGCAGGGCTGGACGACAATCCTAGACCCCCTCAGTTCCAACAGAGTTCTACACTAACTTTTTACTTTGTCTTTGACATTCATGGGTTGATATTTCTGGGAACCACCACAGCTGCTGGTGATTCGCTCTCCTGAGGGGTGCTGGTTATGGCTGCCCTGGGGCTAAAACTGCGCACTCACAGGGGCCGGGCTTGGCTCCCAGCATGCTGCAATGAACCCTTCCTGCCATGCTGCCTTCAGCAGGAGATTTGTTTGTCTCTCTCACTTTTGGGGTTTTGCAGCTCTAAAATTTGTTTAGAGTCATATTTTATAGTTATTTGAGGTGGTTCTGGGGGGTGCTCATGAGTTTTCCTGCTTCTACACCACCATCTTGGCTCTACCCCTGTCTACTTTCTTACATTTAAAGATTGAACTAATTTTTCTGACAATATCAATGAATATAAAAGGACACTTTGTGTGTGTGTGCACGTACTGGAAAATAAAAGATAGGCATCTGACATGGCAATAATAACTAAAGGAGAGCCCGCTAAATTTATTTGTATCCACCTAATCTCAAGAGATCTAGAGAAAAAGATCATCGGATGAACTCCACATGGCTGATTTATAAGAAGACCAAAAAAAGAATAAAATATTGGGATGTGCACACCTTCTTTATAGTTGTTTCTCACACATGACATTAGAAACTAGACTTTCTGAATGCATGACTTCTTACTGGCTGAATGAGAAAGGTGAAAACCTTTCAGCCCATAAGTTTTCTTGTGGGAGCAAGCCAGAGTTTTGGATTAACCCTTCCCTCTTCTTTCCCCTTCCTTTACTACTTCCACATCAGCTTTAGCCCCCTTCAGGGGTTTTTGACCTCCACCTTTGCTTGTGACCTTTTCCCCTCCCTCACTCTAGAGTTTGCCAAATAAGGACATGAACATTTGAATTGTTCAGCACCCTTCCCCCTTTCCCTTGCTGTCAATCATCATTAAGCTCTTAGGAATTTCTTAGAGCCCTTCCCCCTTCTTCACTTTGGCATTTGCCAAATAAGGATAGGTACTTATGGATTGGCTATCCCCTATTTCCTTGTTCCTTATCATTGGAGGAGATTTTGCACTCAGATTGTAAGCCCACCTCCCAGCCAATGGGAGAAGGGACAGCAATGGGAGGAGGCTTGACTGTGTTAGGGTACAATTCTTGTTCCAGAAATTCTTTTTAACATGCCTCCTCTCCCTGATCCATCATGGAGAAGACCACCCTCTTCCCACAGGGGAAGAGAATAAAAATGTCCTGTTTTATCCTGAGAAACCTCCGTGTTCTTGATTAAATTTTGAATGGGGTTCTTCACCCCACACACTGGCTGTCCCCTATACCTGGAATTTTGTCACTTTGAACTTCCACTTTTTGGTTTATAAGACTCAGTTCACATCCCACCTTTAGCACTTGATCTTTCTGGATCTTCCCTCCCCATTCTTGAATTAGATAGCTATTTGTCTATTGTCTCCACCATAAGAATATGACTTCCTTGAGACTAGGGGTCATGTTTTTGACTTTCCTTATATTCCCATTGTTTATCACAGTGCTTGGCAAATACTTAATTACTGCATCTTGACCGGTTATCTTAGTAGTTGTGTGATCCTGAACATGTCACTTATCTTTTCTCAGCTTTGGTCCAGTATTTATAAAAATGAGAAAAATATTAACACCTATTTGTGAGGAATACTTGAGATAACATACTAAAAACTCTTTACATGCCTTAAAGGATTGTTGTTATAATTAATTACAATACAACAACAATTACTACCACTCCATTTTAATAAAGGATTCATTATATGAGATTCTATTGGGTTAAATGGTAAGTAACTTCCTTACCAAAGCCATCAGTTGACAGAGAAAAACTTTAGGCAAATTAATTAGTTGGTGTGTAAGCAAAAGGAAATATAGGTCTAATTTCACCCCCAAAATATGAATTGACTGGTGAGTATGTCCAGATGGTCAAACTAGTTTGTCAGTGAACAAACACAGCTCTGAGTGAATTTTGAATGCTGGTGATTTATGTTAGAAAGTGCTCTGGCTTCTCTCTATACCATCACTGAACTACTCAAGCCTTTGTGCTTTCCTTATGCTGAAGTCTTCTCTTTCATAAATATTTATGTAGTACATTATGCTTTTCAAATCACCATCACATGCATTATCTCATGAGATAATGGTATAATACCATGAGCGGCAGAAAGGGGAGGGCTATACATTTTCTGTTTGGGGGAGTTCTTTTACACTAGGCCTGCTTACAAGTTGCATTAAGTAGGATGTTTCCATAGACCTTCCTTCCTTTTTTTTTCTTTACTTTCAATATAGACTGTCCTACATCTTCCCTATTTCCTTTGATGTGCCTTGCCTTACTATTTAGCAGAAACCCTTAAAAAATTATTCAACAAATAAGAATTGGTATTCCACGCCGAGTGCATGTGGGAATTCATAAATATTAAATAACAATGACATGGAAATGAGCTTCCATTATTCTTCTCTTTATTTATATGATAAGGGAAAGGTCAGTTTCCTTTCTGCCAAAAGTTGAGTTCCATGAAGTCTGAGATATACTATCCATAGGTACAAAAACAGCTTATCTCAAGATAAGTATAGCTACCAGATCAGTCGTTTTATGAAATGTGAAGAAGGGGACTATTGTTATTCAAAGTGGAGGATGGTAAGGTGGGGAGTGGAATGAAGAAGAAAGCTTGGTTTCATTCTGGCTTTGTACTGGATTCAGTGATGACATAGAAATGACTATTTCAAGAGAATCTTTGCAAAAAAGAACTAAGTCATTTCCTAGTTTGAAGGTGCTTATACATTCCTAGGTCCATAAAAAAAAAATTATTTTCCCCTGTTCTCTTCCCAACCAATTAGAAATTCAAAAAGCAAAGTACAATAACAAAATATGAAGGGCCAGTTTACTTGAAAGCATGTTTTGCCTCACCAATGCTAATAATATATTCCCCTGCTAAAATTGTCTGTTTTTAAATTCAAAACTAGTTGTCCTAGAGATGAAGAAGTATAAGATACCATTAAAAATTGAGTACACCATGGGGGATTTGTAGGGAAAAAATGCATCTAATTTGACTATTTGAGCCTTCCACCCACACATTAAGAGAAGTTATTTGGCACAGAAAAGGTTGAAAGTTGCCTGAGTTTGCCAGTAACTGGGGTTTGAAAATTAAATGAGATGACAGTATCTTCTGGAAAGGGCCATAGAGCAAGGCCTTTGATTCTGAAATTCTATTTTCACTCTAAAAACAGAGAAAAAGATCCTGAAGAAAGAAGACAGTCAAGTGAGTTCCAATAGATATAGGACAAAGAGGAAAGTGATTTCTTTTCAAAAAAATTGACCCATTCCCTTTTGCTGGTAACTAGGGGCAGATAATATGGCCCCCAGAAAGTCCCAATGATGGATGAACTGAAGGGAATAGGGCATTGAGAATCAAAGTAAAATTCGATAACTTTCTAAAACATGATCTCTAAGCCAAAATCAGAACTAACTAATTAGCTATTATAGTGTGAGGCAAATTTGGTTGAAGTGGGAGGGGGTTAGGTCACAACATACAGTTTGCCCCAGTCAACTACTGTTGTGCTGGTCTTAGGCTACTGGTCTACCAGAGCGCAATCCACCCCTTATGACCCAATTGAAGACAATACAAACTAGTGGAGAAAGGAAGTGACAGGTGAGAAATTGACAGGTACCAGGTAATAGGCACAATGACAATGGGATATACAAAGGTTGTGACCAGGTCCAAGTAAAAGGAATGAGAATGATTGTACTGAGGTACAAGGGAAAGTAGCTTGGGGACAGTAGGGAGGAAGACCTCAATGAAGGACAATTCTCCACCCCACCCCCAATATGTCAGCACTCTGGAGCTAAGCTCTAGTCACTGTCCTAGTTACAGATATGATCTAGATGATCACATAGATCCAATATATCAGCTTCATAGCAAAGCCTGTATAACTAAATAGAGAAAGAAGAATTTTATAATACTCTACTTTTATCCTCAGCTGTTTAATTTTGTTCAGTCTGGAGATGTGTTCTGGGACCATTCTTGATAGAAGTTCAACACTTTATTATTACTGCATTATTCTTATTGTATTTTATTTCTTAGCTATATGTTTTGAAAAATGGAAAAAAAAAGAAATTTGATAAAGTCCATGATTCGATTCCTTTCATTAAGTATGCAGTAGATAACTACTATGTGCAGAGCTCAGTGCTGGATACTGGAGGAGATAATAAGTTCAGATAGTTCAATTTAATTCAATAATCATTCACTGAGCCCCTATTATTTGCCAGTTATTCAGCTGAATCCAAAAGTACGCAGGATCTTACTGAGGAGACCTCACAGCTGGCAGTGCCTTGTAGCCAACAAGTATTTGTAGATGAAATGAAAGAATATAAAGCGAATTAATGGATGTGTAAATAAATCACTTGAAGAAAATGCTACTCTTATACACTCCAACTAAAAGACCCCATATTCCACAAGGCACTCAGGGCCTGGGCAGCTATTACCACTAAATTAAGAATTTTTATTATATAGAAAGGTCTGAGGGCATACTTGTTTTCTTAAAACTTTAAATCCTTGCTTGATTTCTTGAAGTCTGTGTAGGGAGTGGGATTACACTTGTTTCATCAATATAGACAACTACTTCTAAGGGAACTTCTATTATCAATGCATGTTGGCACTTTCTCTATAGTTTATAGTCTGAGAGGGCTGCCTAGAACACTGAAGTGTTAGGTGACTTGCCCAGAGTCACATAATTCTAGGTTGCATCAGAGAAGGGATTTGAACCCAGTCCTATCTGGCTCCAGGTTAGGCTCTATACACATTACTAGACTCTTGAAAACATCTATGTTTGTGCTATTTAAATAGATGTCAAAAATCATTAAAGGACAATATGAGTTTGTGGCTTTTTGTAAATACAGACTAACTCTTGCAGCAGGTTTATCATTATTATTTCTATATATTAGGACTTGGTCTCTCTATCTCACCCAGGTTAGAAATGCAGCAGCCTCTCTTGGGTCCAGTTCTATTACTAATTGTCCCAGGAGCCTTGACCTGCTCTCTGACATGGGTTGGTTCACTCCTCTTTTGGCTACCCAGTGGTGTCCTGCTCTTGGGGACCCACCACATTGATGCTGGACTTACTGCAGATGCCTGATCAGCATCAAGCTCAGAACCCCTCAGCTGAAATGATCCATCAGTAGCAGGGAATATGGGCATTTGCCACCATGCCCCAGCAGGCATATTAGAAGCTAATATACTGAGGCAATAGTAATTGATGCCAATCTAACCTGTTTTTGCTCAGTTGTCTTTCAGTCATTGTCTGACTCTTTGTGACCCCATTTGGGGTTTTCTTGGCAAGGATATTGGAATGGTTTGCCATTTCCTTCTCCAGCTTATTTTACAGATGAGGAAACTGAGGCAAACAGGGTTAAATGATTTACCCAGGGTCACATAGCTGGTAAGTGTCTGAGGCCAGATTTGAACTCAGGAATTAGAATCATCCTGATTCGAGGTCCCTCCTCTGTCCATTGTGCCACCTAGCTGCCCAATCTAAGCTGAGGAGCATGTTATTCAACTCAGTTTCTCCCATTTCTGTCTCTCTCTCTGACTATTTTTTTTCTCCCCCTGTGTATCTATCTGTGTCTCTCTTTATCTGTGTCTGTCTGTCCATCTCGGTTTCTGTCTCTCTGTGCTTCAGTCTCAGTGTCTCCCTCAGTCGCTATCTCCTCCTCTCCTAGAGACAGCATGGCATGGTGGGTGGAAAGCTGGTTTGTGAATCAGTTCAGATTCTTATTTATGCTAGCCCTGGGATCAGGGACAAGCCACTTGATCTTTTTTATGCCTGAGACAACTCTGCAATACTTGTCTATCTATCCTATCTTTATCCTAAACAAGTTACTTTATTAATATTAACAGTATAGCGTACCTTGTTGGAGGGAATTCTCAGGAAAGGAGTCTCCCACAACAATGAAATCACAGATCTGTCTTTTGTTGTGCATCCTTGTCTCATAGTCAAGTCTCTTTGTCCCAATGAAGAAATGTGTTTCCAAGTCAAGACCCAACAAAGGCAGAACTAGGTGGTGCAGTGGATAAAATATTGCATCTTGAATCAGAAAGACCTGAATTCAAATCCTGTCCTGAACAATTACTATGTGACCTGGGCAAGTCACTTAATTTCTCTTGTCTCTGTTTCTTCATCTTTAAATTTTGGGAATAATAATAGCACTGACCTCCCAGAGCTGTTGCGAGAATCAAATGAAAGATTTGTAAAGTGTTTGATTCAGTGACTGGCACACTGTAGGTATTTAATAAATGATTGCTTCCTTCCTAACTTACCACTTCATGTTTGAACAAAACTCAAAACACTTTACTTATTGTATAAACAGTGATTAGATAAAGAGGCCCTGGTAGGGAGATTGGGAAAAGATGCTTTAGTGAATTGAGAAAAGGGATATAAATAATCTTTTTCACCAACACACACATACACAAATATATTCAGTCCTATGCCAAAGGCTCCCCCAACTCCCCTTGTTCCTTGGCTTTCCTCATTGTCAAATTCACGTGAATTGAAAGCACACTGTGCCTCAATGTAATTAAAAAATGGAATAAATGCCAGTGTTTCTCCCATTCCCAGTGAACAGGCAACACTTTGCTCATTGATTTCTTAAGTGGGAAATTACATTGCATTCAAATTTCTTTTTACCCAACCAATTTAGAATTAAATGCCAAGTTCTTTTTTCTGAAAAAGTCTGGAGTATAAACATTATGTTTTGATGGGTCTGATGAAAATGAATGTAATTAAAGTCTGATTGGGTGAGAACATATCTCTAAAGTAAATGAACTTTCTAAACCAAGGGTGTAGCAAGAACCAGATACTTCCTCAAAAGAAAAGGGAAAAATGGATTGTCTTGAGTCTAAGGTTGGAAAAAAAATCACTTGCCCAGTTATTGGATAGAGAGATCCTAACTATACAACTATTCATATGAAAGATTCATGGGGTTATATTAGTCTGAAAACCCAAAATGAATCAACAGATGGTATGGTAGTCAAAAAACAAGTTTATGTGATCTCATACTATATTAATATAGTGTCCAAAACAAGCCAATAATGGGGGTGATCATACTATTCCCTGACTTGATCAGGCTACATTGTGAGACAGGAATTCAGTCCACTGAACCTTAGCATCATAGCTTAAATCCCTTATTTTGTAGATGATGAAATTGAGACACAGAAAGGTTTAGTGATCTTCCCAGGATCACATTGTCAGTGTCTGAGTTAGAGTTTAAACCTAGCTCCTGACGCAAGCCTAGTGCCTTCCCCAGTGCATTATGCTGCCACTAAAGTTCTGGAGACCAGGGCTATAATTAGCACTTCTTTGACCTAAGATAAAAACACTTTGGAGTGGAGAAGCAATGCAAAAGTCAATCTAACCAAAGGCACAGTCCCAAAGGGAGAAAGAGTTACCTGTCCTCCAGAGTGTTTGATTCAAGTGTTGGTGAGAGAAAGGAAGGGAGAAAAGGAGAACAATGAGGTCCTAGTGGTGGCAACCCAAGTCCAAGAGAAGAAGTAAGACCATGTAGAATAGAATAGAATGGAATAGAATAGAATACAATAGAATAGAATACAATAGAATACAATAGTAAGGATTAAGGAGACCAAGACAAGAAGATTATGGTCTTTTCATTTGGAGGGAAAATGTACCCTCCTGCATGCCAGCACCCTACCACAAAACTCTATTTGCCCTTCCCCGTTTGCAATTCCTTCCTTCCTTCCTTCTTTCCTTCCTTCCTCCCTTCCTCCCTTCCTTCCTTTCCCTTTTCCTTCCTTCCTTCCTTCCTTCCTTCCTTCCTTCCTTCCTTCCTTCCTTC
>NW_027187460.1:33600835-33620627 GCF_028583685.1 Petaurus breviceps papuanus
TTCCTTCCTTCCTTCCTTCCTTCCTTCCTTCCTTCCTTCCTTCCTTCTTTCCTTCCTTCCTTCCTTCCTTCTTACCTTCCTTCCTTTCCTCCTTTCTCCCTTCCTCCCTCCCTCCCTCCCTTCCTTCCTTTCCTCCTTCCTCCCTCCCTCCCTTCCTTCTTTCTCTCCTCTCCTCCTCCTTCTCCCTCTGTCCACATAGGGTATTATACTCATACCTGTAGGTGCTCTGCCCAAAGGAATGTAAATTTTGGTCTCTGAAACCTCCACAGTTAAGTTTTTTAAAAAATTTATTTATTTCCTTTTTGTTTACAACATTCAGTTCCACAATACCTTGAGTTCCAAATTTTCTCCCCTCTCTCTCCTGCCCCTCCCCCCTCCATGGCAGCATGGTTCTAAAAATACTTTCACATTAAACATTAGTCAAATCCCCAAAGATATCTTGGAGGTTGTGGGCTAGATTTCTTTCTTATGGACCATGCTTAAACATAAGTCACTCTAGCTCTCATTGATTTTCCAGCAGTAGGCCCCATTCCAAGCCCAAGATTGTTGTTTGGGGTCTGATTAGCTGTAAATAGCAATTGTTTCGTTTTTGTCCAGAAACCCTGAGGGGTTTCCCCTCTGAGATTGATATTTTTTTTGACTAGGTGAAAGAGGCCATTCTCTGCTTTGTGTCTTATTCAGCCTTAATCGCTGAATGGCCATTGCCTCAAAGTGAGAATTGTTAAAAAAAAAAAAACAAAACCTTAGCTTAAAAAGATCATGGAATCCCACTGCATCCCAGGCAATCTCTAGTAGTCCTGATCTGTATCTATATCTGGAACCAATGGACTCAAGATGGCTCCAGAGTAGAAAGGGAGACTGTTACACAGCCCTACGTCACTTAAATCCAATTCACTTACAAGTCATAGCATCACCTCCCTGCTGTTATGGTCCTCTTAGAAAACCGACAAACAACAACCAACAGCTCTTACAGACATAGTGGTTTGTGAAGGACATTGACAAACTGAAGCTAATAAAGATAGTTTGAAATGAGACACTGGAGGTCAGGAAAGAATGTGTGGATGGACAGAGTTATCTGAGAATCATCTGCAGAGAGATGGTAATAGAATCTATGGGAGTTGATGAAATCACTAAATGAAATAAAATAATGGGAGAAGAGAGGCTGGCCCAGGACAGAGCCTTAGGGGGAACCCACAATGAACAGGGGCAATCTGGGTGAAAATCCAGTAAGAGAGATCGAGAAGGAACATAGGAGGAGAAGTAGGAGAAAGAAATGTCATGAAAATCTAGAAAGATGAGAGTATCAAGGCGAAGAAAGAGATGGATAGCATAAAAAAAACTGCAGAGTACAAGAGAACTGATAAAAGGCCATTCGATTTGACAATTAGGAGATCATTGATAACTTGAAGAGAGCTTTTCCAATTGAATGGTGGGGTCAGAAGATAAACTACAGAGTTAAGAGAGGGAGAGGAAAGGATGTGGAGGCACCTATTGCAGATGGCCTTCCCAAGGGGGTTAACTTTAAAGAGTAGCTATAGAATAATGGCTAGTGAGGACATGCAGGTCAAATAAGGTTTTTGTTTTTTTTTTTGAGGATGAGAAAGACATGGACTTAGATGTAGGCAGTAGGACAGTAATCAGTAGGTGAAGACAAAGGAGCAAATGTGATGGAGAAGGTGGGGGGGAAAGGGATCACTTGTGATTTTAGCACAAGGAGAAGGGCCACCTCTTCACATGAAACAGAAGTGAAGAAGGAGATAGTAATGGAAGTTATCTGAGTGAAGTGAGATAAGGAGGGAGGAGAGGGGGAGAATTCCAAGTGAAAGGCCTCAGTTTTTCAGTAAAATATGAGGCAAGACGCTCAGCCAAGACTGCAAGGGAAAGGAGGGATATGGAAGGGTTAAGGGGGATGAAAAAAATTGGAAAAGATACTGTATTAAGCAGGATAGCGAATTAGTTGAGGGCATCTAAGAGGATTGTTATTGCAGTGAGGGCCCAATAGAGATTGCCTAAAACAAGTTTGTAGTGAACCATATTCAACATAGCTTCATGATTTTTTCCAGTTTCATTCAGACCTGGAGAATGATGGAATGTATGCTCCAGGAGGCAGGCATAGGCAAGGCAATCCCTGTGGAGCTATAGATGGCCATAAAGGGATCCTCTCTATGGAGCTGTAGGTGACCTGGAGCACAATGGATGTGGGCAATTGGTCCCATGAATTTAGTGTAAGCAGTGCCCCAGATGCTGATGGGTTGGTAAGATGCATGCTGCTGATCCTTCCTCTATGTGAAACATGCTTTGTCAAGTGAACAGACACACCAGAAAAGAGGATGGGCATGCCCAGGGCATGCTTTGTAATGCCTTTCTGGCTGTTTTTTCAGCTGAGTGAATTGTTTTCTTTATCCTACACCTTGGCACCCCCTCCCTCAGTACTAGGGCACCCATCTGCTGGGACTGGGCATTTCATAACAGCCTGCATTCCATAGGAGGAATCCATAAATGTAGAAGGCCAGACTCCAAAATTTCTGCATTATTCATAGTTCACATTCATAGCATACCAAAGGAGTGGGCAAAAGGCAACTTGTGGGATGATTTCTGCCACCGTGTAGTCCTCTTTGACTGACACCAGGTGACCTGGCCCCTGGTTACTGTGTTCCACCCACTGTGAGGTCCATTGGTAGCTGGAGTTATACAGGCTTTAATATCACCATAAAAATGTTAGTATCCCCTTCAGAATATTGGCGATCCCATCATCTTATGGGGATGGGTCAAATGACCATTAGGTTAAGTCACCATGTGATGAAGAATTAGAATTTATTTCTTTCTCACACCATGTCCAGCCCCTAATCACCGTGTCCCATCACTCAGTATTACTGAGTGTAGTACTGAGTAGCATTTAGTGGTGCATTATATTGTCCAGACGTTATCAAGGAATGCTTATGGGGCTTTAAACAATTCAATATCTATTCCCCAGAAGTTAGACAGTGCAAGAGAGATTGGGAAAGTTGTTAAAAACTCCAATGGAAAGCAATAATTCATATATGTACTACTTAATCCTTCCTGCAACTCTATGTTCCAGCCAAGCTGACACACCTCCCACCTCTGAGCACAAGCTGTCCCTCTGGTCTGGAATGTTCCCCTTCCTCACCTACACATCGTGGAATCTCTGGCTTCCTTCAAAGCTCAGTTCAAGTGGCATTGCCTACATAAGGCCTTTCCCACATTACACTGCTGTTTGTGCTCCTCATCCTTGAAAATATTTTGAATAGACTTAATATCGATTTAACTATGTATACACATTTCTCCCCCAATAGAATGTAAGCTCATAGAGGCCAGGGGCTGTTTCATTTTTATTTTTTGTAATACAATACATAATAATACAATATATATTGTATCCCTAGAACAGGCAATACAGGTATTTAATAAATGTTTTTTTAGATTAAGTTGATTTGATACTAAAGATTTGTAAACAAATGATATAGAGTGTCATTAATATAAGTTTGAAGGGAAGGGTATCCTGACTTTCTCAGGCATATAGATTCCCCTCCAAAAAAGAAACTACCTTTTGAATTTTATTTTTTCCCAAATTTAATGTTTCTTTGGGGGGATCAGCAAGTAACCATACTTTCTCCCTCCTATACCACCTTAAAAATTGAACAATAGAAAAAGAAAAGCAAAAACCTTAGTAAGAAGCACATAGCCAAAATAAATTTCCACAGTGCTTGGCATACTTGGCAAAGGCGTGAGTATATAGGTTGACTGACACTGCTATGCCTCATACCCTTCCCATGAAAATTGGTGACTAGAATACATTTGAGCTCTCCTTGGTCCTCCTTGTTTTCCAAGTTCATAGCTATATGGTGAGTAACGTTCCTGAACCACCACTGACAAGAATTTACTCAACAACATTCTTTCCCTTTGCCCTCCCCTTCCCCCCAAAATAACAACCCACGTATCTATAGTACTTCAAGGTTTCTAAAATGCTTTCCTACCAACAGTCCTGTGAGGTAAATAAAAAAAGCACAAATACTATTGTATCATGTTATAGTTAAAGACACTGAGGCACAGAGAAGTTAGATGATGTCCAGGATCAGGCATCTAAGGCAGATTTCATGTATCAGAGACATCTTTCATACTTAGATAGGTCTTCTTTAATCTAGGCCCCGTATTGACTCCATTTTACCTTGTTCCTTCTTATATGGCATAGAGAAGTGCTTGAAGTCAATTTTTAAAAGGTCATTAGCAATTAACGGTCATGGTACAGTGGATGAAGAGTTGACCTCAGAGTCAGTAAAACCTCGTTTTAGGTGCAGCCTCAGACTCCTGCTGGTGAGAAGGTGCCAACCTGAACAGTAGAGGGAACTTCTTCACCAAGAATTTCATATACCAGTGAAATCTCAGGCCCTACTCCTACTAGATTCATTGAGTAAAACCTGAAACTGACCATTCTATGCCTGTCCTGTCTTAGAGCCTTTGACCGAATCCTACTCATTCACTGATTCAATAAGAATCTCTTAAGTACTTACTGTTTTGTCAGGCACTATGCTGGGTACTGGGGCTAAAAAGGCAAGAAAGAAAACATTTATTTTTCTCTCAAGAAGTTTATATTCTACTAAAATGTCAGCTTCTATATCATGAAACTGTTTTTCCACATTGCCTGTGAAGCCCACATTCCAATACTTTAAAAAGCTATGAGTTATGGGGTGGCCAGGCGGCTCAGTGAGTAAGAGCATGGCTCCAGTGTTGAGAAGACCTGGAGATCGAATCCCGGGCTCAGACACTTAGCACCCACCCAGAAACACCTGGCCGTGTAACCTTAAGCAAGTTACTTAACCCCAATTGCTTAGGGGTGGCCAGGTGGCTCAGCGAGTAAGAGCACTGGCTCCAGTCTCGGGATGATCTGGATCACATCCGGGCTCAGATACTCAGCACCACACCCAGAAATAACTGGCCGTGTAACCTTGAGCAAGTTACTTAACCCCGATTGCTTTAGCAAAAAAAAAAAAAAAGCTATGAGTTTAGTGGTATATTTCCTTCTCTTCCCTCATTCAGCTCAAAATCCCACCATGCCTTAGAAATAGTCAAACATTCATGCAATTACCAGGTGGACAACCTTCTGATAATGATTCTTTTCATACTTGACCAAGTTAACCTTTGGAATAGATCTAGTTGGTCAAGAAATCTTAATGTAAAGCCTTTGAAATTTAGGCAGACTTATCAAATATTATCTCCTATTGACATAGTCACCAAGAGTGTAAGGTCACCTCTTCATTGAGATGAAGGAAGTAAAGTACTACTATGACTTTGTTGGAAGAGGGAATCCACAGTGGTCTTAAAATATAGGTAGCAAGTCTTCTGATGTATATATATCATACTTCTATTTTTAAATGCATCAGGCTCTAAATGGATTACCTTCTGTAAATGTATAGCTGACTCTGAAAAAGGAGAGACGTTTTATGAAAAATAACAATACACCATGGTTTAATGGATTAAGCAAAGCATAGGGTCTTAGCACTAACAATAAAAGCAGTTGAGTAGTACAATGCATAGATCACCTGGCCTAGAGTTAGTGGGATTTCAGTTCAAATTTAGACTGAGATATAGCTGAATGACTAGCAAAGCATTTAACCTCTGCCTACCAGTTCACTGTAAAATGGGACATTTAATAGCACCTATCTCCCAGGGATGCTGTGAGTATCAACTTAGACAGCATTTGTAAAGTGTTTAGCACAGAAGCTGGCATAGAATATGTGCCTAACACATGCTTTTTCCCTTCCTCTTTCTCTTCTCCCTTTCCCAGAACCAGTTTTGAGGCAACCCACTGTGAGACCATGTGGCTAGGTGACAAGTTTCCTGAGTCCTCCTTTCCTTATGTCCAGAAGAGGATTAGTTTATAGTATAGTTGAGAACAAAAAGGAAGAGGGACAGAAGCCAATTTAAGGTAATTACATAAATGTTTAATATCAATAATAGCTGCAACAGGAAGTTGGATGCCAATGAATTGTTGCTTTCTGATACTTCCTCCCTGGACAATTAACCATGGGTGATTAGCCATAGAATATGGACTGTTGGCACCTCACTGTTGTCATTCTTAATTGCCACCAATTGACTACATTTTCTTCCCAAGAGTGACTTTTAAATCCCCAATCCCTACCCCCACTACACTCAATGTTGGTCTAATTTTGGCTAGCTCCACTTCAAGGCTATCAGCTTAAGTACCTCCCAACCCACTAGGAGTCAAATATCCAGTCCTTCCATTTGGTCAAACCTTGAGGTTGAGCAAGTGGGGGTGGAGGAGGTGTCTGAAGCAGGACAGATACTAGTATTGGTAAACATAGATGCAAATGGATCACCAGCAACAACCTCGTAGAGAGCAATCCATCCACAACATAGCACAGTGAGAATAGTCCTAGCTTTGGAATCAGAGGACATGGGTTCAAATCTTTCCTTTTCAATTTACTACCTGACATTGGACATGTCATTTATCTTCTCTGGGCCTCAGTTTCCTCATCTGTAAATCGATGAGGCGGAATTGTTCCCTTCTGGCCTGAAGATGACAAGCCTGTCATCATGGCACATGATCATTAGGTGCTAGGCTTAGAGTTAAGGAAGATCTAGATTCAAACCCTATCTCTGAAATGGACACTACCTATCTGATCCTGGGCAAGTCACTTAATTTATAAGTATCTCAACATCTAAATGCCTAGAGCTTAGTTACTAAATCACAGACAGTTTGCCTCTACTGAGGTGAAGACAATTTCCTCTACTGCTGACAAAATTGTAGATTATTGGGAAATCTGAATATTCTTGGCCCCAGTTTCTACAGAGAAATTTTGATATATCAGCTAGGAAACACAGTAGATTGAGCACTGGGCTTTGAGTCAGGAAGATTTAAGTTAAAATCTAGCTTCAGAAACTTACTAGCTTTGTTACCCTGGGAAAGTTACTTAACCTCTGTCTGCCTCAGTGTTCTCCATTGTAAAATGGGAATCACAATAACACTTTATCTCCTAGGGTTGTATACAATGAGATAGTACTTGGAAAATACTTTGCAAATTTTAAAGTATGTTATTATTAGGAAGAAGAAAGAAGAAGAAAAAGGAAGAAAGAAGATGAAGATGAAGAAGAGGAAGAAGAAGAAGAAGAGGAGGAGGAGAAGGAAGAGGAGGAGGAGGAAGGTTTTCTAGTCATACTAATACCCTCAGGATTTCTGTCTATGGTTATTAAAGTCTTTTTTGGTCAATAGCAATTACCTGTTGAGAACCCAAGGGTTGCTTCAATTCTGGTTTATAGACCAAATGATACTGTCCTAGAATTATCCTTTGGGAATTCCAACCAAGACAGGCTTTCTCTTATACCAGGAACCAGCATGGGTTAACAAATTTCAAGGAAGGGCAACATCTCTTTAGTCATATGGCATCTAGAATTGACTGTCCCTGAGACCTGAGCCACAGGAGTGATAGGATCTTTTCTCTCTTCCATAAGTATAGGTGTATATCTTTTATAACTTTGTCAAGTTAGCACGATTCTTTTGCTTGCACAGTGAATTAATTATTCTGACCTTCACAATAACCAATGCCAATGTTGACTCCTTGAAAGTAAAAATGGTAGAAGTTAAGGTTTAAAGGTTGATTTTAGCCTTTCAGTATGATTATTTTATGGAGCTGATTTAGTACTTATAGCACAATATAAGTTGTCTGATAAAAATATCTCTATATTGAAAGGTGATTTTTTTTCAAGGTATTATTCTTTAAAAAGAAATTCCATTCACAAATTTCTATTTATTAAGCAATTTCTGATAGGGAAAGTAAGGAAGGCCCAGAGAAGTTAGCAAAATTGTTCAGGGTTACACAGTCCCTAGTTGAATCCCAAGCCAGGAGTGTTTCTACTTAATCTGCACTTCCTAACATCATGGTGTCTGTGTGTGTGTGTGTGTGTGTGTGTGTGTGTATCTATATCTCACTGAGATATGAATCAAGAGTCCTGTTACCTAGATCTACTCCCCATTCTATGAGCTGTGTGTGATCTTAGGGAAATTATTATACCTCTCCGAACCTCTTTCTTCATCTGTAAAATATGGAGGTTGGACAGGATTACTATTCAAGATCCCCTCTCGCCTTAAATATTCTAAGATTCTGTATTAAATTAAATGCTTCATTGCTCACTCAGTTATCACATATTTTTACTGTAAGCTCTGTGTTGGCCAGAGCCTTTATCAGATTTCAATTAAAAGAGGATTTTTAAAAAATAAATCAAAAACATCAAGACATAGTGACCATTCTGAGAAGGCCAAGTCACCTCCAGGGCTGAGCTTTAAGCCACAAAGTAAATATATCCTTCTCCGGGCTCTCTATTCCAACCACAAACTGATGAAAGCTAAATTAGCTTTAACACAAAGTGCTTAACCTTAGAGACCATCCTACTCTATGAGCCTGAGACAGTCGGTCTTATGAGTTGTCCACATGAGATGATTCCAGCTGCTCCTTTCGAAGAGGGGGTGGGGGATGGGAGGCTTGAGGGACACTGAGGACAGGCTGAGGACAGAAAAGAGGGTTCTCTCTCCCTGAGAGAACCCTTCACAAAGCATCCCAGTGTCTGAGCCCATCTACGTGCTGGGATCCCATGGAGTAATAATGGAGGGCTTGTGCTCCCCAGACTTCACAGGCTAAGCAGGACCCTCGCCTGCACATGGACGGTTCTGTGGCCCTCCGTGCATCAAAAAACATAAGACGCTGGAGCCCGAGGATAATTTAAACTAAGACTATTGTTGACATATTTACCCTTTGTTTAGGTCTGTTTCCATGGCAACGGAACTTCAGTCCTCGCGGCTAGAATAGGGGAGGCTCTGGCCCCAGGGGAAGAACAGTTTTTAGATGAACCTCATTTAATCTGCGTGCGACTGCCTCCCTCTAGTGGCTGCTTGATGAACTGACGTGCTGAGTGGTTCCCCTTTTCGTTTGGCATAGAGAAACTCATCCCATATGTTATTGCTTTTAAGTTTAAAACATAATATTTTCGTATTGAATTAACATGAGTTATTTTGGAGGAGAAACCAAAACCCTCATTTTCACCAAGAACTCCAATCTCTCGCCCCTGGCTTTTTAGCAAACCTGGAAAATTGCAAAGTTCCCAACTGGAAGGAAGAACTCCTGTCTTCTTCTTGCCTTTGCCAGGCCCCTTCTGGAGGGGACCGATCTGTCGGTAATAGGGAGTCCGTGAGGCTGCAGATTTCCCCTTGCTGTGTTTGCATGTGGGTATCTTCCTCCCTCAATTCCCTTTTGCCCTGATCTCCGCATACTTTCTGTTATTCAAGTACCAGTTTCTTAATTGACAAATGGAATCAATAATACCCACAGGGCTGTTGTTTCCAGGCATGTTTGACCCTTCATGATCCTGTTTGGGCTTTTCTTGGCAGTGGTTTGCCATTTCCTTCTCCAACTCATTTTACAGATGAGAAAACTGAGGCAAGCAGGGTTAAGTGACTTTTCCAGGGTTACACAGCCAGTAAGTGTCTGAAACCAGATTTGAGCTCAAGAAGATGAGTCTTCCTGATTCCAAGCCTGGCCTTCTATCTACTGTGCCACCAATACCCATGGTTTTTGCAAAGTTCTTTGATTCTAAAGTAGCATGAACTAGGGGCTGTACTAACAGGCTGTATTTTAACAGGCTATATAAATGACAGTTATTATTATGATTAATTGGCAAAGGACTTGGGATCAGGTCATCAGAAACTAGAGTATACAAGAAGGACTTTGAGAGAAACCATAAATGTACTGTTTGAAGTGGCCTCCTGGGGCTCAAAAGGATTAAATTCTATCATTCCTCTAACCACACAACCCCACTCCCATACTCCTACTGCTCAGAATAGTGTCACTCATTCTTCAAGACCCAGTACAACAGTTTCCTCTTTTTCTCTGAAGGCTTCTGACATTCCCTGCCCCCCGCCCCTTGCCATTCCTTTGGAATTTATCAGAGTGGCAGCTAGGTGGTGCAATGGACAAGGCACCAGGCCTCCAGTCAGACTCATCTTCCCGAGTTCAAATTTGGCCTCAGATACTTACTAACTGTGTGATCCTGGGCAAGTCACTTAACTCTATTTCCCTCAGTTTCCTCGTCTGTAAAATGTGCTGGAGAAGGAAATGGCAAACTGCACCCGTATCTTTGCCAAGAAAACCACAAATGGGGTTATGAAGACTCAGACATAACTGAAAAGTCTGAAAAACAACAACAGACTCATTAACTCTCTTTCTATGTGTATAAGTAGAAATCACAGTTGCATGCTTTTCTGTGTACATGTTATTTCCTTCTAATAGAAAGTAAGGTCTTTGATGACAAAGAATGTTTTGGGTTTTGTCTTCGCATTGCCAGTACATAGCACAAGAGCCTGGCCCATAAGGAGGACTTAACAATAGTCAAATGAACTAATAGAGCTTTAAGGTACTAATTGTCTAATACCATAAATGTGGACACCAGGGCCTGAAGAGGCCTTACTTACCCATGTTTGCAGAGGTAGCAAGCAGAACCCAGGGTCTGACTTCAATCCCAGTGAACTCTCTACCATAATGTGCTTCACCTAGCTAGAATGCAGAGCCTAAGGGAGCATGTCTTGAGTGTTCTCATATCTCCCACAGTACCTTGCACATAGTAGGATCACCGGTTTTATGTAGGAAAGGACTCAAGAAACTGTCTAGTCTTTTTGCTCACTTTAGAGATATGGAAAAGGAAGCCAAAAAGATTAAATATTTTTCTAAAATCACAGTTAGGATTTGAACCCAGGACCCTCTGATTGAATTTTCAGTACTCTACCTACTATATCATATAAACTCATTATTTTTGTTGAATGACTGCTACTATGTATCAGAGATTTGAAAGGGATTTGGGGGACATTGGAGGTCACCTAGTATAACCCCCTAATATTACAGATAAGGAAACTGAGGCACAGAGCCATTAAGTAACCTGTACAAAGTCACAAAGATACTAAGTGACTGAGGTATGATTTGAACCTAGGCCCTCTGACTCCAAAACTATATTCTAACTACTGTGATCAGTTAATTATTACCTTACCAGTTGGACTGAGGGGTATAGTAGATACCAAGAAAGTTGGGTTTGGCTTTAACAGCTTTGGGACATAACTTTGGGATAGTCTGGTCAAATCAGGAAACTGAGTATAAGATCAGGTAAGGTGAGGCAAGGCAAAGCAATACAAGGTAGGCAAGTGGAGGTGACAGGAGGTAATGTGAGGTGAGGTAAGAGGAGGTGAAAGGAGGGAAGGTAGAAAGAACAATGAGGACAAGCTTTATGTGCTATCTAAAAAAGGTAGAACAATGACTGAAGAAATAAACTGGAGTCAGGATCTTCAAACAGTTTGAGTAGAAGCATTGTTTCTTTATTTATTTGTTTGATTTTTTATCTAGTCTAGCACAGTGCCTAACTCATAGTTGGTTTGATAAATGCTTGTAAATTGAATTAAAAACAATTCTTGGGGGGGGGGGATGCCCATCGTACGAGTCTCAGAGGGCAGTAAGTAGCACCACTGGGATTCCACCACAGGTTTCTGACTTTCTACCACTTTCACACAAGAACCTGGCCAAGGAAATTTGGGGCCCCAAAACCAGGAAAAGGGGAAAGAGGCATACCAGAAATAATAACAAACCATATGGCTAGCTTAATATAATAAGGAAATCCATAAAGCTTTATTTCCACTCATCATTTCATTGAGGAACATATTATTTACCTTGTAAACCAGCTTCATTAAAAGACCAGAAAACAAAATCTTCATAGAAATAGATGTCATCATTGATTTTATTATTCCATGTTTATTTTTTTGTCCTTCATTTCAATTCAATAAACATTTATAGAGCTGCTACTGTGTATATTGTGGTAGGTAATGGGGATGCAAACACATAGATCTGACACAAATTAAGGAATGACTAAAAATATGAATGTAATAGAATATTATTGTGCACTAAGAAATGGTAAGAGGGCAGCTAGGTGGTATAGTGGATAGAATGCTGAGCCTGGAGTCAGGAAGATTCATCTTCCTGAATTCAAAACTGCCCTCAGACACTTTCTAGCTGTGTGACCTTGAGCAAGTCACTTAACGTTATTTGCCTCAGTTCCTCATCTGTAAAATGGGTTGGATTCAGGCATTTTTGTCAGGCACTGGGATAAGTATGAGGGATACAAAAAAGGAAAAAGATAGTTCTTGCTCACAAGGAGTTTACAATGTAATGGAAGATACAACATGCCAACATAGTTATGTACTAATGAACTATATGCAGTATGAATTAAATTCGGAGGGAAGGCATTAGAATGGTGCAATTAAGTGGCATAGTGGAAAAAACTCTAGGTTTGGTGTCAGGAAGACTTCTGTTCAATTTGATCTCAGATACTTATTAGTTGTGTGTCCCTTGGCAAGTCACTTAACTTCTGTTTTCCTCAGTCATAAAATAGGAATAATAGCATCTGCCTAATATTTGCTGTAAGTATCAAATAAATATTTGTAAAGTGCTTGGCACATAGTAGGTACTATATAAATGCTTACCAACACCACTACCACCACTCATGCACCTTGAATTAAGGATTATTAGGAAAGGCTTCTTATAGAAGGTAAGATTTTAGCTGGGACTTGAAAGAGTTCATATAAATTGCCCCACATTATTCATATTTGTCATTTCTTCTTGTGAGTAATACCCCATTAAATTTTAATATGCTGATTTGTTGAGCCATTTCCCAATTAATAGGAACTTATTTTGTTCTTCTACGTGTGTGTGTGTATAAACTGTTTTTCTCTAGAAGACTGGCAATTAAGGGAAGAGACAGGATGATGCTATGAGGAAATAGCAGGATTAAAATGTTTGTTTTAACATAGAGAAGACCAAAACATATTTGTTGGCAAAGATGAAGGACACAATGGCAAGAAAAAGATCGACAGTACAAGAAAGTGGGCACAATTAGTGGATCAAAATCACCAAGAAAATGGATGAGGATGGGATCAGTCATATAGAAGAAGGAATTAGTTTTGGCAAGGAATAGGACTACCTTATTCTATGAGCCCAGAAGGAAAGAAAAGGGGTCAAAATACAGAGATGTTTTAAAGTGTTGAGAAAGGGAAGTAAAGGAGTCCATAAATTCTTAGTTAAGTGGGTGGCAAAACCATCTACTGAGAAGGGGTTAGGGATTTGGGGATTCTGAGGGAGAGGAAAAGATTTGAAATAGTCACTGTGGAAAGTGTAATAAGGAGTCAGTCAGCATTAATAAAAAGGTCGTTATGCAGTGGTGAGAGCCCGTTAGAGATTTGTTCTGCATCTATAGTCAGCCCATTCAGCATGGTTTTATGACTTCCTTCAATAGCACTGTGTGGCCAGGAGTAGAAGTGTGGGAAAATGTTTTCTGATAATTTGCCATGAAAAGTATGGTTTCTCCCTACAATTCTGCTTTGGAAATTCCCTCAGTTTTGATTTGAAAACATGCTTCTGTAATTGGTTGTGGTTATGACAAACTAGAGTAAGCTCACCATTATCCCCACCCCTGCTTTTCCCCTTAGAGCTGGTGACATAGCTGGTAGAAATGGCTTTTTTTGTCAGGATATTACTGATTGATTGTATCAAAGTTATCAGTATTTTACCAGACTGTTTTTCATTCTGTCTTTTTCTTCTTGTAGATTTTATATTTCAGTGAAGGATTGACTCAGTAGTTCATTCTTGGTGCTTATCAATCTTGTTCCAAAATTCTTCTGCTAAGGGATGATCAGGTGAATTCTTTGTCAACTCCCTAAACATTTCCTAATTTACTTCATATAAAATAAAGCACTTTTTATGCTTCTGTATGCACACTGCTTAAATATTGCTAACATACTATACCTCAGAATATGTACTTGGTATTTCCATGTATACACGTATGTGCAAACATTCATAATACATGTGCATCTACACACATATATGTATGTGTATGCATTGTATATATGTGGTTTCCTCGTTAAAATGGAAACTCCTTGAGGGGAAACATTTCATTTTTGTGTGTGTGATTGCATGCAAAATGCCTGGTCCATAGTAGGCATCTGATAAATGTTTTTTGATTGATGTTAAACACCACTTTTCTTCATTCACCAAGCACAATTGTAGGGTTTGTCCATTTACATGTGACAGAGAGAAATCTTTGGTCTTTTAGACCTTAATGATCCAGATAGTGCCTTGTTCTACCTCTGCTGTATCTATAAAGACCCTAAGGTTGGCAGAGGCACCATCATCACTAAGCACTAGCTATCAAAGAATACTTAATGGTTGTGTAGAATGAGGTCATTCAAAGGGCTTTGAAAGTAATGCCATCTTTTGCAAATATTATAAAAAATAATAACTCATGCTCATTTACTACTTCAATGTTTAAAGTGTATTTTCCTCAAGTAAAAGTACTATTAGCTCCATTTCCTCAAGAAGGAAATCATAACAGTAAACATTTACATAACCTCTGAAGATGAGACATTATCCAGTCAATTGCCAAATCTTCCCATTTCTATTCTCTAAAATATATCTCATATGTATTTTCTTCTCACAACTCATACAACTCCTTAGTCTGTTCCAACAACCTCCGAACTGGTCTTCCTGCTTCAAGTTTCTTCCCTTTCCAATCTACTTTCCACACAGTGGTCAGTGTGGTTTTCCTAATCTTCAGATCTGAGCACATCATTCTCCTGTTTGATAAACTCTAGTTGTTTCCTGTTACTTCAAGGACAAAACACAAATGCCTTTGTTTACCTCTTAAAGTCCTTCATAGGAGCAGCTAGGTGGCACAGTGAATAGAGCACCGGCCTTGGAGTCAGGAGGACCCGAGTTCAAATTCGGCCTCAGACCCTTGCTATCTGTGTGACCTTGGGCAAGTCACTTAACCCCAATTGCCCTGTCTTCCCCCCTCCAAAAAGGTAAAAAAAAAAAAAAGTCATTCACAGGCTGGGCCCAGTCTGCTTTTCTGGCCTTATATTATTCCTCTTTTCATACTCAATCTCTATGCCTTTGTACCAACCAACCCTCTTGCTTAAAGGGATCCATCCTTCTTCTTTTTGCTTTTTTTTTTTTGGAGGGCAATTGGAGTTAAGTAACTTACCCAAGGTCACATGGCTAGTTTGTGTGTGTGTGTGTGTGTGTGTGTTAAGTGTCTGATGCCAGATCTGAACTCAGGTCCTCCCGATTCCAGGGCTGGCACCCCACTCATTGCGCCACCTAGCCACCCCAATCCATCCTTCTTATTGTCTCAAAGATTTCTGTACTTTATTCAAGACATCAAAGTCATCATTTTTTCTATCACTCTTTCCTGACCGCCTTAATTATTAGTGCTCTCTCTCTAAAGTATATTACATTGATTTGGAGCTATACACATACACACATGCGTATATATACAGATATGTGTATGTAAATACACGTGTGTATATATATTCACATATACACACGTACACATATGTTACTCCCCATCCCCAACAAAAACAAATACAAGTTTTTAAGTGGAAGGACTGATTAATTTTTGTCTTTTTATCCCAGTTTCTGGCCCCATAGTAGGTACCTAGTAAATGCTTATTGATAGATTGCTGCAGGGAGATACAACGTGGTCTTACAGATAAGATGCTGGACCTAGAATCGAGAAGACTTGGTTTTGAATCCTTCTAATCCTTGATTATTTATGTGACCATGGGTAGGTCACTAAGACTCTCTGAACTTCAGTTTCATCATAGGCAATTTGGAGTGCATCTACTTGGCAAAATTGTTCCGAGTTTCAAATGAGATAATGTATGTAAAGTTCTTTGTGAATTTTAAAGTGATAATAAATGTCAGCTATTATTGCAATTGAGATTAAGTTCAAAAGAAAGATGTTGTCATCTATCTTGGGGAATTTATTCATTTAGGGAAAATGAATTTTTATCCATTCAGGAGACTGCTAGAAAATGATTAAGGAGCTTGAGAATTATAAAATCTACCTTAGGACAATTTGCCTCCATGAATGGAAATGCACAAAACTTCTCTTTTTATATGTTATTCTTATCATAATTTAAGTTTCATTATTTGCATAACTCAAAAGGCAATTTTTCCAGAAAATGGGGAAAAAAGCTCTTTTTTATATTAATTTTACTCATCTCCCTGGAAAATTTCCTTCCTCCCTTCCTTCTTTCCTTCTTTCTTTCCTTCCTTCCTGGCAACTTTAGAGACAGGATTCCAAACAAGATATAGCAGTAGGGAAACCCTAAGAAGCTGGGGTACCTGAGTTTCAAGCCCAAGGGCAGAAAACTTGATAGGACAATGCTATGTAGGAACTATGAAACTAATCTCCCTCCCCTCCCCAGAAACTGAGGTATGTGGAGGGGGGCGTGAGAAATTATGCTCACACATTTTGGGGGAGGTGTGTGTATATTGGCTCTTGCTATGCAGGTGAAGTAAATATTCCTTTCTAAAAGCTAATCTAAGTGTTAAGTGATTAAATGTAACAGGGGTACAGGAGGCTTCTAAAATTTGGGAGGCACAATTGGTGGGGACCTGAGTCAGCAGCAGAAACACAATATTCCCAGGCCCCCAGAGAGTGCCAGAGAATTCAGAAGAGGAGCGAAATGTAACTGACCTGGTGTTCAGGCAGTGTGTAGGAAGGGACAGGGTAGTCACTGCTACAAATACATTTTACATGTTATAAGAATATTTACATATTACCTATCAGATAGGGAGAAGAACATCGATTTGTCCAAGGCCACAGAGTTCATAAGCTTCTTCTTCTTCTTCTTTTTGTTTTTGTCTTTTTGGAGGAGGGAAGGCAGGGAAATTGGAGTTAAGTGACTTGCCCAAGGTCACACAACTAGTAAATGTTAAGTGTCTCAGGCCAGATTTGAACTCAGATCCTCCTGACTACAGGACTGGTGCTCTATTCACTGCACCACCTAGCTGACCCTCATAAGCTTCTAAAGCGGTATTTGAACCCAGATCTTCCTGATAATGTCCAGTATTGCATTCACTAATAGCTCAAACTGTTTGAAAGCAATTTGCTCACACGAATTACTTAAAATAAGTAGCACACATTTTTCTGCTTTCTTTTTACAAATGAGACAACTAAGGGCCAGGCCAAAAGAACTAATTCTTTTTGTTTATTTTGCTTTTTTGTTTTTCTTGTATTATTTATTTTTAACTGGTAGAGGAGGAAAGCCTGTCTCAGTTTACAACCTCTGACGTTAGGGGGTTATTCCAAAAGAGGAACCCAACCTTTCACATCATCTTTTCTTGCTCCTAAAAATTTAAAGGGATTTCCACCTCTTTCATACAGGTTGAGAGATTTTGGGTTTACATAGGGTTTACTGTTATTCAGAGAGTCTAAATTAATAATGTCTTTGAAACTGGAAAACCAAATCTAACTACAGAAAGATTCAGACTTTTCTCCCCTGCTGGGTCCTCCCCACCCCCATCCTCTCTCTAAGTCCTCCACTGATGTCAGAAACATATTTATTCACTCACAATTATTATAAGATTGATGCCAGCGAGATATGTTGAAATCATACGTCATTAACAGAACAATAAGAGCAAACAAACTATATTATTAGAGAAGCTGATTGTTATCAATCTTATCCTCATCTTCCTTGAACCCTGACCTCTTCCCTTTCCTTTCTTGTTATGGTCCAGAAAACAGATTTAACAAGGACACAGGAGGCAGTGTGAGTCAATGAACCAGGCAAAACTTCCTCAAATCTTATGTTCAGTCCTTGCTCTCCATTGAATTGCTTGGTGACCTCTGCCATTAGTGAAATGAGGATTATGGTGACAAAACTCATTGGCATGTATTAAGGTATTAGTAATCCCTTGCTGCAAAACACTTTGAAAATATAGCACCTAATAAGGGCTTAACTGTGCCAGGCTAGAAGCTCATAGTCTTGTTACAGAGTGACATTTTTTGAGAAGACTGGGTAAATATCACACTCAGAGAACCATAATTTTCTCAGTGGGATTTTGTTCTAAAGTTGAAATTCTCATTATATTTTCCCTAACCATTAAGGAATAGCCAGTCCTTAAAAAAAAATAAAAGGTTCAAAATGTTTCACCATCCAAGGAAGAACATTTAAATGGGTGGCAAAGGAAAGGAGTTTTTCGCAATCAGAGGATTGTAACAATTGTTAAAATGCCTGAGTCAGATCAAGTGAGTATGGCAAAGTTACAGTAAGCAAAGAAGGGGATTTATTTCCCATCCTTTTTTTACATTGAAATACGTGAGTTTCAAAAGCAAAAGAAATCAAACTTTTGGAATTGCTAGATTTTAAGCTCTTTTGTTATGAATGGAATGTACGTAAAGCCTCCCTTTGCTATTTTATTAGTATGGAGTCAACCTTTCAGTCTCAGTAGAAAGGGAAAGAATAGTGTCCCCAGAGATTTCAACCTTTAGCCAAAGAAGTTCTCTGTCTAATCCTTATAGGCTTAGCCTTGGGAACAGATAGTTGCTTCTGGGTGGTAGCCCAGGGAAACAAAGTCCAGACCCTCATCTTATGGGAATATACCAGACATAGAGTCACATACTGCTCCCCTTTTCCCATATTATGTAGGAGGAAAGACTCCATATCTCAAAGATAATTTCAACTGACCTTTTTCCTACATTGCAACTTTAAGCTGATTAGCTCTTATCACTTTTGAAAAGAAAGAATCATGGAATTTGATACTCTGGCACTTGGTCCAAAATATCATGCCTGGAAAAAATGGCTAAATTGAAGAGAGGGGTTAAATCATCCATAGATAGGAGAGCTATAAAAACATCACATTAGACTAGGATTAGCCTTTCTACATGGTCAAGTTAAATAGGCTAATTAGGAGTGACTCTCTCTCTGTCTCTCTCTCTCTCTCTCTCTCTCTCTCTCTCTCTCTCTCTAATTTAGCCTTTTTCTCCTCTCTAATTTTTTTCTCTTTATTTCTCTCTGTCTTTTTTCTGTCTCTATTTCTAAGTCTTATATTCAATAAATTCTGATGATTATTGCCTCCAGGATAAAATATAAAATTACCCATTTAGGTTTTAAAGCCCTTACTAACCTGACACACTCCTATCTTATCAGTCTTCTTATACAGTGACCCTGGCCTCCTTGCTATTCCTCACACAAAACACTACTCCATCTCTTGACTGTGCATATTTTCACTGACTAACCTTCATGGCTGCCTCCTGACTCTTAATATTTTACCTGAAATCCACCTCTTTGTAACTGTTTATCACAGTTAAGAGGTGGCACCCAGTCTTTATTTGAAAGTCTCCAGTAAAAGGGGAACTCTCTGCCTATTACAGAAGTTCATTACTAGATTTTAGGAAATGTTTCCTTATCTAAATCCTGTATTTATGTCTTTGCAAAATTTCCAATACTGTCCTTCTCCCCTTTCCTCTCCCCCATTATTCCTAGCTTGTCTTTATTGGGCCAAATAGAAGAAGCTTGACCTCATAGGGCCCTCTTTTATCTGAATGATTTTCAAAATATTCAATACAGCTATCTTAAATTTCTTCTCCAGGCTAAGCATTCTTAGTTCTTCCAATGTATCTTCATCTGGTTTTGCATGTTCTCTAGGTACCTCACTCTCCTAGTCATCCCCTCTAGCTTGTGAATATCCTGCTTAAAATGTGGCATCCACAATGAACAAGAAAATACAGCATCAGTCAGACTAATGCAGAGAACAGAACAACTATAATCTTCTTATTCCTGGACATTATGTCTTTCTTAATTTGGCCTAGGATTGCACTGGGTTTTTTGTTTTATTTTGTTTTGCGCTATCCTGCCATCCTGTTAAATGGCAGATTATATATATAT
>NW_027187460.1:33620637-33649746 GCF_028583685.1 Petaurus breviceps papuanus
TATATATATATGTCTGTGTGTATGTGTGTCGTGTCTGTGTGAGCATGTGTGAACACACATACATACATATATTCTTACATATATATTTTTTTAACCATGCAATGGTGTGTTGCAGCAAGAACCCCAACATACCCAGGTTGGCTGCCAACACAGGTTCTTAGATCTGCTTTTCTAAAGGAAAGCAACTCAAAATGGGTTAATAATCTTGTTTTAATCAATCAAACATATCAGTTACCTAGTTCAGGGGAAAAAGTCAGCACCCTGAACTTCAGAATATACAGACAGAAGTTACAAGAAGACAGAGAAACCTTTCAAGCAGACAGGCCTCAAACTCTCTGACCATTACATACATCCATACCTAGTCACAATTACCAGAGAGGGAAGCATCAACACCTGAGTTTTCAAAGCTGGGGGGCTGTCAACGGCTACCCAGAGTCTCATCTGGTCAAATCACACACTTCTCAAGGTGAGCCCCAAAACAAAGCCTCATATCAGGGTTTATATAGCCTTCTCCTGGCACAAAGAATGTAACAACCCTCTTGACCCACTACCCAATCAAAAAGCATTCCTGAAAATCAAGCCTCCCCCACAGCCTCCAGGTGCACTTAAGCCTATCAAAGGGCCTAGGGGCAGGGGAGATCTTAAATTTACATTCCTATAACATGGCGAAAGTGAATTTTTGGACCCAAATGCAAAATTTTGTATTCATCAATCATACATTATTTATCTGTTGTGATTCAGTCAAAATGACCTCATCTGATAGTGGGCACAATATTCAACACCCAAATTCCTCTTTCTACTGAAAGGAGAGAAGCAGATTTGAACAATTGTTCTTCCACACCATGTTTAAGCATTGCACTCAAAGTAAGATTGACTGATTTTTTTTATATTGCTTATATTGGCATTATTATAGTCAATTGTGTATAATCATTGTGCATACTGTTCTCTTGGTTGACTTCTTTGACCAGACTTTAGAGAAAATTAAAATTAATTGTAGCCACAGACTTGTTGGCACATCAGAATCCATGGTGATTTGCTCCTAATACTTTTGCTTTCTCTGCATGCTTTTACACAAGGTGTCCATTCTAGATCAGCATCTATGAACAGATTTTGAAATATTATATGATGTAGAAAGACTAGGGGTAGCATAGACCATAGACCTGGAAGAAAAAAAAAAGCAAGCATGTCTTCAACATGGGGAGAGGGTTACCTCCATAGCTTTTGTTATTGTCAGAGCTACTAATCAATAGAGAAGTAGAATAAATCAATCAAATAGCAACTTGTAATGAGTCAGTTATTGTACTAGGTACTATGGATACAGAGAACAAAAAGAAACCAATTTCTCATCTCAAGGGACCTATATTCTATTATGGGAGAAAAGATGTACCTATATAATGTTGTGTATTAGGGATAGTAAATGGTACAGTCAATAGAGCACCAAACCTGGAGTCGTGAAGACTCCTGAGTTCAAATCTGGCCTCAGAAACTTATTAGCTATGTGACCTTAGACAAGTCACCTAACCCTGTTTGCCTCAGTTCCTCATCTATAAAAAAAAAAGATGGAGAAGGAAATGGGAAACCATTCTAATACCTTTCCCAAGAAAACCGCAAATGGAGTCATAAAGAGTCATATATGACTGAACAATGAGTAAACCACAAAAAATACATATGTTCTACATCATAATAAAGGGAATAAATAGTATGTAGTTAAATACAAGATTGTTATGGTGGAAGGATACTAGAAGCTAGAAGGAATCAGGAAGGGCTGAGCTATATTTTGAAAAACATAAAAGATTTTTTAAGGAGAAGTCCAGGAGTTAGTGCACTCCAGGGATGGAGGACAGCCAACATAAAGGAAAAGGTAGGAAATGTTGCATTATGTATGAGGAATAGATACAAGGGCAGTTTGGCTTGGCAGTAGAGTTGGGAAAGTGAGCAATATATAATAAGGGTGGAAAGATATGTTGGGGCAAAGTTGTTAAGTCCTTTAAAATCCTACATATTTTAGGGTCTTGGGTAGCAGGAAGCAAGTTGGTGAACAAGTGGTTTGGCCAATTTAGGGAGTAACTGACTTTTAGGTCTAGAGAAGATTGTTTTACTTTGTGGTCATAGACCATTTGCTGAGGCAATAGAGTAAATGCTGGGAAATAGACTGGTAGAAAGTGGGAAGTTCATTGTAGTGTGAGGTACGGGGCTAATAATGCCTATTGAATTTGGTCTTTGGCCTCCTCCCTTTGTGTTGTAATTTTGGTACTTGGGGACATTCACCGATATTAGCACCATTAAATACTCACATGGGCAGCTAGATAGGTCAATGGACAGAGCGCTGTCTCTGCAGTCAGGAAGACCTGAGTTCAAATATGGCCCCAGATGTTTACTAGCTTTGCAATCCTAAGCAAGTCACCTAATGCTGTTGGCCTCAGTTTTGTCATCTGTAAAATGAACTGGAGAACAACATGATTAACCACTCCAGTATCTTTGTCAAGAAAACTCCAAAAGGGTCGCAAAGAGTTGGTTACAACTGGAAAAAATGACTAAAGAAGCAACACATAGTAAATATTAGTATAGAGAGTGGGTGAACTTAAAACTGTGAAGTCAGAACCAATGTTATACTTGCCTAATCTTAATTCACCATCTGATTTTTCTTAATTAGGATAAGGGTTAGAATTAGAGAATAGAGATAATCATGTTGGCAAACAGGATAGGGTGCTTGGGGATCATATGGCATTCATGACACCTTCAAGACATAGTTGATCATCAGTGATGTCCCCTATTTTCTCATCCTCTATGTCTGGTATTACTAAGGCTTTGGGAAAATGAAAATCACTTCCTCTTCCCAAAATATTGAGGTTTCCTGCACTCCAGAAATCCATCCCCTCAACTAGCAATATTCCTGACCAAAAGACAGACAAGCTCCTTTAAGCATCTGATGGCTTCTTACAAACTAAACCTAAGTGTCCCCTGCAGTCATTCCTTTTTGTTCTTAGAAGGGAAGATTTTAACATAGTAAGTTTTGTGGGTAGTGATATAATTTCATCATTGTCTCATTTTAATCTCTTTTTGTCAAAGGATGGAGAGACTTAATGAAAGCTTTTTACCTCTGTTGAATAAGCTAGATCATTCTAGGTTCTATTGGCCTTAAGGATCTGCCCATGAATCAACTTTAGCCAATATTGTGAATGATTTTGAGAGGAGGGGTTGTTATGGAGACATTTGGGGGTCAGTTTAATCAAAGTACATTTGGCCAGACATTTCTTCCCTCCCCCTGTTAATTTCCAAACATATGCGGATTTCCAGGGAAATTGAATCCATGTGTTTCTGATTCATTTACATTTTAACTCCAAAAACTGCTTTGTAAGCCCTCCAAGAAGCCTTCAGAGTTCTGTACCGGAAGGTTGTGCCTTGTTAGCCCTACAGACCTAATATCCCGAGTGAACAGTGCTTGGGTTTGAAAATAAGAACTGAGGAAGGACAAGTGCTTGGAAGATTTTACCCGCAGCAACCTCCTCACTCTCTGTACCTCACCAATCTCTTTTATACATTAAGTCCTAAATAAATATACAACTTCATTCTGTCGAAACTTCTTCAAAGCTCTGAGTCTCTATGTACAAATCCCCCAAACCTAGGCCTCTTGTGGAATCCCAAACCAAATGATTGGCATTTGATAAAAACATTTCACTGTCCAGCATTTTCTTTTCTCTTGTCCCCCTTGCTCCTTTCTCTGAAGTTGAAAGGCAGCTTCCGCCCCTCCTGAATATATGATAAGAATTGATGAGACCCAGGAGAGCTGGGGAAGAGTTTTTCACTTCAGCCACTTGGCAAAAGTTCTGTAGAGACTTTCAGATCTTCCTCCACACTCTGAAAATCCCTAGAAGCCCCTCTGACTCACAGGAGGTTCACAAGGGCAGTCTTTCCTTTCCTCACTTCTGTGACATCCTAGGACCAAGGGCAGTCTTTCCATAAAAGCGACGTCAATTATTTCTTTTGAGCAGGGGGAGGAGTGTAGAGATGGGTTGGATAAAAGTAAATTACCATTCACACACATATGAAACACAGTTGCAGAAGGGGCACACCCTGTCTTCAAACCACAATAAAGGTTGTTGACAAAGCCCCTCCTTTCTTTCCCATGAAGGAGGTCAGAACACTAATTCACAATCTTACAAACATAAAATTACCCCCAATTTGTATAGAAGGGACTTCCTGCCATTTCAGTTCATTGGTACGAACATGGTAGCAACATATTTCTTAGAAAAAGCAGAGATGAAAAAACGATGAGCTCAAGGCATAAATTTAATCCACAGAATGTTGGGGCTGGGAGGAACCTGAGAGATTAAGTAATCCAAGAAAACTATATGACGGATGAGGACACTGAGTCACTGAGAAGTCAAGAAGCTTGATAGCAAATGGCAGAGCTGACATGAACTACAATCATTCAACTTGTTGAAGGGTAGACAGGGTCATCTTAGTGTATGTCTTAAATTAAGTATGTTATTGCAAATCAGAAACTGACGTTTATCTATCATTTTAGAGTTTATGAAAACAAATTTACATAATTTTGCTTGAGACTTACAACAATCACATAGTTGGTATATACTATAAGTATTATCATCACCATTTTACAGATGATTTTTGTATTTCCAGCATTTAGCACAATGCCAGGCAGATATCAGATAATGAATAAAAGTTTAATGACCGAGTTATTGGGAAGATGATTTTTTTTAAGCAATTGGGATTAAGTAACTTGCTCAAGGTTATATGGCCAGTTATTTCTGGGTGTGGTGCTAAGTATCTGAGCCCAGATTCAATCCCAGATCATCCCAACTCTGGGGCCGGTGCTCTTACTTGCTGAGCCACCTGGCCGCCCCTAAGCAATTGGGGTTAAGTAACTTGCTCAAGGTTACATGGCCAGCTATTTCTGGGTGTGCGCTAAGCATCTGAGCCTGGATTCAATCCCAGGTCATCCCGACTTTGGGGCCAGTGCTCTTACTCACTCTGCTACCTGGCCACCCCAGGAAGATGATTTTTCTGAGGTGAAGCTTAGCCATTGTGCTGTGTTAACTGCTGTAATTTTCCCACATGGAAGAAACTTCATTGTACAATATGTGATAGTGGGGATTGCATTCAAGTTCTTCATGTCTTTAATTACTAGGGGAGCACCATGTAATGGTTAGCGGGCTAGACTTGGAATTAGGATGACCTGGGTTTCTTTCCTACCTCAGCCTCCCTGTGGACACTGTACAAGTGATTTTATGTCTCTATTCTTCATTTTTGGCTATAAAATGAGAAGGCTAAATTTGTTTGTCCCAAAGGTCCCTTTGAACTATGATCCATGATTTAGTGATCTGTGATCACTTGATAAATATATTCTAGTGGGTATGACTCTCCTATATTGGTTGGGTTAGATACTTACCCAAGCTCCTTTTAGCTCTCAAGTTCCATCATTCAAGAGTCACGCAATGTGGCTTGTCCATTGCTTCCCATAATTTCTAGGGATGACTCTAGCAGATATATAATGGAAAGATAGGCATTTCCAATGAAATGATCTGCAATCGTCTTGGTCAACATCACTGTTTCTCTTTTAATACCTTGAAAGACTTCCATCATTGTCTCTTGAGAAAGAAGGTAGGAAAATTTTGAAGTAGCAAATAACTGGAAACAAAATATGTGCCCCTTGATTTGGGAATGGTTAAACAAATAGTGGTAAGTGAATGTATGTAAATAGTTCTGAATCTGAAGAAAGAATGAATATGATGATTACAGAAAAGCATGGGAAGATACATAACATCATGCAAAAAGGAAAGAAACAGATCAAAATATTTTTGCACAATGGTGCAAATAGAAAGAATCACAACACAGCAATAGAAAACCAAATGTTGGTTAATTACAATGACCAAGGTTGGTCCAAAGTAAATAATAATATGAAGACTCAACTCTCTCCTCAGGAGTGGTGGAGGCTTATTACTGTGGAATCCATAATGGGGTATCAGGCTCATTTTATGTGTGAATTGGCTTTGGTGACCTTTTCTCTCTATTTTTTTTTGGAGGGGCAATTGGGGTTAAGTGACT
Source organism: Petaurus breviceps papuanus (assembly GCF_028583685.1). Taxonomy (NCBI): domain Eukaryota; kingdom Metazoa; phylum Chordata; class Mammalia; order Diprotodontia; family Petauridae; genus Petaurus; species Petaurus breviceps. The sequence continues at coordinate 33,626,704 of NW_027187460.1, forward strand.
TGTCCCAGGACATACAGCTTGTAAGTATTAAATGTTTGAGGCTGGATTTGAACTCAGGTCCTCCTGACTCCAGGGCCAGTGATCTATTCACTGCGCCAACTAGCTGCTGCCCTTTTATGTTTTTTTTTATTCTGCTTTATAATTGATAACTTTCTAGAGGGGAAGAAAAGAGGGGAAGGATATATTGGAAAATATGGGTGATATAAAATGAAATATATCAATAAACCCAAAAAGACAGGAAATCTCATCCCATGATTATGAGAGAGAATGAGCCACACTCAAACAAGCCTCTCAGTAAAGAGTAGACAAAGATGGGGGTTGGGGGAAACGTTGCACAAATCATACGGGTTTGCATCTCTTAGATTCATAATACTGATGCATTCTTCAGCTGCCTATGTAACATATGAATGACAATTATCCCATTGCTCAACACTCCACATATTCTTTCCTGTCTTGTCCTCTGATGGAAGAAGAAAGGAAGTGTCCAAAGGAGAGGGGAAGAAAAATGAGCCAAAAGTCTAGATAATTCTCCAGAGACCTAATTGGTTCCTAGATAATGCAGAATCAGCACAATGGCTCTTTCAACTTCTTTGAAGGTCTAGGGTAATTACTTAAAGACTCTATTCTGTGAATCATTTACAACCCTTCACTCTTGTATCTGCAAAGCATTTCACATTTGGCTCCTTGTCTCCTCCAATTCTCAGCTACTGATTGACCTCCCTGACCCACCTGTTCATCCTGTCTTCCTTCTACTCTTTAAGCCTGTACTTTCTATAAATGCTGCATCCTGTTAAAATGAAAAACAAACAAACAAACAAAACAAAGCCAGCCAAGGTTGATTTCCTTATTTAGTTAAGTCTTGCTTTCTTTATAAATTCTCATCACCCTTATCCTCCCAAAGTCTGAATCCCTCAAGCTGCATTTCCTCTTGGCCTCAGAAGCTGCCATTCCCAAATGATGTACAGCAGTTACGATATTGATTTCAGATTTGCTCTCTTGCCTTCTCCCTTCCTGAGCCTTCTCCCTCATTTGGCAGCTCACACTTGGATCCTGACGTTATTTAAACATTAAGTATGTGGGATGCCAGGGCCATGCTTAGCATTGATCAGTGCCTTTATTTTAGGAACCAGAGGAAGGTCTCTTTTTCTGTTCAACATATGTTTCCCTCATGTCTCTGCCTCAGCTTCAAAGCTTCCTTGCCTGTCCCATTCTACAAGATTTTTTCCCCTCTTCCTTCAGAAGCAGCAGACAATACATTTAGTTTTCCTCCTCCTTCTACCTCTCTCAAGTACCATATTCATTGGCAATCTTTAAAAGTTAGAGCTTTCTTTTAAAATATTCTCATTATAAACACAAGTGAACATGAAGTCTAGGTGCCCACAATAGGCACTCACACTAAGTATCTGATTCTTCATATAACATTATATCATATCAAATTATATATCATATAATATATATTGTATATCATATTTTATCATACTTTGTCATGTCATACTATGCTATGGCATATGTCATATATATTGACAATATTGCATATTGTCAATTTTATATCAATTGTCAATATTATAAGTTGATATTAAATCATATTATATTTGTTATTGTTTAGTCATTCTTTCCATTGTGCCTGACTCTTTGCAACCTCATTTGAGGTTTTCTTGGCAAAAATACTGGAGTGGTTTACCATTTTCTTCTCCAGCTCATTTTAGAGATAAGAAGCTGAGGCAAACAGAATTAAGTGACTTGCCCAGGGTCACACAACTAGAAAGTGTCTGAGGCCATATTTGAACTCATAAAGAAGTCTTCCTGACTCTGGGTCCAACACTCTATCAACTGCGTCATCTAGTTGCTCATAACATCATATCATGTTAGATTAGATTTATATAGTGTATATGTGCATGTGTTTTATGTATATATATATGCAGAAATATATACATATATGTATGTATGTATGTATGTTTAGTTAGTAACTAGATGGACTTATTTTACTAGTCTAGAGAGCTCCCTGGTGAGAGTGATGAAACTCCTATAAATGCAGGTGGGCACCTTCTCCATAACTTATAATCCTAGAGAATTGCTGTATTGCCAAGGCAATATTCAGAACACCAACAGTGACTATGAATATGCCAGCATAGTTCTGATTTGCAACATATAACAGACTATCTGTATATAAGACAGAAGCAAAACATTTATTTAGTCACCAGAAAGCCAAATCCCTACCCCAGAAAACAGAATTCATCATAGCAACAAAGAAATCTATACACAATAATACTGCAGAGAGCAACACCATCCCAAAACCTTCCCACAACCAAACACTCACAAACCTAGCTGTCACCTTACCTGTGTCCTCTCTCTCCCACCATACTAACTACTCTGACTCATTTCCTGCTCCACACATTCAGCAGACTCCTCTCACCACAGGCTCCATGTGATTACATTTGGTCTATTAAGAGGCAAGGAAGATTACCATTACCATTACAATTGGCTAGAGCATTGACAGACTAAATGACTTACCTGGGTCATGCCTCCAGCATATCTCAGATGCAGTCTTTGAACCTGGGTCTCCCTGGGTCCAAGGAAGCCTAGGTTTTCCTAGCTACATATTATGCTCCATTGCCTACAATGCCTGCCCCTTGTACATACATGCATTTGTAGTCATTCTGAAGACTGAATTATCCAATGAGATGTCCTTCTTTTTGTTCCAACAGAAATATGCTACATTGAATAATAGATAGAGTGGTAGACTTGCTTCAGGAAAAACCAGTTCAAATTCTTCCTTTTTACATTTACTTGGCTTCTCTACCATAGACAAGTCTATGAGCCTTATTTTCCTCTTGGCTAAAATAGGATTTCTTTAAAAATATCCTCATTATAAACACAAGTGAACCTGAAGTCCAGGTGCCTGCAATAGGTACTTACACTATGTATCTGATTCTTATTTGAAAAAGTTAAGTCCCTGAATTTCATATAACATTATATCATATCAAATCATATAACATATATTGAATATTATAATTTATCATACTTTTGTCATGTCATAGTATATGCTACGTTATGTCATATAATGTCATATACAGACAATATTATATATTGACAATATTATGTCAATTGTCAATATCATATATTGACATTATATTATATTTGTTGCTGTTTAGTCATTATTTCAGTTGTGCCTGACCCATAGGACTTATCTCCCAAGGTGGCTATGAGACTACATAATGTAATGCTTTTAAGTGCTTTGTGAACTTTAAAGCACTATATAAATTTCAGTTATTAATATATTTTATATAAGTTTGCATAAAAATAGTAGTCAGAATTGATGATAAAAATAGAGTAATAATATGCAATGTTTTTCCAGTTCTTCCCAATGAAAGTCATTACCTTTTTAATTCCCACCTTAAAATGCATGGTTTGTGATACTTCCACTGAAGTCTTCTTCTGATACTTTCTTTCCAAATTACGTAAGAACGAGGAAAATTTTAGCTGATCCTAACAGTTCAGAAAGGATTCAAACATAGGCTTCTTGACAGCCTGTATTTGTGATGTGAATGCCAGCCTACCCAAGTTGGGAGGGGCTTGTCACCAGGTTAGCTACAGATTGATGAATTCTTTGGCCACAAAAATAAAATAAAACAAAAAAAAAACCCACTTTCTGTAACATTGCCTAAAGCCCAGGGTCAGGGACCATGGATAGTATGCACACAGGGAGCCTTGGCCTATTCAGGCATTTCTGATCTCATTGCCAATTTCCTTCAAACCTTCAGCATTTAACAAACATTTATTGAATGCCACTTCATGAAAGTAATGGGCTAAGAACTGGGAAAGTTATAAAGGCAAATATGTCAGGTCCCTACTTTCAAAAAGTTTATTCTATCCAGGTATTTACAATATAGTGAGACTTCTATTATCTCTGTGTAATTTTTTTTCTCTACTGTTTTTTAGAATTCCCAAGGAGTTCCAAGTTTATGCTGCCTGAGGACTTAATAAAGAATTTGTGATTTTTTGTTTCAGATGTAACTTTGTTTCATATGTATTTCTCTTTTCTCCAAGGAAACGTTAAGTTCTTGGTCGAAGTAGTAGTATGAACAAAAGTGAGAATCAGGGATAGAGAAGAGCCCCATGGAGGCCTGTTGTGAGACTTGAAGGGAGCCTATCTTTAATCTCTTCTCCCCTCACCTTTCTCCAAAGGAAAAGTGAATACTCATGTTTTTACTAACTCACAAAAATTAAAGGATCATAGATTTACAATGGAAAAGAGCCTTAGAATATAATCTAATCCCTTCATTTTTGCAATTGAGGAAACTGAGGCCTAAAGAAGTTTAGTGGGAATGAAAGAGACTCATAGAGTTGGAATGACTTGATAAAGACCGAAGAGTTATGGAGTGTTATAGGCCAGACTTAAACACAATACTTCGAAGGTTTATGTTAAGAGTAAGAAAAATTTGCTGCAGACAGACATCCTCATGCAGAAAGAAAACTTTCCACAGGGTCAATGCATTAAAAACACATTTAAGTGTGAAATTTGCTTGAGTCAGTAGGGAAGCTTTTTGGACTCTTCTAATATGATTTCTGTTCTTGATAACAATGGATATTACAAAAGAAAAGCAGTTGGTGGCCTGAGCCAGGCCATATTTGCTTTCTTTCTTTTAGCACATGCTCCATATAATCCAGGAGCAGAGTCAGTGAGACTTCCTCCCCTAGGCTGGCTTCCTTCCACCATTCTTGTATATGGTGTTCATTATGCTTATGTGGCTTGCTTTGGCCAATGTTGCTTAGCTATCTTCTGGAAGAGCAATTCAGCAGAACATGGGTGTTTATGCAGGTTTGAGGACAGCATTTTTTGGGCCAGAAGACAAAACAACCCTTTTCCAATGGATTTTCACTAACTAGGGGAACCATTTGGGGAAGTAAAAGTCAAAAGAAACCATCAAAAGATACTAAGGAAGGAAAAGAGAGAATCTAAGAAGATGTAGAAAATGTTTTTAAGAAATAGACTTTTAATCAGAAGGATCAAAGAAAAGAAAGTCTGTTATAAGGCAAGAAGTAAATCTGACCAACTAGTTATTGTGTCACCAAAGAATTTTGAAATTTCATAAATTGATACTTCTTCTCTCTCATGTAGATAGAGTGATGGAGATAGGTGTCGATGTAGATATAGGTAGATAAGGATAGAAATATTGATATAGACATAGATACACAGATATAGTTACGCAGTATGTAATATAAGGGTGTGTATATGTATGTATGTCTTTGTGTGTGTGCCTGTGTGTCTGAGTCTGTGTCTATGTGTTGGCTAGGGTGACTTACTCTCATTTTGCAACTCTCATTCAGTAGATATAATCACAAAAAGTAAGAGGCATATAATGACCTGCTGAGTCACATGTAAGAATGTGTGTTCGTCTTGCTTCCCTTTTACAAAATGTGAAAAAAAAAATTGCTCTATTAAATTGGAAAGGCATTCTGGCCACTGGCTGGATTGATATTGACCAAACCCCTTCTGACCTTTAACAGGCTGAATTTACCATGTCTAGAACTATTTCAGGGAGGAACTATTAGTTGAGAAACAACTTGCCCACTCAGAGGACATAAATCTTGGAAAGGGTTAGAGGTGGGATGGGGTTCCTTTCCCATTGACTTTCAAGTTTCAGCATAGTCACACAGGGACTCAAAGCAGAAAGCAACTTTTAGGAGTATATACCTTGGCAGCAGATAAAGGAGGGGACTATGAGTTCAAGAAAAACCTAGTTTGGACAGAAGAGACTTGAGCTACAAAGAGGAGCGGAACCAGGGAGTCCAACTGGACACCGTATCCAGAGGGGAGAAGCATGAGGATTCTATGAGCAAAGAGAGGGCACCAGGACCCTGCACTACCCAGAGGTGTGAATTGTTTTAGCCATATGTCTAATATAAAACCCATTTTATTTGACTCTACCACAGAGACTACAGGTACTGTTACTGTATCTTTCAGAGGCAAATGATGTTACAGAAAAGGCAGTTTGAAATCAGTTCAATCATTTCTTGATATGAAGGGTTTGTCATGGCGAGTGTATATGTGTTCATTTTGATCTCTGAGGATCTGTGAAAAGTCTATAGAAAGAATAAACTAGTCTAGAGAAATAGTTTTTTTTCTTTTTAGATCTGTATTAATTGTTAATTTTGAAGAATATTATAAAAACATTTTGTGTATTGTATATGACAAATACACAATTTATAATTAATTCTGAATAGATCATTTCCTGTGATAGCTGGAGAGACATTAAAGAAAAAGGACTAGAATAACTTATTTCCTCCAGAGACTAAATTTAACTCTTCTCTGGTTAACAAATATGAATAGGATTCTTGATAGACTCTGATCGGTATCTAGGATGAACAGAATGGCGAAATTGTGTTTCCCAAGTAAACAACAGTCATCTGCTTTCATAGTTAGTATCTTAGGAAACTCTGGCTATAATCTTTCTCATATCCAAAATATTGTGAATAATTACCTACAATTATCTATATCTTTTGTTATTGATTTCACTTGTTATTATAGTGTATACAAATGATTAATATTGGGAAGTACATTTCTCCCATCTATTCAATAAATGATATTATGTGAACTGGAGTAGGGAGTTTGAGTCAATTTATTAATTAAGGAGAAAGAGTGTGTAATTTTAATAACCTGGAAAAATATATAAATGTAGTCCTGGAATATTCTAGAGCTCAGATCGATATATTTTAAAATAGAAATTGGGCAAGAAGAAGGTTGTAGATTGACCCACAACTGGCTCTCCAAATGCCCATGATCAATGTCAATTCTATCTATTTTATTAAACTTATGTATGTGTGTGTATGTGTGTTTCATTACCATTGTACTCTAACTTTGGACCCATTCTTCCTATAAACACTGAGTTTGTTTTTGTTAGTTTATTTGACTTTATGAAAATATTTTATAGTTATTATTCTTATGTTATTTTAATCAATGCTGTTATTTTGAGCTTATATGTCTTTTGGATAGATTTCAAGGTAAACTCAATGGGGGGGGGGGCTAATAAGCTATGGTTTCAGAAAAAATGCCCACACAAGATACACTCAAAGAATCAGGTAGTAACAATTTTCTTCTAGGTACCCAACCTATGAATTCAGGTACAAATTGAGAAAGAGAAGGTGCACTTACAACTTCAGAGCTTGCATAGAAGTTGAAAAATTCTGGAAAACTTCACAAGGTTCATATGTAAGGTATATTTAGAGGTCTTATTGAAAATAGAGGCAGAACATAAATGAGAAGAATGACCATCTTAACATCAGCCCCCAAGGTCGTACCTCTTCTGTGTGAACCCATAGTCTTCAGGGGCTCTGGGAAACAGTTTTCACAGAGATTTAAAAGATGAAATAATTTGCTCATAATCATGAGGCAGATTTGAATCCAGGTCACTCCCCCCCACCATGTTTATTATTCTATAATAATAGCCTTCAGGAGTACTCATCTAATCTCTGCTTGATGGCAAGTGAAAGGAAATCCACTTCCACCTGAGGCAACATCCATTCCAATTTGGATTATTTCAATGACAAGGGGCATTGTTTCCCCCTTATATCAAACCTAAGTTTTTCTCTTTTTAACTTCTATTCCTTTTTCTGCCCTCCAAGATCATGTCTAACAGGTCTCAACCCTTTTGCGAAGGAGTTTTCATTGTATGACTGGGAAATTGAGAGCCATATTATGTTTTGGGTAGGAAAGTGAACTGAGGAAGATGATTAAAACAGTTCCCTTTCCCATCTTTATGACTTGGTTTTAAGTACTTATTACTATATGTGGGCAAGTCAATACATTTATTTGTCAATACAATATTATTTATTTAAGCTACTGTTTCCTTAATTATAAAATCAGCTAGCACTATCCACCTCATAGAATGGTTACAAAAAGAAGGTGCTTTGCAAGACAAATTTCTACATATACATGAGTTATTATCCCTGTACATCTTCAGTTTTGTTAAGAAACTGGACAGAAAGCACCTGTGTTCCAAACCAGAAATAGTTCTGATCCAGCAGGTAACCCCTGGAGCTCAAACTGACTCAAACATTTCAGTCTATAGATTTTTCTTCCTATTCAAGTAGATAAAATTGACCAAAATAATGTAGCCCTCATGAAACAATGACAACCCAGAAGAAATAGAAAGGAGAGTGAGAGGAGGGGAAAAAAAATAAAGATAAACTGTCAGGGATAGTAGAGCAATTAAAAGGCCTTTGGCACCTCCTGGTGGGGAAAACAAATTATGTGCCTCAGGGACAAAGTGACCAATAAAGAGTATGGGAGGGAAACAGAAAAGTCAGATTTCCAGCAGCACCAGGGTTTAGCACAACATTGCAGCTTCAAAAGAGCAGGGGGCAGGGGGAGAAGAGAGATCAGTGCCCTCAAAAGGTTACTTATTTTCTCATACTTCCTTCCATAGTCATAAGAACATGTTGGTAGGGAGATTATAGAATTAGACCTGGATGAAACTTTAGCAGGCATCTAGTCTAACAACTTTATTTTGCTGATAAGGGAAATGAAGTCCATCGGCATGAAAAAACTTACCCAAACTTATGTAGTTTCTAAGCAGCCAAACCGTTATTCAATTTCAGGTCATCAGTGTCCAGATGCACATTCTTCCTGCCTCTGTCACATTGTCTCATCATGATCAACATCATCATTTTATGGTTGAGGAAACTGAGGTCCAGTCAGGTAAAATCACAATGTCAGAGCGAAAGACTTGAACCCATATTTTCCGTATTTTAGTCCCAGTGAACCTTCTACTGCAAAACTGACTATTCGTCAGGAATGGTCAAAATGTGATCAAAACAAATGAACAAAATGTTGGATGCTAAAGAAAAACACAGCTTCTTCCAAGATTGATTGGAGACCATGATTTCTTGTTGTGCTTACAATATGTCATGTTTCAAGCAGACAAACTTTACAATCTAATCTTTGTTATCTGGACTTATTCATTCATTTGCTGCTCCCCCCTTTTTTTTCATCAAAGAAGCCTTTCAGTGTTCTGATTGGGCCTTCCAAATGACTACCACTACCAGTGCCCTCCCAGGAAGTGGCTAACCTGACCATCCTTGAGAGAAAGCCAACTGTTTGGGTATTCATGGAGACCAATGTTGGAAGCAAAAATCCGAATTTGCACAGATGCCAAGCGCAGTATCTGAAAAGAAAAGAGGAAAAAAGCAAGACCCTCCCCTCTACCCACCTCTTATTTCTCTGTATTACACCGAGGCAGTGTGTTTTAAGCAATATCCTGCAATAAATAAAACACAGATTTCAAAACAATATGGTTTCCTTGAAGGATCACAGATTGTGCCTTTCTTTGAGATCATTCCAGATGAAAAGAGCTGCTTGCTATTCGTTATTTCTAAATGTAGAAGACTCCATTTAGTCCTAAATTTCTTCCTGCAGACCCCAGTAAAACAGGAGTAATTGAGGACCTGCTGTGGAAAGAACTCTAAATATACCAGGCACAATGAGGAAATACTAAGGAAAAAGGAAACATGATATTCACCCTGGAGAAACCAATAATTCCCATCTCTATGGCATTTTAAAGCTCTTTCTTTACAATCCAGGGATTGTAGAAATGTCCCCATTTTATGGATCAGAAGAGGGAGGTGAAGGGGGTGAGGGGATTATACTTTACTCACATAGCAAACAAGAATTAAGTCAAGATACCAACTTAGATCTCCTAACTTCAAGTCTAGTACTCTCTCCACCATACCACCCAGGAGAAATACGCAAGAACATGTGTGACAGAAACGTAAACAAGGAAATGACTAGTAACAGCTGTAGAAAACTATCTATAGGCCTAAGTGCCAGAGGAGCTGGGGGACGCCAGGGTTGTTGTATTGATAGGAGTGACTACAGCCAGGATATTACTCTGGGAACATCCAACTTCACAGTATGCCCTTTCCATAAAAAGAATCCCTTTGTGTTGCTGACCCAGGTTTTTGAAAGCAAATTATACTTAGCAGAGCTATTGATACAAGAGTGATAATAAACATATCAAACAAGGTAACCTTGAATCACTGTTATTTGTCTGCTTTTCAGCAGCATTTCCACTGATCACAGGAGGCAGGGCAGTATAATGCAAAGAGTCCTGGGCTTAGAGTCCATAGATATCTACAGTAAGACCCTATGGGATGCTTACTCATTGTATGACCCTGGGTAAATCATTGTACTCCTCTGTTTTCTCATCTGTAAAATGGCACACGGTGTGTGTGGGGGAGGGGTTGGGAGAGGGTCCTGGAGTCCTCCACAGACTCCGGGGTCCTTTGAGCTCTATTATAAACACACAGTCCTATCTCCTTCTCCCACCTATTATCAGAGACAGAAAGGGCTGTTCTGGCACCAGCTACGAAGGACTCAAGAGAACTGATTGTAAAATTTCCACTATTAGATTTTTTATACATCAGAAATCTGCCACTGCTATAAATCAAGGCTAGGTTTATGGGTTTTGCTTTATTTTTTTTTAATTGTCTGCATTTAAGAAAGTGATGGAAATCGTTAATAATATAAACAAAATTTGAAAGTGTGTCATGTAGACTTCTTTCTCACCCCCCAAGATCTAGTTGTTAAACATTTACTAGCACACCCCTGGAGCAAGGATGGGGAGTCATCTGAGCTCTGGCATTGAATGCCTTTTGAAGTAGTTGCTAATGTATAACCATGGTGAGTTTCTGACCTCAGTTCCCTCACTTGAGTGGTTTGCCATTTATTTCTCTGGCTTATTTTATAGATGAGGGAACTTGAGGCAAAAAGAGTTAAGTGATTTTCCCAGTGTCATAAAGCTAATAAGTGTCTGAAATAGAGTTTGAACTTAGGTCTACCTGACTCCAAGCCTGGCATTCTATTCACTTTGTCACCTAGCTGCCTCAAATAGTCCATACAGGCATAATAACTAAGTATAGTCTAGCCTTCAGAGATCAAAATCAGAAGGTATTAGAAAAAATTGCCATATACTAGAGGAAAGTTTTAAAATAACTTGGAAAATATTTCAAGAATTCCATGATTTTTAAAAATTATTTTGATAACTATTGCAATATAATCATTCTCCTTTGCAATCCTATATATTTTATTTGTGCATTTTAAAACATTTTTCTGATGGGATATCCAGAGGTTTCAGCTGCTAATGGGGTCTATGACACACGCAAAAATTATAAATTCCTGTGCTAGAATGAGGTCTCTGATGAAGATGATGAAGAGACCAGGCTTCATGGCTGGTCCAGCAAAGTTATTTCATAAAGAGCAATTAAGCCTCCCAGATCTTCATTCTAAACAATTTGGTGCCCAGACCTCAGAATTTCCTGGTGGAGATGAGAAAATTCGCAGCCAAGATTCAGTAGGAAACAAGACAGATAATTCTTTTTTTTCTTTTTATCGCTACATATTTTTATTCTTTTAAAATTAATTTTAGTTTTCAACATTCATTTCCACAAGATTTTGAGTTACAAAATTTCTCCCTGTCTTTCCCCTTCCCCCCACTCCAAGATAGCAAGCCTACGGAATACTCCTTCCCCCAATCTGCTTTCTCTTATATCCTCCCCCATACCACCTCTTTCTTTTTTCCAATTTATTTATTTATTTTTAGTTTTTAACATTCATTTCCACAAGATTTTGAGTTACAAATTTTTCTGCCTGTCTCTGCCCTACCCCACCCCCAAAATAATGAGCCTATGAATATCCCTTTCCCCAAAATGTTTTCTTATATCTTCCCCCTAGCCCTCCCAACTTTCTAGTAGGGCAAGATGGATTTCTATACCCCAGTGCCTGTATATCTTATTTCCCAATTGCATGTAACATGCATTAACATTTGTTTTTTGAAACTTTGAATTTCAGAGTCTTTCCCTTTTTCCCTCCTCACCCACCCCCACTGGGAAGACAAGCAATTCAATATAGGTTGAACATGTTGCAATTATATAAAACATTCCCATAGTAGTTATATCGTGAAAGACTAACTATATTTCCCTCCATCCTGTCCCGTGCCGCACTTGTTCTATTCTCTACTTTGATCCTGTCAATTTTCAAAAGTGTGTGCTTCTAACTACCCTCCCCCCAACCTGAACTCCCCTCCATCATCCCCTCTCTCACCCCCTTCTCTCCTACTATCCTGTAGGGCAATATACCCAATGTCATTCCTCCCTAAGCGAAATCCAATGAGAATAAGTTAACCCATTCCCTTTTGCCTTCCTGTTCTTCTCCTCCATTGTAACAGTTATCCCTTGCCCCTTCTATATTAAAATTTTACCCCATTTTGTCTCTCCCCATCTCTTGTCATTATTTTCCTCTCTCACCATTCAATTTCACCTTTTAAATATCATCCCTTACTATTAAATTGATCTTGTGCCCTCTGTCTATATACCCCTGTACACATATATACACACATTCACATATGTATTCATACACACATATACCCTCATAGATATATATGTGTGTGTGTGTGAGCGTGTGTGTGTGTGTGTGTGTGTGTGTATAAATTTATATTCCCTTCAACTATCCTCACACTGAGAAAAAGTTCCATAAGTTACACTTAATCATTTTTCCATGTAGGAATTTAAATAGTTCAACTTTGATGAGTTTCTTATGATTTCTTTTCCCTGTTTACCTTCTCATGCTTCTTTTGCTTCATGTATTTGAATGTCAAATTCTCTATTCAATTCGTTTTTTTATCAAGAATGCTTGAAAGTCCTCTATTCCATTGAATGACCATATTTTCCCCTGAAACATTACACTCAGTTTTGCTGGGTAGGTGATTCTTGGTTTTAATCATAGCTCCTTTGACCTCTGGAACAACATATTCCGAGCCCTTCGATCCCTTAATGTACAAGCTGCTAGAACCATTGTTATCCTGATTGTGTGTCCATAATATTGGAATTATTTCTTTTTGGTTGCTTGTAATATTTTCTCCTTGATCTAGGAACTCTGGAATCTTGCTATAATATTCCTAGGAGATTTCTTTTTGAAGAGGTGATTGGTGAATTATTTCAATTTCTATTTTGCCCTCTGGTTCTACAATATCAGGGCAACTTTCCTTGAGAATTTCTTGAAGGATGATTTCTAGGTTGTTTTTTTTTTATCATGGCTTTCAGATAGTCCAATAACTTTTAAATTATCCCTCCTGGATCTATTTTCCAGGTCAGTGGTTTTTCCAATGAGATACTTCACATTGTCTTCTATTTTTTTTATTTTGGATGTGTTTAATAGTATCTTGATTTCTCATAAAGTCACTAGCTTCCATTTTCTCCAATCTAATTCTGAAGTAATGATTATCTTCAGTGAGCTTGTGAGATTCTTTTTTCCATTTGGCAAATTTGGCTTTCTAAGGCATTCTTCTCCTAATTGCCTTTTTGAGTCTATTTTGCCATTTGAGTTAATCTATTTTTAAGGTGGTATTTTCTTCAGTCAGGTTGTTGACTCTCTTTTCATGATTTTCTTGCATCATTCTCATTTTTCTTCCCATATTTCCTCCACTTCTCTTTGTTTACAAAATCCTTCTTCAACTCCTCCATGGCCTGTAACAAATTCATATTTTCATTGGAAGCTTTTGGTGCAGGAGTTCTGACTTCATTGTCTTCCTCCCATTCCATGCTTAAATCCTTTTTGTCCCCCTAAAAATGAATCTAAAATTATATTGCTGTGCTTGCTTTGCTTGCTCATATTGCCACTCAATTACTTGACTTTGAGCTTTTTGCCACAGTAGAACTCTGCTTCCAGAGGGGAGAGCTTTGTCCCAAATCTCTTTAGTTTTCACAGCTATTGGAGCTATTTGGTGGGTGCTGTCTCTACAGCTCCCACAAACTCTGGCTCACTGGTCACACACCTCAGGACCACCACCCAAGACCGTGATCCACAACCAAGCAGGTTAAATCAAGAGCGATTGCCCTCTAAATGGTTGCTTGGCCCCCCTATGATCTGCAGGCTGGGAGCTCTGAAGGTGCAGCCACGTGGAGGCGGTTGCACAGCTGATGTGCCTTCCCCACTTCCCGTTCCAAGGGCAAAGGTTGGACTGCACATCCATCCCCCCAGTTCCAGAATTCTACACTTATCTTTTACTTTTTCTTTGGCATTTATGGGTTGATATTTCTGGAAACCACCACAGCTTCTGGTGATCCACTCTCCTGAAGTCCACTGCAGCCACTGTCCATGGCCACCTTGGGGCTAAAACCACAGGCTCATATGGGGCTGGGCTCAGCTCCCAGTATGCTGCAATGGACCCTTCCTGCTGGCCTGCTGGGCTGCCTTCAGGGGGAGATTTGTTTCTCTCTGTCACTTTGTGTGTTCTGTAGCTCTAAAATTTATTTAAAATCATATTTTATAGGAATTTGAGGTGGTTATGAGGGAGCTCATGGAGTTTTCATGCTTCTACCAACCCTGTCCCTTTTCAAAAGTGTTTGCTTCTAACTACCCTCTTCCCCTATCTGCCATTCCTTCTATCATATCACCTCTTATCCCCTACCCCCTACTTTTCTGTAGGGTAAGATACCCAAATGTGTTCATATGTTATTCCCTCCTTAAGCCAAATTCAATGACATAAGGTTGAACCATTCCATTTCACCTTCTTGTTCTTCTCCTCCATTGTAACAGTTTTCTATTACCTCTTTTATACAAGATAATTTACCCTATTCTATCTTTCCTTTCCTCCTTCTCTCCTTATATTTCTCTATCACATCTTAATTTTATTTTTTAGATATCATTCTTTCCTATTCAACTGATCCTGTGCCCTCTGTCTATGTATACATGTACACACATGTACACACTCACATATGTATTATACATACACACACCCTCCTATACATACATATACATGTATGTATGTATACATATATATATATTCCTTTCAAATATCCTCATACTGAGAAAAGTCTCAAGAGTTACAATTATCATTTTTCCACACAGAAATGTAAATAGTTAAACATTAATAAGTTCCTTAAGGTTTCTTTTTGCTGTTTATCTCTTCATGCTTCTTTTGCTTCTTGTATCTGAAAGTCAAATTATCTGTTCAATTCTGGTCTTTTCATCAAAAATGCTTGAGGTGCAGCTAGGTGGCACAGTGAATAGAGCACTGGCTCTGGAGTCTGGAGTACCTGAGTTCAAATCTTGCCTCAGATCACTTAACACAAACAAAACTAGCTATGGGACCTTGGGCAAGTCACGTAACCTCAATTGCCCTACCTTCCCTCCTCCAAAAAAAAAAAAAAACAAAAAACAAGAATGCTTGAATATCCTCTATTCATTGAATGACAATATTTTCCCCTGAAGCATTATACTAAATTTTGCTGGATAGGTGATTCTTGGTTTTAATCCTTGCTCCTTTGACCTCTGGAATATCATATTCTAAGCCCTTAGATCCCTTAACATAGAAGTTGCTAGATCTTGTGTTATCCTGATTGCGTTTCCACAATACTTGAATTGTTTCTTCCTGACAGCTTACAGTATTTTCTCCTTGACCTGGGAACTCCAGAATTTGGCTATGATATTACTAGGAGTTTTCCTTTTGGGATCTTTTTCAAGAGGCAATTGGTGAGTTCTTTCAATTTCTATTTTGCCCTTTGGGTCTAGAATATCAGGGCAATTTCCTTGAGACTTTCTTGAAGGATGATTTCTAGGCTCTTTTTTGATCATGGCTTTCAGCTAGTCCAATAATTTTTAAATTATCTATCCTGGATCTATTTTCCAGGTCAGTGGTTTTTCCAGTGAGATATTTCACATTGTCTTCTAATTTTTCAACTGTTTGGATCTGTTTAATAGTATCTTGATTTCTCATAAAGTCATTAGCTTCCATTTGCTGTAATCTAATTTTGAAGGGATTATTGTCTTCAGTGAGTTTTTGAAATTCCTTTTCCATATGAATAATTTGACTTTTTAAGGCATTCTTCTCCTCATTAGCTTTATGGGCCTCTTTTAGGATTTGAGTTACTCTATTTTTTAATGTTTTATTTTCTTCAGTATTTTTAGGGTCTCCTTTAGTAGGCTGTTGACTTGCTTTTCATGATTTTCTTACATCATTCTCATTTCCCTTTCCAATTTTTCTTCCACTTCTCTTACTTTATTTCCAAAATCGTTCTTGAGCTCCTCCATGGTCTGTAACCAATTCATATTTTTCTTGAAAACTTTTGATGGAGGAGTTTTGACTTCATTGACTTCTTCTGATTTCATGTTTTGATCCTTTTTGTCCTCTAAAAATGATTCTATAGTCTGATATAGCTCCCTTTACTTGCTCATCTTGCCAGCCAATTACTTGACTACTGAGCTCTTTGCCAACATAGAACTCTGCCTCCAGAAAGGAGAGAGCTATGTTCCAAATCTCTGGGATTTTCCAAATGTCGTCAGAGCTATGAGGAGGGTACCCTTTCTAAAGATGCCCCAAACTCTGGCACACTGGCCACATACCCCAGGACCACCACCCAAGATTGCAATCCAGATCCGAGTAGGTCAAAGCAAGAGCAATTATCCTCTGAATGATCTCTTGGTGTTCTTATGATCTGCAGGCCAGGAGCTCCAGAGGCAGCCTCCACCTCTCATCCCAGGGTCAGGGGCCAGACCACACTCTTCAGTCCCCCAGTGACTTTTTAGTTTCTCTGGCATTTATGGGTTGAGAAGTCAGGAAACCACTTCGGGTGCTGGTGATTCACTCTCCTGAAGTCTGCTCCAGCCAGTCTATGCTGCTGGTTGGGACCAACCTGGGGCCAGAAGTGTGTGGCTTAAGTGGGACTACCCTTCGCTCCCAGCTCAGTGCAATACACCCTTCCTGTCAGCCTGCCAGGCTGCCTTCAGTGGAGGATTTGTTTCTCTGTCACTTTGGGGGTTCTGTAGATCTAAAAGGTGTTTAGACTCATATTTTACAGGTACTGGAGTTTAGTAAAATGCCTATTTTTCCTCCACCATCTTGGCTCCACCACCCCAAGACAGATAATTATTTTTTAAATTAGATTTTATGTTTATTTTGAGTTTACATCATTCATTTCAACAAGATATTGAGTTACAAATTTTCTCCCCATCTCTGCCCTACCCACCACCCCAAAACAGCTATCCTATTGTATACCCCCCCCCAATCTGCTCTCTCCTATATCCTTCCCCATCCCTGCTCCAACTTTCCAATAGGGCAAGATGGGTCTCTGTGCCCCAGTGGTCCCCCTACAATCTGCAGGCCAGGAGCTCTGAAGTAGCCACGTGGTGGCAGCTGCATGGCCATGGTGCGTCAACCGCTTCTCCCTCTGGGGGCAGAGGCCAGACCGTACTAACCATCCTCCTGTTCCCAAAGTCCACTGACTTCTCACTTTGTCTGTGTCATTTATGTGTTGATAATTTTGGCAACAGGTGCAGCTGCTGGTTATCCCTCTCCAGACATTCTTCAAGCCAGGGCTGGTCAGGCTACTCTGAGGCTAAAACCTCAGGCTCCATTGGGGGTGGGTGTGGCTCCCAGAGTGCTGGCCTGGCCCCTTCTTGCCATCCTTCTGCGCTACCTTCAGCAGGCCATTAGATTTTCCCTGTCACTTTGTGGGTTCTGTAGCTCTAAAGCTTATTTAAAGTCATTTTTTACATGGTTTTGAGGAGGTAGAAGCAGGAGCTGTGCAAAGTCCTGTTTCTACTCTGCCATCTTGCCTCTGCCCTCCCAGATAATTCTTTTTTTATTTATTTTTTTTATTAATTTGTTTCCTTTTAGTTTACAGGATTCAATTCCACAATTCCTTGAATTTCACATTTTGTCCCCCTCCCTCCCCTCCCCCCCATGGCGGCTTATAGTCAAATATAGAATCTTAAATACTTTCACATTATACATTAGTCAGGTTATAAGGACTTGTACCAGCAGGATTGTACCAGCTGGAATGAAAAATGGTAAAGAGGACATAAAACCAAATAAGAGAAGGAAAAAGATCAGGTATTTTGCTTCCACCTGGATATAAACTTAGTTCTTTCTAGTTCTTTATCTGGATGCACATATTTCTCTCCATCATGAGTCTTTTGGGATTGACTTATATCACTGCATTGCTGAGAAGAGTCCAGTCTATCAAAGTTGGTCATCACACATACGTTGTGTCTGTAATTGTGTACACATTTCTCCTGGTTCTACTCTTCTCATTCGGCATCAGTTCTTTTAAGCCTCTCCAGGTAAATATAAAGACTGTCTGCTCCTCATTTCTTATATGAGAACAATAGTATTCCATAACACGCATATACCACAACTTGTTCAGCCATTCCCCAATTGATGGGCACCCCCTTAATTTTCAATTCTTTGCTACCACAAAAAGAGCTACTACAAACATTTTTGTACATATGGGTCTTTCTCCCATTTCTATGATCTCTTTGGGATATAACCCTAGGAGTGGTATTGCTGGATCAAAGGGTATGAAAGTATTTATAGCCATTTGGGCATAATTCCAGATTGCTCTCCAGAAAGGCTGGATAAGTTCACAACTCCTCCAACAATGCATTAGTGTTCCAATTTGCCCACATCCTCTCCAGCATTTGTCATTTTCCTGTTTTGTCATCTTAGCCAATCTGACTGGTGAGATGTGGTACCTCAGAGTTGTTTTGATTTGCATTTCTCTAATCAATAGTGAATTAGAGCATTTCTTCATGTGCTTATAGATAGCTTTAATTTCTTTCTCTGAAAACTGCCTATTCATATCCTTTGACCATTTATCAATTGGGGAATGACTTGTATTCTTATAAATTTGACTCAATTCTCTGTATATTTTAGAAATGAGTCCTTTGTCAGAGACATAGGTTGTAAAGATTCTTTCCCAATTTCCTGCCTCCCTCTTAATCTTGGTTACATTGGCTTTGTTTGTACAGAAACTTTTCAATTTCATGTAGTCAAAATTATCCATTTTACATTTTATACTGTTCTCTAACTCTTGTTTAGTCATGAAGTCTTTCCCTCTCCAAAAGTCTGATAGATAAACTATTCCTTGTTTTAGGAGACTGCTTACAGTATCAACCTTTATACCTAGATCATGCACCCATTTAGACTTGATTTTGGTATATGGTGTTAGATAATGGTCTATGCCCCGTTTCTGCCATACTATATTCCTGTTTTCCCAGCAGTTTTTGTCAGATAGTGAGTTCTTATCCCAAAAACCAGGGTCTGGAGGTTTATCAAACAATACCTTACAATAGTCATTGACTTCTGAATCTCATGTGCCTAATCTATTCCATTGATCCACTCCTCTCTTCCTCAGCCAGTACTAAGTAGTTTTGATAACTGCTGCTTTATAATACAGATTGAAATCTGGTATAGCTAGTCTACCTTTCCTAGCATTTGTTTTCATTAATTCCCTTTATATTCTGGACCATTTATTCTTCCAAATGAATTTTGTTACTATTTTTTCTAGCTCTATAAAGTAAGTTTTTGGTAAATTAATTGGTATGGCATTAAATATATAATTTAATTTAGGTAAAATTGTCATTTTTATTTATCAGCTCGACCCAGCCACGAGCAATTGAAATTTTTCCAATTAGTTAGATCTGACTTTATTTGTGTGAAAAGTGTTTTGTAGTTATGATCCTACAAGTCCTGGGTTTGTTTTGGCAGGTAGATTCCCAAATATTTTATAATGTCTACAGTAACTTTAAATGGGATTTCTCTTTCTATTTCTTGCTGTTGAATTTCATTGGAAATATATAGGAATGCCAAGGATTTATGTGGGTTAATTTTATATCCTGCAACTTTGCCAAATTTATTTATTGTCTCAAGTAGTTTTTTACTTGATCCTCTAGGATTCTCTAAGTATATCATCATATCATCTGCAAAGAGTGATAGCTTGGTTTCTTCTTTGCCTAACTTGATTTCCTTTTTTGCCTAACTTTGATTTCTTTTTCTTCTCTAATCGCTACTGCTAACATTTCTAGTACCAGATTGAATAAGAGGGGTGATAGTGGACACCCTTGTTTCACCCTGATCTTCTGGGAAATGATTCTAGCTTCTCCCCATTACATATAATACTTGCTGATGGCTTTAAATAGATGCTACCTATTATTTTAAGGAAGGCTCCATTTATTCCTATACTTTCTAATGTTTTTAATAGGAATGGATGGTGTATTTTGTCAAAAGCCTTTTCTGCATCTATTGAGATGATCATGTGGTTTCTGATAGTTTTATTGTTGATATGATCAATTATACTGATGGTTTTCCTAATATTAAACCATCCTTGCATTCCTGGAATAAATCCTACCTGATCAAAGTGTGTTATTCTTGAGATAAGTTGCTGTAGTCTTTTTGCTAGTATTTTATTTAGATTTTTTGCATCTATATTCATGAGGGAGATTGGTCTATAATTTTCTTTCTCTGTTTTATCACTTTCTGATTTAGGTATCAGTACCATATTTGTGTCATCAAAAGAATTTGGTAGGACTTCTTCCCTAATTTTCTGAAATAGTTTGTAGAGTATTGGAGTCAGTTGTTCTTTAAATGTTTGATAGAATTCACTAGTGAATCCATCTGGCCATGGAGATTTTTTCCTAGGGAGCTGACTGCTGGCTTGTTCAATTTCTTTTTCTGAGATGGGATTATTTAAGTAATTTACTTCCTTGTCAGTTAATCTGGGCAACTTGTATGTTTGTAAATATTCATCCATTTCCCTAAGATTGTCAAATTTATGTGCATACAATTGGGGAAAATAATTCCTAATTATTGTTTTGATTTCCTCTTCATTGGAGGTAGATTCACCCTTTTCATTTTTGATACTCATAATTTGGTTTTCTTCTTTCTTTTTTTTATCATATTGACTAAGGGTCTATCAATTTTGTTGGTTTTTTCATAAAACCAGCCCTTGGTTTTATTTAGTAATTCAATAGTTTGCTTAATTTCAATTTTATTAATCTCTCCTTTTATCTTCAATATTTCTAATTTAGTATTTAATTGGGGATTTTGAATTTGTTCTTTTTCTAGGTTTTTTAATTGCATGCCCAATTTGTTGAGCTCCCTTTTCTCTAATTTAATCACATATGCACTCAGGGATATAAAACTTCCCCTAAGAACTGCCTTTAATGCATCCCACAGATTTTGGTATGTTGTCTCTTTATTATCATTCTCTTGAATGAAATTACTGATTGTTTCTATAATTTCTTTTTTGACCCACTCATTCTTTAGGATTAAATTGTTTAATTTCCAATTAGTTTTTAGTCTGTCTTTCCCTGGCCCTTTATTGCATATAATTTTTATTGCATCATGATCTGAGAAGGATGCATTTAATATTTCTACCTTACTACATAGAATTGTGACAGGAACAAATCTCATGTGAAGCTCCTCTCCCTCCCCTCTTTCCCTCTAAAATGATACTTTTTGTGTTTCTTCTCCATAGAGTCCTATGCTTAACTGGTTGTTATTCCCTCCTTGTACCAGAACCAATGAGGGAAAAGCTCATATGCTTCCCAACTTCCTCCATTTTTTTCCTCTGCTATACAGTTTTTATGCCTCTATGAGTGGCATAATTTACCCTTTTCCACTTCAACCATTCCCTTTCTTCCATTGCAGTCCCTTTGTAGCCCTTAATAAGATTTTTTTAAATCGTCATTTTATGTATTTTATAGTCATACCCTCTACTTGTCTATAACCAGTTTGCTCTTATCAAATAGCAGGGTGTGTGTGTGTGTGTGTGTTCTCCTTGTTTTCCTTTCTAAGTCACTGTTGTATCTTGTAATTGGAGGTTGAATTTTCCTTTGAGTTCTGGCTTTTTTATCAAGAAGGTCTGGAAGTCTGTTATATGATTGAATGACCATCTCTTTGCCTGGAAGAATATGTTCAGTCTTGCTGGGTATGTGATCCTTGGTTGTATCATGAGCTCTTTTGCCTTCCGGAAAATTGTATTCCACTGCCTCCGATCTTTCAGTGTAGAGGCTGCCAAATCCTGTGCAATCCTCACTGTGGACCCTCAATATTTGAATTTTTTCTTTCTGGCCGCTTGAAATATTTTCTCTTTTATCTGGTAGTTCTGGAGTTTGGCCACAACATTTCAAGGTCTTTTCAGTTTGGTATCTCTTTCAGCAGGTGTCCGGTGGATTTGCTCGATTTCTATTTTACCCTCAGGTTCTAATATCTCAGGGCAGTTTTCCTTAACGAGCTCTTGGAGAATGTTGTCCAGGCTCATTTTTTCATCATAATTTTCGGGTAGGCCTATGATTCTCAGATTATCTCTCCTAGATCTGTTTTCCAGGTCAGTTATTTTTTCTTTGAGGTATTTTACCTCTTTTTCTAATTTTCATTCTTGTTGTTTTGCTTGGCTAATTCTTGGTTCCTCATAAGAGTTATTTGTTTCCATTTGGTTAATTCTGGTTTTTAGCAAATCATTTTCCTTGGTTAATTTTTGAAGCTCCTTTTCCATGTCATACACTTTTATTTTTAGAGAGATATTTTCCTCATTATAATGTTTTTCTAATTCTGCTATTTTTGTTTTGAGAGAATTATTCATTTTGTCGTCTATCTCTCTCATTTTGTTTTCAAAGTTCCTTTTGATCTCATCTAGGAGAGCCTTCTGTGCTTGGGATCCATTCCCTGTTGAAGTTTCAGCTTTGGGTGTGGAGTCCACATTGTCTCCCTCTGAGGTTGGTTCCTCCCTCTGAGGATAGTAGGACTTCAGAGTCTTTGTCTTTATAGTCTGCTTTCTACCCATTTTGAGGCAGGGTCCTAGCCATGCCCTTACTCTAGGATCCCAAGCCTTTACTGTAGAGGGTTTTGCCCTGGGGCAAGAGTTACTATGTTTTCAGGGTCAGAGGGGGGGTTTGAAGCAAGTGAGGTTCACTCTATCATCCTAGTCTTTGGAGGTCCTGAAAGGGGCTTTTTAAAAAAAAATTTCTGGGCTATGAAGTGGTAGCCCCAGGAGTGTTTGCTGTCCAGGATAGGGGCCCCTGTATTTGCTTCTTACCTTGCTCTTTCCAGTCCCAGCCCTTTGGTGATAGGCCTGGTAGTGGACCTTGTGGTTGGTGGGAAGACTTGCCCTTGGAGTTGATCAAGCCCCTTCCGGGCCTGCCTCTGCTGGCCATGCCTTCTGGGCCTGTGTCTGCCACGCCTTCCCGGCCTTCCCGGCCTTCCCTCCTTC
>NW_027187460.1:33649846-33664269 GCF_028583685.1 Petaurus breviceps papuanus
CCCCCCCCCCCCCCCCCCCCCCCCCCCCCCCCAGATAATTCTTTAAAGGAAAAAGCTCAGGCTTACTTTTCTAAAGTTAGGTCTGTTATTGACTCTTTGGCTGAGGCAAGGATCAATACTTTTCTAAAAAAGTGGAATATGGAAGAACCCACCTTTCTTATGAGGAAGTTTTGTCTAGCACAATAGCCTATGACTTCAGTTACAGCCTGAAGCCAAAAGCTGGAAATGAAAGGAAGACACAAATATAGTGGGATTTGCCTAGCAGTACCTAACTGAGACTTCTCTCTTTTTTTTTTTTTTGCTAGAAACTCATTCAACAGAGAAGTTTTTGGCAGAGAGAAGATACTCACTACAAACCAGTGGAGAGAAGTCCTAATGGGAAGAATGCGATGATGAAGGCATCAGCTGACCTAAAATATCAAAGGAATGAATTGCCCCTCTAGGCATGCATCTTGGTCATTGATGTTTTCTACATGGATGTCCCCATATATATTCACCCCAGACACATGTATAATGTGTTTTCTATGGGTGTTTCTCCTTCCCACTGATTGTGTATGAATTTATACAAAATATATATTTATACACTCAAGTTTATGGGGGAAAAGTTTCACTTCTACTTTTATTTGCATGCTATTTACTTAAATAGAAGGTACTTAATAAATGTTTATTGATTGAAATAGCCTTGTTTTGAACTAATTGTGTCTTCCGATTACTAAAGGTAAACTCTTTGGTGGAGGGGTTTTGGATCACAATTTTGAATAAGATGCAAACTGAAAATGTAAAGTTAAACTGGGAAAATCTTTTTTAAATAATATTTTATTTTATTCTAATTATATGTAAACATAAATTTTAACATTCATTAAAATTTTTTTACTTCTAAATTTCGTCCCTCTTTCCTTTATTTCCTACCTCCATAAGACAGTAATTTGATATAGGTTATACATGTGCAATCATGTAAAACATATTTCCAAACTAATCATGTTGTGAAAAGAGAAACAGACCAAAAATAAAGCCACAAAAAGTAAAAATGCTATACTTTCATCTGCATTCAGACTCCATCAGTTCTTTCTCTGGATATGACTAACAATTTTCTTATGAGGATTTTGAATTTTTTTTTGGATCATTGTATTACTGAGAATAGTGAAGTTATTTATAGTCGATCATCATACAATGTTGCTGTTACTATGTACAATGTTCTTCTGGTTCTGCTCACTTTACTTTACATCAGTTTATGTGAGTCTTTCAAGGTTTTCTAAATTTTGCCTACTCGTCATTTCTTATAACATGATAGTATTTCATTACTTTCATACACCACAACTTGTCCAGTCATTGGGATAGTCTTTTCTAGAGGACCAACTCAGTGATTTGTGGAGTACTTCTAGCTGATGCACATATAAAGAACTTTTCTAAAAGTCTTCAAATGTTGGGCAAATATTGCTATTGTTATTTGATATTACCCTTAACGCTTCTAATTCCAGCACTGACATTTCTATAACCTTTCAATAGCAAGAAAAATTTTCTGTGATAGCAATAATTGAAAATATGCTATGGAACTATCTTCAGCAAAAATGCATGACATATTGGGTGGGCTTCATGGCATCTTGGCAGCATTTCCCTTTTAAATAGAAGAGGTAGGACAGATGTGTACCATAAAAGAGCAAACAACCTTCCTCTTGAAAACTATGGTCATTTGGCTGCTTCTGTCTTGTTTTTAACTTTTTTGGCTCCTTTGACTCACTTTTATCTCATCCTGATTTTGTCCTTGAAATCAGCCTTTTCCCTTGGCCCATATCTCATCTACATTGAATGGGCCTAGACTAATTGAGCTCCTGTTACAACTCTTTCATTCTTCTCTTGGATCCTCTCATTTGATCAGTTACAGTTACAGCCTGAAGCCCAGATTCTGCTACCTCTGTCAGTTGATGCAGATATAACCCATCTCCATGTGACATCTGCCTGTCCTTCCACCCTGATGAGTCAACCATTCATGACTGCTGTCTGTTTTAAAGACTTGGCATTAAAGAGCAAAGTATGTTGGAAATACTACTGCATCTGGAGGCATATGGAAGTTTGAATCCTGGTGGTTATGTGGAATATACTACCTTTAGGAAAGTCCTTCAGATACTTAAAGAGAGATATTTATTAAAGCTTTCTCTTGTGTAGGGTAAACAGCTTTTGGTGCTTTGACTAATCTTCATGTTCTCCAGTCTTCTCACAATACTAGCCATTGTCTTCTGGACACACTCCAGCTTGTTCATATCTTCTTTAAAAAGAAATATGAGGTGGGTAGGTGGTGTAGTGAATAGAGCACCAGCCCTGGAGTCAGGAGGACCTGAGTTCAAATCCGGCCTCAGACACTTGGCCCACTTACTAGCTGTGTGACTTTGGGCAAGTCACTTAACTCCAATCGCCATCCAAAAAAAAAATAATAATCCACTCTTCCTCTGAACTTCCCTTTACTGTCAAGACCACCACCAGCCTTGCAGTTACACTGATTCATAATCTCATTTTGGGGTGGCTAGGTGGCACAGTGACTAGAGCACTGGCCCTGGAGTCACAAGGAACTGAGTTCAAATTCGGCCTCAGACACTTAACACACTTACTAGCCATGTGACTTTGGGCAAGTCACTTAACCTCAATTGCCATCCAAAAACAAACAAACAAAAAAACATGGTATCCATAAATGAATATAATAATCAAGATGTGATCTCACCAGTGCCAAGCTCTATTTGGAGATTATGTGGGAGAAGATTGTGGGGAAAGGAACAGAGGATAAGAGAAGAACTTTAGCTGATTAAGGAGAAGAAAATCTTGGTGGGAATTTGGAGGGGTTTGAATTAGAGAAGCAGGTCAGAGACTGAATTTAAGGAGTAGAAATTTGGTGGGAAATTTGGGACAAATTAAGGAAAACTGGAAGAACAATCTCCAGGGTCAGGAGTTGGTCATCACAAGGTCAATTAGAGACCTCCTTTGTACGCCATTAGAAACAAGCCTGCAAGTTTACATTGTCCCATTAATGATGGTGGTCATTCAAATAGTTCTAAATCCACATAATTAAAATACCGTCTTTTCTGTCAGTCCTCAAAGTGTGGTCTGCAAACCTACATGTATCCCTGAGATCATTTCAGAGAGTTCACAATGTCAAAACTTTTTCTATAACACTAATTTTAATGTCTTTAAATTTTAACAAGGTAAATTTTGATAGATATAACTCACATAAACAATATGTTCTGGGGGGGGGAGTTGCCAATATTTTTTAAGGATATAAAGGGATCTTAAGGCCAAAACATTTAAGAATTGCTAAGTTAATCCCACCCCCATCCCCACCCCCATTCACAGACATTATCTGGCAAGTTTTTATTTATTTTTTTTCTCCTTGCATGTTTGCTGAAATTCAAGTATGTGTGCATCATTCCTAGAACAACTAAGTGTCCTGTGAACTTTGGTAGTGATGGGATTGGGGGTGAAAGGATGGTCTTTACACGTGGAAGAATGTTTCCCCAAAAGAGATGAAACTGAGATGGGACAAATAGAAACTGAGCCAGAACAAACAAATCCCTGTATGTTTAGCAGTCAATCTAATTAAAGGAAATGCTTTCCTTTTGGCATGATGTTCATCCCCAATGATTGTTTGTGATTGCCTATGCAATATTAAATCTTATTTGAATTTGACCAGAATGTTGTGGGTCATTTTGTTTAGCTTTTCTAAAGAATGTTTCCCAGCCACTCTTATATAGCACTGGTGTCTCCCAGTAGAACTCTCTTCCTCCAGCATTGTTATTTCAATGATTTTACTGCAAACAACATAACTATATTCTAGTATGCTAAAGGTGAACACAATGACTTTCCTAACCTTGGTTATGAAAGTTCTTTTGTTCATTTATTCAACTGTTAGCATGTACTAATGTACTGAGTAGGTAGCTAAATGGCACAGTGGATAGAGGGCCAAGCCTGGAGTCAGGAAGACTCATCTTATTGAGTTCAAATCTGGCCTCAGAGATTGTATGACACTGGACAAATCCCTTTATCCTGTTTGCCTCAATTTCCTCATCTACGCCATGATCCAGAGAAGAAAATGGCAAACCACTCCAGTAGCTTTGCCAAAAACAAAAACAAACACAAAACAAAATGGGGTTATGAAGAGTTGGACACAAATGAAAATAACTAAACATCAACATGTACCAAGTACATTGTTAAACACTGGGAATACAAAGGAAAAAAATAGCCTCTGCTGTCAAGGACAGCAATTTGTAATTTTATGGAGGCGTAGTTAGGGACAATACGCATATAGAAAGTAAAAGATAAAGTACATGCAAATGATTTCTTTCCCTTAAAATTATCTGCTTCCATGAGATTCATCAGCACCATTTTCCTTTTTTTTTTTTAAATCACTGCTAGTCATTCTGAAAGAATAATGGAAAAATGAGATGACCATGCTCTTGCCGTTGCCCTCTACCCAACTCAAGGTAGCAAAAGATGTTATTGAGAATAACCAGAACTCATTTGTCTGTAATATTTATGGTGCAAAAGAAAAAGGGCTCTGGGTAGGCCTAGGTTTGATCCCGGAGACTGCAAGTTGCCTGCTGTGTGATCAGGAGCAAGACCTCTTATCTCCTTGAGCTTATTTACAAAACAAGGATAATTTCCCAACCTATATAACAGGGATACTGTGAGGCTCAAATAAAATAAGGTCTATAAAAGCCAAGCATGATCACAGAATTATAAGATTTTTAAGTTGGAGAGGACCTCAGAGGTCATCTGGTTCAAACTATACCTGAATACTTTCACCCTCTCCAAAATTCCTCATACTTGAAGGGCACAATTCAGGCTGAATCTATTACTTACTACAATTTGTTGTTGTTCAGTTATTTTTAGTTATATCTGAATCTTTATGGTCACTTTTGGAGATTTCTTGGCAAAGATATTGGAGTGGTTTTCCATTTCTTCCTACAGCTCATTTTACAGATGAGGCACTGAGGCAAACAGGGTTAAGTGACTTGTCTAGGGTCACACAGCTACTAATGGTCTGTGGTCATATTTGAACTTAAGTCTTTCTGACTCTAGTCCAGTGCTCTATTCACTAAGCCATCTAGCTGCCCCACCTATTACATAAATACTATGTAAATAAAATGTAAGTATTAGTATAGATTCAGAAAACTAGAACAGACTTTGGTGGCCATCTTGTTTAACTCCTATGTCAAAGCCCTGCCCCCCTCCCCACAAATATTTAACAAATAATCTAGCCAATACTTGGAGACCTTGAAGAAGGGGAAGCCAACATCTCTCTAGGAAACTTGATACATTTTTAGCCATCTGTAATTGACTGGAAGTATTTCTTGACATTTATACTAAATTGGCTTCTTTACAGCTTCTTTTTTTTTCCTCTTAGTTCTCTCTCAGGCCAAGCAGAAAAAGCCTATCTCATGACAAGCCTTCAAATACTTTAAGAAGGCTATCATGCCCTCACTCCTTGTGTCTTCTCAGCTGTACAAGAACCACCTTTTTCCAGAACACTTCATACTGTTTATGGTTGTTAATGCTTTTCAAGATCACAATACTCTTTTAATAAAGATTTACAAGATCGGTTATTCAGTAGAAAAATGTTTATCTTTTTTCAAGACTAATCTCAGATGCTCTGAGAAAAATTCCTTGACATCCTTAACTCTAAGTTTTGAATGCTGATGACATTACACAACTCTGCCTCGCTTAAATCTAATTTACATGCAAGTCATCACCCATCATATATTGTGATATCATTGGTCCTCTTTGAAAAATGAAGGATGATCAACAACAGTAGTGCTCTCTTACAGCAGACTTACACATCTAATTATATCCTTATATATCCACATACAGCAGACTTACACATCAGAGGATTAAACCAAATGACCTCTGAGGTCCTTCCTATCCAATTCTTAATATATGATCCTATGCAGTGAAGAGATATGTTAAGCATGAGACAGGAATAAATAAACAGGAGTTTATTTTTTTTTAATTTACCAAAAAATGTTCCTCCAATGACTCATTTTAACACCTCAAAATTTTTTTAAAGCAATTGGGGTTAAGTAACTTGCTCAAGGTTACACAGCCAGTGATTTTGTGTGGGTGTTAAGTATCTGAGGCCGGAACCAATCCCAGGTCTCCCAACTCCAGGGCTGGCACTCTTTCTCACTGTTCCACCTGGCTGCCCCAACACCTCAAATTTTTACAATCATGGATTTAGAGTTGGAAGGAACCAACCAGGAACCCAGTCCTAGCCCAATTCACTCTTTTTTTTTTAACCAAGCAGATCAAGGCTCAGAGGCTTAGAGACTTGCCACAGGAATAAGCAATACCTGGCCAAGAATAGAGAGGCAACATGGTTTTGTAGAAAGGATCCAAGATTTCTAGTCACGATGCGGGCTTGAATAACAGGTCTGCCATTTATTCCCTATGTGACCCATGGCAACTGATTTCACTTTTTTTTTTTTACTCATTTTCCTCATCTAAAAAAAATGAGGGTTTGAACAAAATATCCTCTCTGGTCCCATAACTCTCAATCTCTGACCCTATGATGAGGGGTAATACAAGGATTATAGATCTGCAAATGGGGACTTCATTCTTTAGGGACTACTCTTCTTGCCAGGAAAAAGTCACATTTGACCACCCCAGTAGAGGCTTATAAAATCCTTTAAGACCTGTAAAGGGACAGATCCAGGCACCAATTAAAGCAGGAAGTGCCAGCTTTTTATATACAAGTCCGGGTGGGGAAGCAACCAACTGACATTCTTAAGTACACTGGGATATATAAGGAGAAGAGGAAGAGATCATCATTGATCTCCTCTGAGCAACCCTGATGTCATGGCAAGACATAGAAGTCAAACTCCAGTCAACCACTCTATTGCTGACTAATGTTTAGAAAAGCTCATTAAATTCCTTAAAAAAGCTGATTTATCCTTAAAAGGGAATGTTTTTGCTGCTATAATAGGATAAGTTGGTGTTTCTCCCCCAAATTTTCTAATATTAAAGTATTTTAGTACCATCTTAATGCCTCAAAATGTATTTTTTAGTTATGAAATGAGCAAAATAGATTTTCTCTCCCTCCTCCCCAACCACAACCATTGGGAACAATGAAAAAAAGAACAAAATTCCTGTAAGAGATATGCATAGTCAGCAAAACAAATTTCTACATTAAGCATGTCCAAAAAAATGATCTCATTCTACCAGTTGAGTCCATCCCCTCTTTGGCAAGAGATAAGTAGCATGATTCATCATCTTTTCTCTGGAATCATGGTTGACCATTTTACTGATCAGAATTCTTATGACTTTCAAAGTTGTTTGTTTCTTTTCAATGTCTTTTAGCTGTTGGTTGATCCTAAACATCATGACTTATTTATCAACTGAATAAGGACTGAAACAAGCACGACATAATTTTTAAAAATAGTGATAGATTGGAAGTTAGAGTTCAAATCCTGATTCTGCCACTTTCTACTTTGTGACAAGTCTATGAGCCTCAATAAAAAAAATGAATGAATTGGACTAGGACTAGGCCTTCCAGTTCTAAATCTATGATTGTAAAAAATTTGAGTATTATAAGTACTCACTTAAGGGACAACTTTTGGTATATTTTTAAAAATAAACTCATGTTTCTAATACCAGAAATTCTTTCCATGATGTATAGGGATGTATTTAGTGTTGTCAAGTTACATATACTTTATTGACAATTTAAAGCTTCAGCTCAGTGTACCATAGTAGAAAACCTAATCTTCAAATCTTGCTTTGAATGTGCAAATTCCTTGTTCACATTCTGCCCATTACAAATGCAGGAAGCTTTATACTTGACTTGTCTGGGATGACATATTCTCTGACCTTCCATTAACATGGGTTGAAAATGTTCTCTTATGACTTATATAAACTGATGCTGAGCAAGGAGAACATAATCAGAACTTTGTACATAATTACAGACACATTGTCTCTGTGATGACTAACTTTGACAGACTGGGTGCCTCTCAGTAATGTAAGATTATAAGACAACTCCAAAAGAATCATGATGGAAAGGGATATCCACATCCAGAGAAAGAACAGCAAAGAAAACTATTTGCACTTTCTCTGTTGTGTTTTGTTTTGTTTTGTTCTGTCTTTCCATTCACTCCATTAGTTATAATTCTTCTTTCCACCTTGACTAATGTTTAATGTGAAGGTGTTTGTAGAATATCGTATTGCATGCCGCTATGGGGGGAAGGGGAAGGAGGAAGAGAGGGAGGGGGAGAAAATTTGGAAATCAAAGCACTGTGAAACAGAATGTTGTAAACTAAAAGTAAATGAATAAATTAAAAAAAAAGAAAAAGAAAATGTTCTCTCGCATGGTGATGGACATAATCAGTTCATTTTCAGAAAGACTGAAAAATTTTCAGTTGGTCAATAACTGCATATGGGCCACACTATATAGATGTTAACTGAGATTGTTTAGAGTTTGGGTGTATAAAGAGTAGAAAGAAGAAAGTAAAAGACAAAGATGAACCCCACCCCCTTACACTACTAATCTTCAGGAGAAATAGTTTATCTTAAATTAACTACTGATCAAGGCACAGGATACACACACACACACAGACATACACACATGCATACATACACGCACACACACACACTCACATACACACTCACAAATAAAAATGTTATCAGTGGTTCACAATTAGCTACATACCAAGAAGTGAATCTTAAATGTCATTTCATAATTACCCTCTCCAGAAGATTCATAAAATGTGTGCCCTCCAGATCTTATAAGAAGTTAAGGGTAGCATTATAAACTTTTCCACTGGTATCTTATATTCTGGATATTCACATCACAGGAAACCACATGAAAAGTTTCTTTGGAGAAAAGAGATTCCATTATAAGGCTTCTAATCCTTCCCAGTTCCAGGTAACCTGGAATGTTGTGGTGAAAGTTCTGTGATTTAAATTTTTTAAATCTTTAGGGAACCTAATAGAAAATGTTGTAATTTGGACTTTCTTTAATTTTTTTAGTGTGATTTTATTTATTTATGCAATAATTTATGTTCTGAACTGTCTCCTTACTTCTCTACTCCGCACTAGAGAAGGCCATCATTTAACACATATATGAATATATATTTATATTTATACATGTGTACATATATAAACATACACACATATTTATGTATGTGTTTATATAGATATTTAGGTATATACACATATATGTATATATAAGGTCATACTGTGTGTACTCCTATTTGTCATATATTTGTCATATTTCCTTTCTCTGGAAGTGAATAGAATCTTCCTTTATATGTCCTTTGTAGTTGATCTGCATACTCATAATAATCACAATAACTTAGCTGTTCAAAATTATTCTTCAAACTATATTGCTGCTACTGCATACAATGTTCTCTTGGTTCTTCTCATTTCATTTTTCATTATCTCATGCATGTCTTTCTATGTTATTCTAAAATTAACATGTTCATTAGCAATCATAACATGTTCTTAAATCACAGCAATATTCCATCACTCTATACTACAAATTGGTTTAACCATTCCCCAGTTGATGGGCATTCCCTCAATTTCCAGTTCTTTACTACCACAAAAAACTGCCTATTCATATACTTTTACCATTTGTCAATTGGAGAATGACTTTTTTACTATTTATTTTTGTTAGATTTATTTAGTTGGGCAAGGGGGAGGTTGAAGTTCCCCACTATTATAGTTTTAATATCTATTTCCACCTGTCATATATTTAGTTTTTCCTTTAAAAATGTGGATACTATAGCATTTGTTGCATATAGGTTTAGTGATGGTATTAATTCATTATCTATGATACCTTTTATCATAATGTAGTTTCCCTTTTTATCTCTTCAATTGAATCTATTTTAGTTTCAACTTTGTTTCAGATCATGATTGCAACCCCTGCTCTATTTTGCATCAGATGAAAAATAACAAGTCCTACTCCAGCTCTTTATTTTTACTATGTGCATCTTTCATTTTAAAATGTGTTTCTTGTAAATAACATTTCAGATTCTGGTTTTTAATTCATTCTGCTATCCATTTCTATTTTATGGGTGAGTTTATCCCATTCACATTCAAAGCTATAATTACTAGTTGTATATTTCCATCCATCCTATTTTTCTCACATTTTATTCTTCTCTTCCCTCTATTTTTACCCTATCCTTCCTCAGACATATAATGTATTTCTGACCACTGTCTCCCTAATTCACACCCCTTGCATGAATCTCTCCTCCCCCCTGACCCTCCTATTCCTTAAACTACCTGCCTTTTAAGAGTCCCTCCTTTATTCTCTTCCCTTACCTTCCTATTTTTGGATCTGCACACCCTTCTAAGAGTCCTTCCCTTATCCTATGCCTTTGCCTTCCTACTTCTCTGTAAGTTAAGAATACTTTTATACCCTTCTAGATGTATATGTTATTCCATCTTTAACCCAGTTTTTATGAAAATACAATTCTAGCATTTCCAGGCCTCCACTCTTTTTTGCCCTCCATTGCTCTCCATTTATACCTTGTTTGTATGAGATAATTTTACCATTTTACCTCTACTCACGCAATTTTATTTTTAGGGATCATACTCAATCCAACCACAACCCTGTATATGCTCTTGAAGGCTACCCTAGTAATGATAACATTGTTAAGGATGACCAATAGCATTTTCCCATATAAGAAGGAAACAGTTTAAGCTTATTAAATCCCTTATAATTAGTCTTTCATTCATGTTTACCTTCTTATGTTTCATCTGATTCTTCTGGGTCAAACTTTCCATTGAGGTGGTCTTTTCCTCAAGAATATCTGAAAGTCCCTTAATTAATTATCATTTTTTTCCTATGCATGAATACACTCAGTTTTTCTGTGTAAGTTATTATTGATTTGAAACCCAGTGTTTTTGCTCATTGAAAAATATATATTCCATGTCTTTTGATCGTTTAATGTACAAGCTGTTAAATCATGTATTATCCTGCATATAGCTTCACAGTACTTAAAATGTTTCTTTCTAGTTGCCTGTATTATTTTCTCCTTGACCTGGGAGCTTTGAAATTGAGTTATAATGTTCTTGTAAATTTTCATCTTGATATCACTTTTAGGTGGTGGATTGATGAATATTTTCAATTTATTTCTTATCTTATAGTTCTAAAACTTCAGGGCAATTTCCTCTGATAATTTCTTGAAATATAGTGTCTAAACTCTTTTCTTAAAATATAAATTTCAAGTAGTCCGATAATTATTATATTATCTCTCCTCAATCTGTTTTGTAGATCAGTTGTTTTTCTAATGAGATTTTCTATTTTTATTTCATACTTTGGTTTTGTTTTATTTCTTGGTGTTTTGTGAAGTCATTAGCTTCCTGTTGTCAATTTTAATTTTTTGGGAGTTACTTCCCCTAAGTTTCTGGATCTCCTTTTCTAATTGGTTGTCTTTCTTTTCACAATTTTCTTGATTTTTCTTGCATTGCTCCTATTTTCTTTCTAATTTTTATTCAGCCTCTCATTTGATTTTTAAAGTCATTTTTAAGGTTTTCTAAAAACTCTTTTGGGGTTTGTGACCATTTTACATTTTTTTCTTTGAAGTAGAAGTAACTATTTTGACTTCATCATTTTCTGAATTTGAACCCACATCTTTTCTATCACCATAGTAGCCAAAATCTCTTTTGCTTACTTATATTTTTAGCAGCTTACTTCTTGACCATTAATTTTATTTTGGAGTTGGACTCTAGTCCTCAAGTGTGAGGGATAATGTCTCAAGTTTCAGGTTTTTCATGCTGTGGTTTTCTGATCTCTGGGGCAGCTCAGTGGCACAGTGTATAGAATGCCTTCCTCAAGTTAGGAGACCTGAGTTCAAATCTGGTCTCAGACACTTATCAGCAGTGTGACCCTAGGCAAGTCACTTAACTTTGCATCAGTTTCCTCATCTGTAAAATGAACTGGAGAATGAAATGACAAACCACTCAAGTATCCTTGCCAAGGAAACCCCAAATAGAGTCACACAGAGTTGGATATGACTGAAAAACAACTGAACATTTCTGAACTCTATTTTAGGACCTATCTGACCTCAGATATTCCTCTCTGCTTCTGAGCCACAACCAGCACCCTCGGCAATACTGTGCTACAAGTACCCTTAATCCCTGTAATCCCTTTCCTAGCTGCAAGCTATATCTCACCTTTTTTCCCTAAAAACAAAACCAGAGACTCCACGCTATTGCAAACAACCACAGACAGCAGGGCCCCCACACCTCTACAACCACATCCATCATCAAGTGCTTGCTTCTCCTGGCCCACAGCCATAGTGTGGTATCAAGTCTGGTCAGTAGACCTAGGCCCCAGCTCCAGCACCAGACAGCAGAAGGCTGTGCAATTTTCCCCTGATCAATGTCTGACTCTCACACTGTCTATGGGGCAAACATTCCTGAAGCTAAATGCCTCCAACACAGCTGCCCCCAGGGCTTGTTGTTTGCTGAAATCACTGGTATCTGCCCTGAGGTATTTTGGTTAGGTCAGGCCTTTCCTAACATCTTCCCAAGTTGTCTTAGGCTGGACAACTGCTTTATCCCGAGTTTTAATTATTTCTGCTAATATAAAGTTCACTTTGAGGCATTGTTTTAAATTATTTATGGGAGAATTTGGGAAAGCCAGGTAATTCCCTGTTTTATTCCACCATCTTCCCAGAATCTTCAGAAGGTGGATCACCTAGTTTTTGTTTTTCCATTGGTTTTCAAATGAAAGATTATTGTTTCTAATGATGACAACAAGAGTAATCACAACTGTATCAACCAAAGGAACACTTTAACATTTGTAAAGTTCTTTACACCCATCCTAATCGATCAAGAATTTTTGACAGAAATAAAATATCCTGTTTGGGGAAAGCTGGATGAAGGATTATAATAATTCTACTTAGGGTGACTTTAAACTATAAACTACCTCAAGCCCATTTTATTAGGTTTTCATTGATATCTTTTGTTTTCATATGATCTAAATTATCTTCATGACCCTTTTCTTTACAACCTAAACAATGTCTATAACCAAAAAGTTTAAAAGGATAGAGAAAAAAATAGAGAAATATAGAAAAAGATCAATAAATAAAAAAATCTGATATAATATGCAATGTTCCACACCCATGGATTTATTGGAACTGTACAAAGATTTATGGAAAGGTATCTTCTCATATCATTTGGGGGGGGCGCAGAGGGCAAACGTTCTCTATAATTTCATAATATTCTTTTATATTTCTTTATGATTTATATTTACATCATTTTAGTCATTTTCTATAGTTTTCCTTGGTTGTGCTTATTTCACTTAGCATCAGTTCAAGTAGTCTTAATGATTCTTTGAATTCATCACATTTATTGTTTTTTTAGAGCATAGTAATATTCCATTATATTCTTGTGTCACAATTTGTACAGCCATTTCCCAGTTGGTGGGTATACTTTGTTTGCAACACTATCACAAAAAGTAATTCTGTAACATTAATGCTGCTAATGGAGCTTTTCTCTTTATCAAGCAACCTCCTGCCTAGCAGGAAAATCTCTGACTCAAAGGGTGTAGATATTTTATCAACATTAATTTCATCCAAATTCCTCTCTAGAATGATTATGCTAACTCACAGTTCCACCAACAATGCATTTGCATTAGTGTGTCTGTCCTTCTGCAACCCTTTCAATAATAATTAACCCCTTCTTTTGTCATCTTTGTCAATTTGCTAAGAGTGGGGTGAAATCTCTAGATTGTTATGACTTGTACTTCTTTTATTATTAATGATCACCAAGTCTTATGTTGGTAAGTGCAAAGGATTCATAACCAACTAAACAATAAAACAAACATTTGAAGATATAATAGCAATTCCTCACATTTATAAAATGTTTTATGTTTACAAAGTATTCTTACATATATGATCTCATTTGATTCTCATAAACACTCACTAAATAGAGAGTTTTTTTTTAAATTATCCCCATTTTCAGACAGGGAAGCATCATCATCATAGTAATAATAACCTACACTTATATAGCACTTAGTATGTGCCAGGCATTGTGCTAAGGGTTTTACAATTATTATTTCATTTGGTCCTCACAATAACCCTGGAAGAGTTACAGAGTTTAAATGATTTGCTCAAGGTCACATAACTAGGCTACATTATGCCAGTAAACATAATGGCAGCAGGGAGACCTTAAGTAATAGTGGAACAAGAGTCATCTCTGGTGTCAAGGTGCAGGATTTGAATCTCATGTCTGACTTCTATTGACTGTATAAACTTTGACAAATCACTTAACTTCCTTGACCTTTAGATTCCATAGGTAGTTAGGTAGGTGGGTGGTGAGTAGAAAGAAAGATAGGTAGGTAGATAGATAGATAGATGATAGATAGATAGATGATAGATAGATAGATAGATGATAGATAGATAGATAGATAGATAGATAGATAGATAGATAGATAGATAGAT
>NW_027187460.1:33664279-33668914 GCF_028583685.1 Petaurus breviceps papuanus
ATAGATAGATAGATAGATAGATAGATAGATAGATAGATAGATAGATAATTAAGGACTTGGACTAAATTGTTCTGAGATCCTTTGCAGCTAGTTCTATGATCCCATGACAGTTATTAAAATCCTACAAGTATGATTGGTCAGAATTTTGGAGAATAAATGGATTGAAGTGAAATGAATGGAATGGAAAAAAAAACAATTAAACGTGAACAAGAGAATTAGATGTGCTAAAAACATTTAAACAATAAGGTGCATTTAAGAGAGCTAAGATACCAGGCATAAAAATTACTACCAATTAGTCAGATGTTCTACTTATAAAAACTATAATAAAAGAACACAAATTAGAATAAAATTATATCCTAATGAACATAAATATCTTAATAAAATACAGACAAGAAACATAAGGATGGGGGCTCCAAAATGGAAGGAAAAAAATGATGTGACTTTTGATAAGTTTCAGAGTTATTAGTGACTGAGAGTGAGTGCTTTCTTCCCCTTCTCTGCCTAGATTTTGAACAGTGAGTATTTAATCACACACTAGAAGCGATTCTGAAGCTGAAACTTTTAGATGCTTCTTTTATAGCCAGGATGTTTTTATATGTACAGAAGGAGAAAGGCATTGGTTAATGTCTATATTATGACTGTTAGTTATACCACATCTTTCTAAGTCATAAAAAGTGAGAAAACTCACTCTTTCCTAAGTGATACCATAGTCAAGTGCATGGTTCAGTAATTGAAGATGATTATTTTTTGCTGCTACCATGTTTCCCTCCCTCTACTTGAAAATAAATTGCAGTTCCTCTATCCTTATTATTAATATCCTCCTTAACCCCCAGAGTCAGTGGTCACCCAGATATCTATTATCACACAAAATACTCATCAATAGCTCATATTGATTTTGTGCTTTAAACAGTGACCTCCTGACTTTTTTTTTTGATTGCACACAAAATACTCTCACCAACCCCAAATTTAAACTATATAGGTAAATGCATGCATTTTACAATGTATACTAAATATGTATTTAGTATACAACTAATATTTAGTATAAAAACTCAAATATGTACACATGAACACAAATAAACACTTTAGTTTTCAACTTCCAGCTTCTATGAGAAAAGTCTATGACAGACATAACCAGAGAAAAGAGAGAGAAAGGTGACCAAAATACAAAATAAAGCAATCATGTAGGCAACTTGAAGGAATTTGAGCAAGGGAAGTGGAACACAGGTTGAATTTGAGAAGGAAAAAATCATCAGAATTGGTTAGAAATTAAGATAAATTTGAAGGGGAGCAATCTCCACGCCTAGATAATTCTATTTCCCAATAATAAGAAAAGCAAGATCAAGGACAATTAAATAATCTATAAAAAGATTAAGGAAGATAAGAAGGGATAAAGAAGGAATGGGCATTGATCCTCTGGAGGGAAAATCAAAAGGAAAAGGAGATCATAAATTTCAAGATAAAACCAGGTAAGTAAGGAAATGAAAGTGGAACAAATAGAGGGATAAGTAAAGTGACAAAGTGAACATTTGGGTAGGGCAAATATACTCTAATTTTTTTTAACTTTTTGAAAATGAACATTTGGTTGCATAAAGTTTTCAAGCCAGTTGGCTATAAATCACTTAGGGATGTGGTGTAAATACTCATTATTACTCTCAGGAAAGAAGACAGAAAATCTCAAATGATATGAGAGAGAGAAAATCTGCAATGACTCACAACAAACTTAAATATCTGCATTTCTGTTGCAGTCGAATACACATTACTTGAGTTCCAAATTGTAGATTGATCTCCTTCTTGGAGGAGAAAGTGAAAAAACTCAAGGAATGTGTCTCTTCACTCTAGGTTGTTGAAAAGATGAAGGGTCCATAAAGGAAACAGAGGCAAGTCTTCAATGGGTAAAAACAAAAAGAAGGGTGAGGACAAAGATACAATTAGAGCTTATTTGAGGATCTTCCTGAAGAAGAAACAGCTGAATATTAGGAGGGGGATGAATCTTCTTCTGCTCACAAGAATGGGAAGATAGAGCTACAGATGCTATCAGGGAAGATAACATCCAGTAAGGGAAGAGGAAAAAAGATCATTAGTAATTAGTGATTCCTATCTCAGGGGTAACAAGGCAGACATTTGTTGACCTGACAATGACAAAAGAGAAGGCTGTTCTCTTCCTGGGGCCAATATGTAAGACATAACAGAGCAGTTTTCAATGCTTATCAAAACATAAAAACTACTCATTTCAAGTAATTCATGTAGTTCCAAATGGTACTTTTAGGAATGCAAAAACACTGTCAATCATTATAAAGTATTATGCAAGAAGCTAAAGGCACATAGGTTCTCTTAGTTTGATCAATTAAAGGTAAAAGATTCAGAAGAAAATGCTTAATATGGGAAGTGAAAATCAGGCTAACAAGGTATAATTTGAGAATGGGATTTGGATCTCCTGATCATAACTGACAATATAGGACTGACAGATCCCTGGCCAGAAATGAAATAACCTTTAACAAAGGATGCTAAGAATGTATTTGCCAGGTGTCTTTTAAATGTAAATAATGGGGATTTACATTCCACCATTTGGGGAATGATGAAACAAATTGGAGTATGTAAATATAATGGAATATTACTGTACTATAAAAATGATTATTTGCAGATGAAGTAAGCAAAACAAAAACCAAACAATGTGCACAATTACTACAAAATATAAATTGAAAGAACAGTCACACATAAAATAAAATTAAAAATGAATGCTGCAAAATTATATGGAAAAAGCATGACTCAAAACAAGAGACAGAAGAAGATATTCCCAACCCACCCAGAACTAGGAGGTTCACAAGTGTTGCATATTGCACAAATTTCCAGACTTTTTCAATGTGTGGAGCAGTTATGCTTATTTTTCTCTTTTCTCTTTGTCTTAAAATATTTTCATATGGAATGGCTCTCTGAGAAGCGAAAGAAAGGGATACTCGTTGAAACTATGGTGATGTAAAAAATAAGTTGTCAGTATAAATATTTCTCAAAATAAAAATATATTTTAAAAAGGGGTTTAAACTAAAAATCATGAAGAAGATAACTCATTATGTATATCCCATAAGTTTCATGCTAATGAGAATATACTTGAAGAAGGAAGAAAATAGCAACTGGGACACCTATAAACTCACAACATCTTGTCTGTACATCCTCTCTTCCTTTAGAGTGCCAGTTCCTGGAAAAATGATGTTTTAAAAAAAATTTCTTTATATCCCCAGCCCTCAATGCTTGGGACATAATAATTGTTTGATAAATTATTTTAAGAATATTTTTCAACATTGTTAAAAATTAACAATCATTTATTTTCTTGACTGACTGACAGGAGACTGGATCCAAAATTGACCCAGTAGTACAATCCATGGTCTCAAATGTCTCTACACAAATCTCCAAAATTTAGGGGGAAATTGCGGGAATTTGAAGTCCTAATGGAAGGAGGTAAATTTGACATTATAAATATCACTGAAGTGGTTCTCTATGTGTATGGTTGTTCAAAAGAAACAGGATAGGTTAAAGGGATAGGAATGGTAGCATTACAAATTAACATGGTATAGTCATGTAAGAAATCCCATGAATCAGAACGGGAAAGAACGAAAGAGAGTATTTTTGGGCTAAAGGCCAAAGGAGGGAGAAATAGAAGTAATGTCATTGGAGCATGCTAAGGGAAGAAAGAGAAAATAAATGAGTAGTTTGGGGAACATATTAAAACTTGGCATGAATATAAGATATGGTATGCTATTGGGGAACTTCAATTGCTAAGACATCTACTGCACATCTCTTTCTCTCTTCTTTCTCTCTCTCTCTCTCTCTCTCTCTCTCTCTCTCTCTCTCTCTCTCTCTCTCTCTCTCCCTCCCTCCCTCCCTCCCTCCATTTTTCCCTCTCCTCCCTCTCTCTTTCAGGACAGTTACTAACTTCTTGATTTGCCTTAGTGATAATTTCACCCTTCAAATGTTGGACAAATGAATAAGGGGATAAACTACCTGCATACAGAGAAAAGCAAATATAAACTAATTTGAGAGGGATAGAGATAGTTTACAACTGAATGGATTTTGAAACACTTCCTGTAGGAGTTGACCCCTATGTGGATTCTCAGAGGAAGATTTGTTGAAGGCAGAGACTTTTATTTCTGTTTTTGTAATATATAATACAACGGTACATACATCATAAGCACTTTGAAATATTTGTTGAGTTGTACTGAAATATACTGGAGCTAAAAGGAAGAACAACTCAAAGGCCCCACTCTCCTCCTGCCCCAGAGAGACAACTAAAGAAGCTAGCAGAGCTGATTTCATCATGAGTCCAAGGCAACAAGAAAGATCATTTGGCCATCTTGGCTCCAAATCTTCAAACTAGAGATGAGCAAAAAGACTATATTTTTTTAAAGGTTGGGGCAGCTAATGCATCTGGATTCTTTGCAAAGGGTGAAGAAATAGAAAACTTCCATGAAAAGTTTGACAGGGTTATCCAAACTGAATAAATAAGTACTTTGGGACTTTGTAAACTAAGCATAAAAATGAACAGGAAGGATAATGAAAATCATGTTGTAAAATACAGTTTGGATCATCAAGACAGGAATGGAA
Organism: Petaurus breviceps papuanus; assembly: GCF_028583685.1. Lineage (NCBI taxonomy): Eukaryota > Metazoa > Chordata > Mammalia > Diprotodontia > Petauridae > Petaurus > Petaurus breviceps. The sequence goes on from NW_027187460.1 coordinate 33,668,876, forward strand.
AGTCTTCCCAGTATGATAGAACCTAATTAGAACCTGCCC
>NW_027187460.1:33668924-33683897 GCF_028583685.1 Petaurus breviceps papuanus
GAATGGAAAGTCTTCCCAGTATGATAGAACCTAATTAGAACCTGCCCTCTCCTGGTATTGTTTTTTAGAAGCTAAGTGTCATTTGCACATAATTCTCATAGTCAAATTTGTATCATAACTATTTGTGCACATGTCATATCCCACTTCTCCATTTGGAAGGGCAGAAATTATGTCTTATTTCATGAATTTAATAAGGCACTGCATACAGTCAATACTTAATGCTATTTTGTTGAAGTCTACTTGTTGAAGCTGGCATTTGCTTTTTTTTGGGGGGGGTGGATTTAATTTCACCTCTTACATTTTTGTTTGTTTAATTTAGTTTGGATCTTAACCTATGATTTCACCCTGCTGTAGAAATTCTTTCCACAAATGTAGGCTATCAACTGTTTCTAATTTATAGTGTTAGAGGAGAGGCTCTTAATCAATTTTATGTAATGAACCCCTTTGCCTGTCTGGTGAAGGTTGCACACTTCTCAGAAAAATGTTTTTAAAGGAATATTATAAATCAAATAGGATTACCAAGGAAAATAATTGTATTGAAATATAATTATCAACATTACACATATACATTCATAGAAATATGTATATTAATAGACCCCAATTTAAGAACCCACATCTTAGAGAGTTGTCTGGGGGGCATTGAAAAGTTACAAGATTAGTACATGGTCACATAGCTACTACGTATCAGTCAGGAATTCAGGTCTGACTAACATAAAATCTTACCCTCTATCCACTACTCTCAGCTACCTCATTGCCTTTTGTATATACCGTGTTTCCCCAATAATAAGACACTGCCTTATGATTTTTTTTTGGACAGAAAAACACCAGAGAGCTTATTTTCAGGGGAGGGCTTATTTTAATGAACATTGACAGCAATTTTAATAAACAGGTAAATGTGAACAAAAAAAAATGTACCTTTATTCAATAAGCAAATCACTGGGGAAGAACAGGATGATGCACTCACTGCTGCAGCTCTGATTGGATGCAGCTCAGAGCACGGCATGCGTTTCACCGGGAGGGGAGGGGGGACGGTGCATACAGAGGGTACCGTAATGTAGCACAGGGGATCACCTTCACTACAGTAGCAAACTCAATAGGGCTTATTTTCGGGGGGAGGGCTTATTTTAGAGGAATCTTACACAGTAAGGGGAGGGCTTATTTTCGGGATAGGTCTTATTATCGGGGAAACACGGTAGCAGGATTTAATGAATGACTAAACTTTTTAAAATAGCATCACCCACATAAGAGATGGTAAGGAACTGCTTCTGGAAGACAACAACTGAGAATTCATGGACATTCTGAATTGTACTACCATATCATTAGGAAAAGTGTGTTTTTTATATTGTCTATATCATTGTAACTGTCCACATCTTTAAATATTGCTCTACTAAGTATAGTCTTACTCTCTCTGCATTCATATCTAGGAGGGAAAGATTCCTTTTACCATCAGATGTCATCTGCTATGTAAAATGAGGTTTTTATCCATGTTTAGACTACCTAAAATTATGTCATCCAAAGTACCCAATATATAGCAGGCACTTAAATGTTTATTGATTAAATGAGGACACCCTAGGGATTTCTTCCTTAAAGCCAGAAAGAATTTACTGCAAGGTGTCACTGACTATGAGTGAAAGAGGTCTTCACCCCCAGACAAGAATGCAAAGAAAGAGATGCAGATTGTGTGTCTTACCCCAGTAAGGTAGTTTAAAAATGTAGGTGATTCTGGCTATGTAGAATAGAGAGAGTCTGACCTCATTCAACCACATAGTAGTCCAGTGCAGAATATCTATGCATTCAAAATTCTCCTGTCTCTCAGGATTGTGTCTCCAGTGATTTCCATGTGGTGGCACCACTTTAGACATGTATAATGAAAAAGAGTGGAAATTTTAGAAACTGAATACAACTCTGAACTCTGTTTCCTCCTCCTCATCCCCACTCCAACTGTAACTGGGAGTTGTCCCATTCATTGGTAATAGGTTAAATACTGGATGAAAGAGCAGTGAATGTGTGAGGGCAATGGGAGGGCAGCTGAACTTTATATATCTATGGTAAAGCTGCTTGCTATCAGCTCTTACTGCTCCCAATCTATAACACAGCTTAAAACAAGACAACTACACAGAGTAGGCTTCCCTTTCAAAGGCAGATCACAAAAGAAGTCCTTGTCAAGAATTATTAACATCTTGAAGAATGTTCACTACAGCCTCAGCCATCCAAGGGAATACATCTATCTATAATTAGACTAGCTCTGTGTATGTGTGTATGTGCATGTTTATGTGTATGTTTGCACCTGCGTTGTGTCTGTGTATCAAGCTGATAAGGTGAGGAAGGGAAGGAACAAATTTACAAACAGGCAGAAAAAAAATAAAGTGAATTTCACTTTTTGGTAGGGAGTGGGACACAATCTGTATTTCTAAAAAAAAAAAACCCTAAACACACACATACACTCTAAAATTAAATCCACTCATGACTTATATTTAAGTGAAAAGTGGAGCTACAGGTCAGAAATGAAATCCAGATTTAAGTTGGATTTAAGTGTTTCTGGGTGGGTATTATAGAGGGACCTTCACTCAAGCTATTATGATGTACAATAGGGTATGCATAGGAGGTAGCAGTAGGTTGTGAAAAGAATTTTGTCTTTGTAATTAGAGGACTGAAGATAGGGAGACTTTATAGGGTACCAAAACTCCCTCCAGGATATGCTTCAGCTTCTGCCTGCCTCTTTCCAGAGTCTCTTTCCTCCTTTAGCAGCAGAGGAGTCAAAGTTTAAAAGCTGGCTCTGTCATTTACTACCTGCATGACCCTGGGCAAATCATTGCATTCAATTTCTGCATCTTTAAAATGAGGGGGGCTGAATTAGAAGAACTTTAAATTTCTAATCTTGAAGCCTCAAAGTAAACTAGCAATAAAATACTCAGCATGAGCAAGATTCCTTCAAGATAACTAAATCCCATGCAATAGCTGACCATGTTGACTACCACCTCCTCTCTTGAAACTCTCTTCTCTCTTGGTTTTGAGAGATCCTTATTCACTCATTTAATAAGCCTGTTTGAGGAGAACAGTGGGTAAGCAAGATGCAAACCTTGATGGTTTGAGATCATAGCATCTGAGAGTTGTCAAGCATCTTAGAGATTATTGAGAAGGAACTGTCCAGGGGCTGAGGCAGAGCTGTCAATAGCAACAACTCCTCGCACAGAATTCGGCCTATAGTAAGTGCCAAAAAATGCTTATTGAATTGAACTAAATTGCCATAAACTATCAAAGGACAGATCTTCCATGTAATCATGATACACAGTCACAATGATGCATCAGTTTACACAAATTCTATCTATCCTAAAATTGTAAGGGACTGCATAGCAAGACTAGTTCAATAGTAAATTCTATTAAGTGAATCTTCTTTGACAAAATCAAAGATATAGCCTGTTGTAAATGGAAAAAAAAACCCTGGATATAATAAAGCTATACTTAAAGTGATACTGATACAGACACTAATTACAAAAATATTCCAAGTACAATAAAGTCTTCTTACTAAAAATGTCATATAAAAAGCTGAGAATGTGGTTCAGTACTAGAGACCCTGGCATTATAATTTTCATTTCATAGAACCATAATTAGGGAAAGGTTACTTGATTCTTTCTCCAGAGGGAAAAAATTCAGAACATCACCTACAGTCTACTAAAATCTCTGCCTGCTGCACCCTTGGTGGCAGCTGTCTCTTCACAAAGAGTGTTTTCTTCTCTTTTAGAAGCTTGGAAAACTCATTTCTGTTCCAGGAGGTGCTTTATTCCCAAAGCTACCTTCAGGGGAGTTTCCTCTGCCCCATGGACATTTCTATCATTTTTTATAACTCTGGTGAATGTTATTTCCAGTGGAGAGGCAGGGAATTATTTTTAAACAGCTTTAACAATATGAATCAGTTAAGTGGTGAAGTTATAGCTAAAGCACTGAGCCTGGAGTCAGGAACACATGAGTTTGAATCCTGACTCAAACATTTGCCAACTGTGTAGCTCCATGTGAGTCACTCAATCTGTCTAAAAAGTTGGGATAATAACAGGCCTTAGCTAATAGAGTTTTGAAAGTATTGAATTATAATAAGATGTAAGTGCTTAACAAATCTAGACATGTATAAATTCTAACTATTGTTGTTATTCTACATGTCTAAGAGTATCACCAGATGCAAGGATTTTTAGCTATCAACCAAATATTCATTGAACACTTACTTTATTCTCAACCCTTTGTTGAGTACTAAGGGCATACAAAGACATTTAGAACATGGTTCTTGCCCTTAAGAGACTTACAGTCTAGCCAAGGAAACATTAACCCACATTAAATCATTGGAGAATGATATAAAACTATTATTCGAGCAGTTACAGTGCATGGCTTAGACAATACATTCTATGGGAATTTAGAGGAAATGGAGGACAATAAGAATTAGAATAGCCTGGGAAGGCTTCATGGAAGAGGTGAGATATGAACAGGACTTTGAAAAACATGTATGATTTTTGAAGAGGGAAGGAGGGAGAGAATTCCAGTACAAAGTAATTAGAAAGCATGAGATCAACAAATCACAGGATAGTTGAGTTGGAAGTAATCTCAGAAGCGATTGAGTCCAATTCTAGAAATTGGTAACTAGTCTTGGAGAGGTGCTATGACCTTGTAGTCATCTTGACAATGAGTGTCACTGAAATTAGCTATACTGGGTGACCTTTGGATTGCAGATACACCATTTGCACAGCTGAGTTATACTCAAAATTTGTCTAAAGCATTAGAGCTAGCCTGAGTTTTAGCTTGTTGGTATAATTTTCTTGATGGTAAAGTCACATCTATACTTTGATCAGAAAAGGAAATCCTACAGATACTGAGAGAGGAAAAGTCTCCTAGCAAAGGCAGTCTTCTTTACATTGACTTAAGCTTTCTCTTCTTTGTACTTTAGATTTTCTCCATGCTGAATTGTTTATTAATTAACCACCTTGCAGATTTCCAGAAATTGGCTACAGAAGGTGTTATACGTAATTTTGGAATCTTATGTAACACTATAAATACCTTTTTTCAGTCAATAAAAATCTGTAGTAGATAAAGGGCTCGAGTGAAGCCTGAGTGGATAGTTTCTTCCTGCTAAGATATGTAGGGTTCTATAAGATTTACAAAACAGTTATCTTATTTGAGTCTCAGACCCACCCTGAAAAGTTAATATTATGAATATTATCATTTTGATTTGACAGATGAGGAAACTGAGACTCAGAGGATACACAGTTAATAAATTACAGAGGTAGGATTTGAACCCAAGACTTCCTGACTCTAAGTGGACCATTTCCTCTATGGGGTCAGTAGGATGGGATTGCCTAGGTCACTGGAGTTCATAAAGGGGAGATTTCTGCCTACATTAATGGAGAAAGTACATACATTCATAAGTTAACAAATGCTTTCAATATTGATGAATCTATAGTTATAAATATATCCTAGGTAACCTTTGCTTTCTAGGAAACTTGGGGAAAAACTATTTTGCAAGTAAATAAATGGTACTAAGATCTTTTTCTGAAATTTTTCCAACTATGTTAATTTCTAGTAATATGTGGCTTTACTTCCATGAAATAAGAAAAGTATCCATAAGAGCATGATTATAGAATTTTAAATGCAGTTATCCACTTATAGATAGCCTTGAATATGAATAATTAGAAAAAGATTATATATATATATATGTATGTGTATGTATATATTATATATGTGTGTCTATACACGCATATACACATGTATTTAGGCATATACACACATATACACAAAATATATGTATGCATATACATATATATTTCTTTTTAAAGAAACGTGGACGCTATTATACAAGTCTGAGTCTTGCAGATTTCAGTTAGTTCTAGCAAAAAAAAAAAAGAACGAAAGAAAAGAAAAGAAAAAAGGGGGGAAAGGCACAACCAGAGATGAAATCATCTGTGTTGCATTAGGAACAGTCAGGCCAGTTGAAAAAGGACATTGACTTTGCAATATGGTAGATATTAGCCAACACTTAAGAGAAACCACAAAACCTCATGTATTTGCCTGGAGTGGGCCCACAACATCTGCTCCAGCCTTTCAGAGTCTACACTGCTGAGAACACAAGTCAGTTTGTTGGTCATTCCTCTGAACTTGAAGCCAGATGAGCAAATCCAAGTCATTTTCTGCTACAATCCCTCAAATCATTCCAACATGTTCCCCAAGCTCTTTCTTTGCCTTGAGCTCCAAAAAGAATTAGGCGGCATTTGTAACACTTCACACATTCCAAGAAACAAGAGTGGGTCCAATTGCCTGACTTTTCAAGTCTTGATGAATCGTTAATGTCTAATTTTAGTTTGATCATCTTGCTTGAAGTGCGATTTTGCTGTAGATTCCCATTGCCAAATTACAGGAAGGCATCCGGGACTTTGAGACATGCTATTTTAAAATGGTCCTGCTATTCTTTTGACAGTCTTTTCATGGGCCTGCTCTTGCTCTTTCAAATGTAATGACCTTTTGCAGATGGATAAATCGACAAATATTAAGCAAATAGACCTTAAATGGAGAAGATAAGAAGAATGAATTCTTATTTTAAAGAGTAACTGAAGAGCATGTTGAGGTGACCTCATAATTGTGGCAAGTCTATCACATCATAAACTTTTTGACAATGGGAGTTTAAAAATCAATGTGACTATTCTACAAATCTTAAAAAAAAAGTAGACTTTCTAGCGTATCATTCAAAACATCACCTTGCTATTACCTTCTAGTACTTTGATCAAATCAGTCAACATTAGTTGTGCAAATGCTTTTTGGCAAATGGACATAGATGTAATTAGGACTGTGTCTATGACTTTTGGTGGAGAATCTTGTTTTCCACAGTAGTAAATAATTCTCTAGAAAGCCAAAAATTTCAAGTAGGCATAAATGGCACTGATTTTTTTTTTTCTGTTAGAATTACATCAACCACTGAGTTTTTTTCTTTTTTAAATTTAAATTTTTTTGTTACATTTAATATTTTCAACTATATCTCAATCTCCCTCCCACCTCACACTAGAGAAGGCCACAGATTTATAAATATATGGAAAACCATACTATATGCACTTCTATTTATCATTTCTTTCTCTGGAAGTGGATAGTATCTTTCTCCATAGGACCTTCATAGTTAATTTGAGAACTTAAAGTATTCAGAGAAACTCAGTTGTTCACAATTTTTCTTTGAACAATATTGTTGTTACTGTATACAACATTCTCTTGGTTTTACTCATTTTACTTTTCATTATTTCATCAAGTGTTTTCATGTCTTTCTAAAACCAATTAGTTCATCATGCCTTACAGCACGTTAACATGTCATTACAATCATAAACCACAACCTGTTTAGCCATTCCCCAACTAATGAACATCTTAATTCCCTGTTCTTTGCCACCACAAAGAGAGCTGATGTAAGTATTTTAGAACATATAGGTTCTTTTCCTTTTTTCCCTGATCACCTTGAGAAACCAACAGAAGAGTGGTATAGCTGGGTCACAGTTTTATAATTCTTTGGGCATAATTCCAGATTGCTTCCAAAAATGGTTGGATCAGCTCACAATTTTACCAACAATGTATTAATTTCCCGATTTTTCCACATTCTCTCCAACATTTGTCATTTCCCCCTTCTACCATTTTAGCCAATTTGAAAAGTGTGAGATGATATCTCAAAGCTGTTTTAATCTTCATTTCTCTAATCAGTAATGCTTTAAAGCATTTTTAATGTAACTATATAGTTTTGATTTCTATGCTCCTGCCTCTAAAAAAAGTATAAGGAAAGAAGGTTGGGATTTTATATTCACTGGAGATTCTTGGCTACATTATGAATGAGAAAAGTAAATTCTAAATGATGATTTTCTATGCTATACAATACTAAATTTATAATACTAACTAAAGCTATACTGTGAGCACTAGAAGGAAACTTTAACAGTCAACTTGCCATAGATATACATATAATTCCCATGCCCCAGACTCAAAGCTACACATTTTGGAATCTGGGTCAGGTATAGGGAATATACATGGAATAAATAGTGGGATGCATACCTTGAAATCAACCAAAACATTTATATTGTGAATATAATAACAAGTAATTAAGGCAAACTCAATTGAGTGTAAGGGGATGTTTGTAACTTTCATGGCTCCTCTGCTGATGAAAAATGCCCATGTTCACATTTTTTGCCGTGAAAATTTTGGTGACCTTGAGAAAAGAGCCACTTTTCCCACCCTGCTTGCTGCTCCACCTGCTCATACACCAAAACACAAGCTGACTGTGTTTTTCCTTCTTTCTAGAGATAAATCAGAAAAAAAAAATCAGAACCAAACAGAGACAAACTCTTTACTTCAGATCAGACTTAACATGAAGTCCCATTATAATAAGGACATTTTTGTAAGGAGTCTTCAATTTTTGAGTGGTTGAAACCTATTTATAACAGACTCAATTGATAGAAGTCGTCCAATCAGGAGTTGTGTGATAGATGATTAATTGGACCCCTATTTTGTTTCAGTCAGTATTAATCAGTTTGATATGATTTGACAGGGATAGTGATTACAAGTTCTGTGTATTAGGCCCCAGAGCTATGAACTGCAGGTTCTAAGTTCACTTGCTTAATCATAGGACTCTAATAGAGGACCTCCACCCTTGTTTTTCCTTGTTATGTCCCTGCATGGCAAAGGGGACTCAGTGACAATGGAAAGTCATCCAGCTATTTTTGTTGCCCCTCTATATCCCTTGTCATTTGTCTATTGCCCATTATGGAGAGATGGCCATGAGTACTTGGCCAAGAAATGACCCTGTTTCCTAGCCTGTGGCCTGCCTGTTACTGGCTCATATAGATATTTTGACATCTATTTATCAGCCCCGCCCATGGGTCTGCTTAACAGCTTGGTACAACCTCCTGAAAGGTCAAGATGGGTCTGTCAACATCTGCTCATCAGCTCATTTGTCAACCAATTAGATTCTGTATTTTGTGTAGACCCTCTGGGAGGATCAAGGTAAAGATCTATCAGTCAATGAGGCTTTGTATTTTACTGTGCTTCTTCTGTATCATCAGGTTATCAAGCAATATAAAATGAAGGCCCTGGAGGAAGGGGACATCTCAGATCAGGAGGAAAATCTGAGGTCCACTTCATTAGAGGGGGCCATGGACCCTTTAATAAAGTGATATTGGCTTGGAGCTCTGCCTCAGTTTCTTTTATAGAGTGGACAATTTTGACCCCACAATTGTTTCTGAAGAAAAGAGGAAAAAGACTGTGGCTAGATTTTACAAATTAAAGTTTTTTTTTAATTTGCAGTTGTTATCCTACATACACAGTTCTTATCCTACATAGAGTTCTTTTTCGTAGTGTTAAAAATAAGAAATTAAGGGGATAAATTGGTAATGGCTAAACAAATTGTGGTATATGAATATTATGGAATGTTATTGTGTCTTAAAAAATGGTTTTAAAGCCACCTGGGAAGACTTGTGTTCAATGATGCAGAGTGAAGTGAGTAGAACTAAGGGAACAATACATATTATGCTCTCAATATTGAAGGAGGAGGAGTATAACAATAAGGAGAAGAATGAGGAGAAGAACATGAAATAAGAAGAAGAAAAATGTAACCACTTTGATCAATTCCCACCAATCCAGAGGACTGCTGATGAAGAATGCTGTTCCTCACCTAACAGAGAAGTAAAGGTATACAAAATGCGATGTGAATTTTTGAGTATGGCCAATACGAGAATGTGTTTCATTGATTATGTTTATTTGTTACAAGGGCTTTGTAATCACTCCCCTCCCCTGAGGATGTGGAAAGAAGAAAAAAATAAATTCTTGATAACCGAATAAATTAAAATTTTATGCAGAAAATTGCAGTTGTTAACTATAGAGAACTGGTGAAGAAATATTTCAAAGTATTCATTAAATCTCCTCTGTCATTCTATTTTGTTCTCTCATAGCAGTAAGGAAGTGACATTGGGTTCTTAAAATCTATGCCAGGAGAGCATTAATTAGGAATGGTTCCATTAAACTAGAAAGTGATATATATTTCAGCCAAACTTATCTATGTTAGTCTTCATACATATCATACCATCTCTCAACTCCACACCCCTGCACAGGCTATCTCCCGTGTCTGAAATCCTTTCTAACCTCACCTTTGCTTTTTTTAGAAGCCCTAGAGTCCTAGGCTCAGCTCAAGTGCATTCTTCTACATGAGCTTTCCCTGTTCTCTTTTAATTTATAATTACATCATATATATTTTGCATTTATTTGAAAGACACAGTTGTAAAGTGGATAGAGAATTGGTCTCAAAACCAGGAACAGCTGGCTTCAGATCACATACATTTGATATATACTGGCTTTATGACTCTGGGTAAGTCACTTAACCTTCCTAGTCTGCTTTCTAATACTATAGATTGCAGAAAATGGTCAATCAGTATTGGCAGAAAAATTTTCCTCATCCGAGAGTTCCCTATACTCATGAAATCAGGGTCCAGTTCTTATTCTCTCCCTTATATTTACTTATTTGTGTTAGGATTTTTTTTTTCTCAGTAGAATATAAGTCCCTTGAAAGTAGAAATTCTTTTTGTTTTTGTTTTTGTCTACCTAGCACCTCTCAGGGTGTATTTACAAAATGCTTATTTAATTAGTTGATTAATTGATTATTGAGTGAGGGCCTGATGCTGAATCATATGCCTGTCATTCATGACAGGTCTAGCTGAGTGTGCAGAGGCTCAATTTTCAGGTCAAATGATATTTTTTTTCAGCACCAGTCACTTCCAAAGACTACCTCTGAGTTGTAGAGGGGCTCATTCTGCAGAAATGACAGTACAGATTTTTTAAGCATTGAAATAAGAAAAAGAGACTTTCTGATTTTCATCTTTGTATGCTCAGGGTCTAACACAACATCTTTCATATAGTTTCCTTTAATAAATATTTGTCATTTCTGAATTTTCTACTTAATTTTTATACAACTTTGATGAGTACGTAACAGTCTCTACACTTTCAAGTTCTTTATTTTCTCTTCTTTTCAGGACAAAAGGGACACATTCCAACTGGCTTAGCTAAAATCATAAGGCTGCCCAGCATCTCAGGGGGAATTAGAATGATAAGCCACTCTCTAGCAGTATAACTGATTCAAAGCACTTCCCCCCTACTGACCCGCGTTTCTTGTTAGAGGCATAGAAGATAGGATTACAAAGGAAGTACATTATACATACTCTAATCATTAACTGTGAGTAGAAGTTGAATAGCTGGTCTTAAAGCCAATTTTTGAAGTGGCAATTTTCCTCCTTTTCAGCACCATCAGGAAGCTTTTGCAAGCTAATTTAGGTAATGGTCCACTTGTACCTTGAGTTTATCTTACTTAGCCTGAGCTTGGAAGACCTATTAACCTATACTACAAAGTCACCCTTATAATGATTTGACACCCAGCATCCATGGGGAATTCCTCTACCTGTGGATAAATGCTTTTTCTGGGAAGTCATGTCTAATCTGGCAAGTAAATCAAAGGCCTGGACACAAAAATTTCAAGTTATTTCTAATCTAATCAAAGTCTACCAAGGAGCAAGTACCTCAGTCCATCAACTACTCTGAATTCTCTATGTACCTTAACAGCAGACTGTTGCAAAGATATATTAGGGATGAATTGCTTCTCCCTTGTCCTAGTTGCATTAAGTTTGTTCATGCAAAAGCTTTTCAATTTCATGCAGATGAAACTATCTTTTGTGACCACCTCTGTCCCTTCTGAGGTAAATACTTCTCCCCTTAGTCATACCTGTGTAAGCACTTAAATATTAGCTGATTGATTAATTCATTAATTAATGTCAAATGGGATAATGTATCAAAAGAGTTTTGTAAGCTTTCAAGCCCTATGTACAAATGGTAAAGTCAATCAACAAGAATTTGTTAAATGCCTACTATGTGCCAAACACTATACTAAGCTCTGATGATACAAAGAAAGCTAGACTGACAACCCCCTTTGAAAGAGCTTATGTTCTAATGAGGAAGATAACAGGGAGACAACTTTTTACAATCAAGATATATCCAAGACAAATGGGAGATAATTAACAGAGGGAAGGCACTATCATTAAGGGTATCAAGATTCCACACTACAACAAGAGTAAGACAGATTTTTTTTCTGATTTTGGATTTTGTCATTAGCATATTTACTGGAGAGGCAATGGGACTAGCCTTGAGTTCAGATCCTGTTTCAGATACTTAATTACTGTGTCATCTTGGGAAAATAACTTGGTTTCTCTGTGCCACAATTTCCTCATTTGTAAAAGGTAGATAATGATGGTACCATCATTAAGGAGAGGATCAGGAAAAGCATCCTGCAAAATGTAGAATTTTAGATGAGACCTAAAGATGGCAGGAAAGCTAGGAGGTAAAGATGAGGAGAGAAAGGGTTCCAGGCAAGGGGAACAGCAAGTGAAAATACCCAGAGTTGGAGATGAAGTGTCTAATTCAAGGAATAAAGAGGAGGTCAGTACCATTGGATTGCAAAGTATGGGGGAGTGGGACATGCAAGGAGTAAGAAAACTGGAAAGGTAAGAAAGGGACGAATAAGGAAGACCTTTAAAAATCAAACAGATGATTTTATATTTGATCTCATAGGTGATAAGTGTCACTGGATTTGACTGAGTAGGAGAGTTATATGATCAAATTTGTACTTTAGGAAAATCAATTTGACAAATGAGTGGAAGAAACTTGAGGGAAGAGAAACGTGAGGGAGGGAGATCAACCAGCAGGCTATCGCAATAGTCCAGGACTGAGGAAATGAAGGCCTACACCAGGGGGTGGCTCTGTATGAGAGGTATTATGAAGGTAGAAATAACAAAATATGTTAATTGATTGGATATGGTAGGTATTTCACCTGCAAAATACCCACAGGCAGGCATATTCCCAGGTTTGAATTGCAAGATATAACAGACTCTCTTTCTTGAAAATGAAATCAAGATATTTATTTAAATACCAGTAATCCAAATCCAGCATAGTAACAAAGAAATCTATACATATTTCCAATTGCAGGGAGCACCAACACCCCAAGTTGTTGGTTAAGACAAAGTCCATACAGGTCACCAATGCAAGAACACCAACATCCCAAGACTTCCCTCTATTAGGCCTCCCCACAAGACAAGTTCCCCCAGGCAAAAATCCTTCCTGTGTCTCACTAGCCACTCTGCCTGCTCTCTCTCCCAGCTCTGTCTCCCTCTCACTTTCTGCTCCACCCAATCAGCAAGCACCTGCCACCATGGGCTCCATGTGATCACATAGGCCTATGAAGGGGCAGCAAAGATCTTCAAATTCCCTTAACATTACAGTAGGTAAGAATGAGTTGGAGATGATACCTAGGTTGCAATCCTAGGTAACTGGAAGAATGAAGGTAGTTAGAAAGAGGGGAGAGTTTGAGGGGAAAAGATAATGAGGTCAGTTTCAGATGTGTTTTGTTTATGTCTGTAGATATCCAGTTCCAAATATCCAATAGAGTGTTGGAGATGTGTGACTGGATGTCAAGAAAGGGGCTAGGATGAGACAAATAAATCTGAGAATAATCTTATAAAAGTGACCTAGATGAAGATTCAGAAAAGGACATTGAGAAGAAGCTTAATAGGTAGGAAGAGAAACTGGAGAGTGTCACAAAAAAAACAACTTATAGAAGACCAAGGAGGAGAGGGTTATCAGTAGTGACAAAGTCTGCAAAGAAGCCAAAAAGGGTGAGGATTGAGAAAAGACTATTAGATCTGACATTTAAGAAAATCATTGGTAACTTTGGGGAGAGTAATGTCATTTGAGAGATGAGGCCAGAAGCCAGACTGTAGGGCATTAAGAAGTAAGGGAGAGAAAATGAAGTAGTATTTATTGTAGATAGCCTTCTCAAAGAATTTAGCCACAAATGGGAGAAGAGACATAGGACAATAGCTAGCAGGGATAGATCGATCAGATCAAGTGAGAGTTTTTTGAGGACAAAGGTGCCTTTTTAGTTAGTAGAGAAGGAACCATGGTCTAGTGAGAAATTGAAGGTAAGGGAGATATCAGGGATATTATAGGAGGATGGGATAAAATAGGATTACTTGTGCATGCAGAAGGATTAGTTTTGACAAAGACAAGGGTCACCTCTTCATTTGAAATGGGGGTAAAGCAAGAGAAAGTTGCATAAGGCATTTTAGATAAGTGAGATGTTAAAAGGGAACTCACAGTGAATGACCTTAATTTTTTTCAGTTAAGTATGAAGCAAGATTCTCAGGATGAGAAGATGGGGGAATGGGGAAACCATGAGAAATTTGAGTAGAAATGAAAAAAGATTGGAAAATCTCTGGGCAAGGGGGATAGTAAGTCAACTAAAGACATATAAAATGATTGCTTTGCTACAGTCAGAGACCAGTTGAGATATCTAAAAAATTTGTACTCAACTAATCAACATGATTTTATGTTTTTCTCTAGCATAATTCAGCATTGCACGTATGTGAATAAAGGAAATTGTTGCTAGGGGTAATCCAGGGCTAAGGATTGGCAGGGCAAGATCTTTTATAGTAAACAAGGACAAGGGACTCTAAAGAAGAAGACAGACTTGAGTTGAACTATTTCACCAAGAGGTCAAAATGGGGAAAGGAGGAGAGTGTAACCAAAATAGGGGTAGCAAATACAGATGTCCTAGGAAAAAACCAAGGGGATTGGAGGTAATAGTGAGGACAAATAATAGTTTGGAGGGGTGGGGGCATTGGTCTCAAGGGAGCTAGAGTATTGGAATGACAACAGATTGTGGCTAAATAAAGGGATTTCAGATTTCATTTACATGGAAGTGGCACATTTGTGGGTGATGGCAAGATCAGTTAAAGTGCCATTTCTGTGTGTAGTAGAGGTGATTTAGAGTAGGCAAGGGGAAATTGGCAAACTGAAGAACTGGGAAGTGAGGGTGTTTGAGGAACTATTGATACATAGATAGATAGATAGATAGATAGATAGATAGATAGATAGATAGATAGA
>NW_027187460.1:33683907-33691901 GCF_028583685.1 Petaurus breviceps papuanus
AGATAGATAGATAGATAGATAGATAGATAGATAGATAGATAGATAGACAGAGAGAGATAAAGATATAGGTGTAGGTATAGATATAGATATAAATATAGATAGAGATACAGATATAGATATATATTGAAGTATGATGGCAGTAGTTGGAGAAGAGAAATAGACTGTGAGCCAAGCACTGAACTTACTGAGAAAGGAAGGAGAGTCTTGAAGGTCAGTATACAACAGAAACCAGAATCTTGGTTAGATAATAAATGTGGATTGCATGAATAGCAAATGAAGAATTTTTACTGAGTAATAGTGGTAGAGGAAGTGTGAAAGTAGCAATGGAAAGAAAGGAGTAGTCTACCTCTCCCATTATGATGAGGGTGTATCCGGGTGTATGAGTGAAAGTACAACATGTGCTAGAAAGAGAAACCAGGCTCAGATGTGTGGCTAGCTGTGATTTGGTCATGCTCAGATGCCATGACTCAATAAATTCTCCTTCCCTGGTGGTGTCAGTGGAGCTGTTTATATTTTGTACACGGAAAGCTCTTCAGTGCCAGAACAAAAAAGGTGCAAAGCTTGACTAGCTTCCTCCTGGTCACATCCTCTACAGTAAATTAATTTTTCTTTAGCATAGCAAATGATCAATTTCACTACTGATGAAGTCAAAAGGGTCTTTCTGAACAAAACAATTAAAATAGGATGCTGTAAAATAATAATAACCAAATTTGCTTCTTTGCAATACATACTATACTCCTTTGCTATATCTTTTTGTTTTGTTTAATAGTTGCTTTTTAACCCTTTTTTTCCTTTGCTATAACAGGCAGAGTTACATGTTGGATAGAGAACCAGCCTCAGAACCAGGATGATCTGACTTCCGTCTTCCATCTCTGATATAAACTGGATGGGGGATCCTGGGCAAGTCATTTAACTTCTCAGTGCTCTGGAACCCTTTTTAAGACGGTAAGTTGCAGAAAACATGCCAACTTGCATTGGTAGAAGCAGTTTCATTATCTGGGAACTCTATAAACTAACGAAAATAAAGTCCTGATCCTTATCCCAAATCTCTGTCTTGAGGGATTACTATTTCAGAAGAAAAAGAGGAGGAATATTTAAATACATATGTAGCTGATGTAAAAACAAAAGATATGAATAAATTTATTTTAAAAGGTTAATATGTTTCCATTCAGTGTACAGTGATTCCTTATTTTGTTATTAAGCATCATGAACATGAGAAAAGAGATTGGTTAGATCACCTTGTACTTAGCCAAAATGGAATTATTCCCTATAGTTTTTCTTGGAAAAGTATAAGTAAAAACCTAAAGCAAAATCATCTGCTACAGCAAATGTATACAGAGTCAGAGATTGGATCTGGGCCAGGGGTACATGGAGTAAGTCTCTCAACATTAAAACAGTGATTTTATATCATTGCCATATGACAATGCAAATAACATCTTAAGCCATGTCTGTGCTCTGGGGATGAATCAAACATGCATGTCAGCTGTCTTCACAAACAGGCAAATCTTATATAAAGAAGCCTGCCATTTCCAACTGTGTAAAAGGGGCAATACACAGCCCACTCTGTCCGTGACAATGGAATCCCCATTAGTGTGTTTCAGAAAATGCACACTACCCTTACACCATCCACTTTTACTCATGCTCTAATACATGTATTTCCCTGTTTGTTCATTTACAGCACCTCAGGATCACTTCTCTTGTGTTTCAACAGCTCTTTATCCCTTCAGAACAAATTAGCCTCTTCATTTCTAAAAAAAAAAGCAACATAAACAAGGTCTCAGAAAAGAGGGTCTGGAAAGTTGCTGTCCTACTGTAGAATACTGGGGAAAGATTTCTAGAAGATAAAAAAAATTCAAAGTACCAAGTTCTTTTTGTAAAATATATTGTCATTTAATATCACATAATATAATAACATAATGTAATCAGATCACATTATGATGCAGTGTTATATTGCATTCTTATATACCAGTTATGACAACACACACACAAATAAACGCAAAAAAAAAAATAAAAAGGAAAAGAGTATGCTTCTATCTGTCCCCTTCGTTTACTCTCTCTCTCTCTCTCTCTCTCTCTCTCTCTCTCTCTCTCTCTCTCTCTCTTTCTCTCTCGGTGAACAGCATTTTCACATGAAATTGAGATTATCATGGATCACTGTCTTCGTCAAAGTAGCTAAATCTTTCACAGTTCTTCATTGTTACAATATTGCTTCTACTGTAAACAGTAGTCTCCTGGTCTACCTCACTTCATTTGGCATCAGTTCATAGAAACATTTCTAGGTTTTTCTGAAACTATCCTGCTCATCATTTCTTATAATACAATAGTATTCCATCACAATCCACAACTTATTTAGCCATTCCCTAATTGATGGACATTCCCTAAATTTCCAATTCTTTGCCACCACAAAAAGTATTGCTATAAATATTTACGTACAAATAGGTCCTTTTCCTCTAATTGGTTCATAATCTTTATATCCTTCCATATCTTTGTAACTCACATTTGAATGACTCCTGCTTAGTAAGATCTTTTCTAAAAGGTGCCTAGAGTTTAACACACCATTGCATGTGTGGTCTGACCAGGGCAGAATACAATATTACTATAATATCTTTTTATACTATGCTCTTAAGGCAGCAAAAGATCACATTATTTTTATGGCTATATATAAAACACTTCTGACTCACACTGAGTTTGCCACCCACTAAAAATGATTTTCATATAAAATACTATTCAATGAGTGCTCAACCATTTTGTTTGGGGGAAGACTGATTTTTTAACACAAGGGTAAGACTTTTCATTTATCTTTATTAAACTTCATCTGATTAGATCAATTCCAATATTCAAACTTTTTGAGTTCTGCCTCAGCTATTCAACATATTAGCTATCTTTCCTTGCTTTTTATCATCCACAAAATTCAATAACCATGCCATTTATGCCATTTTCCAAATCACTGATAAAAATGTCAAGCATAATAGGGACAGAGAATGATGCTTGGAGAACTCTCCTGGAGATCTTTTTTTTAATTTTTTTTTGCTTTTTGGAGGGGGAAGGCTGGGCAATTGGGGTTAAGTGACTTGCCCAAGATCACACGGCTAGGAAAGTGTTAAGTGTCTGAGGCCAGATTTGAACTCAAGTCCTCTTGACTCCAAGGCCAGTGCTCTACTCTCTGCACCACCTCGCTGCCCCTGGAGATCTCTTTCTACACTGACATAGAACCATTAGATATAGGAGTTTTTAACCTGAGGTTTATGAACTTGTTTTTTTTTAATATATATTTTATAACTGTTTCAAAATAATTAGCATCCTTTATGCTATGCATTTTATTTTATGCATTTAAAGATATCATTATGAAAAAGAGCTCCATAAGTTTCACTAGATTCCCAAAGAGAACCAACACACACACACACACACACACACACACACACACACACACACACACACTCCAAAAACCCTGCACTACTAATAAAGTTTATTCTGCTTAGCTCCAGATAGTAGAAACAGGAAAATGGCTGAATGTTAAAGGGATGGAGATTTTATTTCAGCATAAAACCACCTTTCTTACATTTATGACTGTCCCCCAAATGAAGTGAAGGATGCTTCAGAATATGATGAGTTGTCACTAGAGTTATTTATGCTGATACTGGATTATTACCCACTTCTATGTCAGTAAATCTTGAGGGCAATTATGCACATTGAATAAACATAGACTAGGTTATGTTTGCAGTCTCTTTTGACTGAAATTCTATGATACAGATATATTTGTAGTGTCAAAGGTAAAGTGAAAAATTCAAGGTCACTTAAGTAGTAAATAGCAGAAATAAGATTTTAATGTTGACCCACCACCTCCAATGCAGTGTCTTTTTTCTCTCTCCTTTTAATTTTTTTATCCTGAACTTAACACTCAACAAAATAGAAATTTTATCCACACAGTAGGACAGAAAAAAAAATTATACATAAAATTATGTCTTTTATTGTGTAAAATGTGCTTTTCTTATAAGTTTGACTTGTAGAATTTAAAGCTGTCCTGTTAGTCCATACTCTGTGTTTAAAACAAATATATCTCCATGTTCTTTGTTTTGCTTTCTTTCTTCCTTTTCTTTTCCACCTTATCCCTATCTCCCCTCTTCTTCCTTCTCCTCCAAAATTCGAAAAAGAAAAACCAAGACCTCATAAAAAATATGGAGTCAAGAGAAATAAATTCTAACATTGATTGTGTCCAGAAATGTCTTATTCTGTAACTTGAGTCCATACTCTCTGTTATCAAAAGTGGATAGTATGTTTCAACATCAGTTCTCTAGAGTTACAGTTGGTAATTTCATTGATTAGTGTTTTCAAATCTATCAAAGTGTTTTTTCCCCTTTATAATGTCATTATTATGTAAATTATTCTTCTGGTTTCTTTCCTTTTACTAACTTCTGGTTTATATAAGTCTTCCAAGATTTTTCTGTAACCATCTATTTTATCTTTTCATATGAACAATAATATTCTATATCCTTCATATACCATAATTTGTCCAGTCATTCTCTAATAGGTGGTACCACCTTAGTTCTTTGTTACTTTAAAAAGAAATGCTATTAAAAAGTTACTTTGGGTCCTTTTGCTCTTTCTTTGATCTCTTTGGGGCATAGCCCTAGTAGTCATATCATTGACTCAAAGGGTTATGATACATGCACAGTATCCCTTCTACTATACCACAATTCTCATAAGATCTTATAACCTGAGTCTATTCGAATTCATTCATTCAGATCCATCATCATTCTGCCTAGTAAGGACCTATTACCACATAACATTCAAACTTATCATCTCACTCTTGGTGAAAAGTCAAGTATGATTTTCCTCCTTTTAGTGATTAATAGCTGGATTTGTTTCCTTACAGTTTGTATGACTGAAGATCAGCAGGTTCCTCTCACTGGCTCATTGGGTTTGGTCAGTGTGCTTACCACTCTCCATTTTTCCTTCCCTCCCTCCCTACCTCAAACTATTTTCAAGAAGGGGAAAAGACAACATGGTATATTGGTAAACATTTAGTACTTAGAATAGAGTGATGTGGGTTCTAATCCTGGTTCTGACACCTGCCCCCTATGTAATATTGAAGAAGTTAGAAGTCATGGGATAATAGGAGGAAGAAACTTTAGAGGTCACTTAGTCCAATATTCTCATGTTATAGATGAGAGAATTGTAAGGGCTTAAATGACTTACTCAAGGTCATGCAAGTCATTCTCTAACTCCAAAGTCAATGCTCTTTCTATTATAATACATTGAGACTGTGTTTTTTCATCTATAATATGAAGATTATACTAACCTTATTCATCACAGTTTTTTATTGTTTATTTTACAAGGAAAGAGCTTTCCAAAATTTAAAAATTCATTAAAATCTTAATTACTTTTAATCTTAATAGATCTGTAGTAGGAAGATTGCCTGACACTTTCCACTATCTTGGCCTTATGGAATTCCAGTTTCTGGCCCAACCACATAGTAAGACATTATATTGTTGTTTGCCAACATTATGAAAAGTAAGAAAATATTTTTCATTTACCATAATAACCAGCTTTTTTTTTTTTTACAAAAATTAGGTTAATTTAGTGAGGAGGAAAGGAAAAATAAAGTTGAATAATAGCCAGGTTGACAGTGTAGGTCTGCTTACAAATATCAAATGACCAATTGTTTAATTGATTTTTACTTTTATCAAAAAGTTTTTAAAGCTATAACCTGAAATATAGAAATTCAGCTAACTTCTTCAAGATTACACACTTCCAGGAGTTATTTGGGTTTAAATACTGTAGCAGCAAGCACCCCAGCATCCCCAGGGTGTCTGCCAACACAGGTTATTGGATCTGCTTTGATAAAGGAAAGCAACTCAAAATGGGTTAACAAGCTTACTTTAATCAGTCAAACATGTATTGTTTACCTAGTTCAGGGGAAAGAGGTCAGCACCCCAAACTTCAGAATACACAAACAGAATTATCAAGTCAGAGAAACAGATCAAGTAGACAGATTTCTAAACTGTCCAACCATTACATCCATACCAAATCAACATCTGGGTTTTCCAAAACCGAGGGGGGGCGCTCAACAATGGCTTCCCAGAATCCAGATCAAATCACAGAACATTTGTCAAAGTGAGCCCCAAAACAAAGCTACACCAGGGCTTATATAGCCTTCTCCTGGTTCAGAGAATGTAACAACCTTATTGACTCACTAGCCAATCAAGAAGTATCTACTAAAAAACAAGCCTCCCACCCCAGGCTCCAGGTGCACTTTAGCCTAGGGGCAGGGAAGATCTTTAAAATTTACATTCCCATTACAAATACTAAGCAACAAACTTTATTAAAGGCAATCATTTGTTTCCTCCCCTACAAGAGACAGAAGATATAATTACAGGTCTTCCTGTTAATCACGTTAAGTGTAATTTTTAGGATCATTGATTTAGATCTAATAGAGATCTCATAGATAATTTAGACCAGTCCCTTCATTTTAAAGATGAAGAACCCAAGGGCTAGAAAAGTAAAGTGACCTCTCTATAGTCACATAGGTAATATCTAGGACTTTTACTTTGTTTTAATGTTAGCACAATTCATTGTAAATATCTTATTTAATGAGTAGGATCACTGTCAGGGTTCAAATGAGTTATCTTGACCCCATATCAGTAGTCTTGCTACTACCCCCATGATGTCCCTCGAATTTTGGATCCAGATTTCAAAAATTTTATCATAAAAATATAGAGAAATAATTAAACATTTGAGTGTAAAATGCTTAATCATATAGGAAATTAGAACCATTCAATTAGATATGATTAATACTATATTATTAATTGCCAACCAATGGTGAAAAAATATGCTATAGCATTTCAAAATAAAGTCACTATTGAGTTGTATTGACTAAGCAATCTTTATGGAGTAGAATTAAGCTGAACTTATTGTCAAAGCATAAGAAGCCAGTGATGAGAGAATGAGAGGAAAGTTAGGACATAGAGGTAGAGACAATTATTAAAAGAAGGGTACAGAAACAAAAACGTGGGTGTGGGGCAATGAATAGACCTCTTTGAATGGAGTGGAAGATTTGAGAAGGTGAGTAGAAGAAAAAGATATGGTTGGTGAAGAATGTTGCTGTCAGATTGTTGAGGGCCTTGAATTTCAGGCCAATAAATTTAGTCTTTATCCTGTAGGAAAAAAAGAACTATTAAAGATTTTTGAAGAAAGAGAGTAAAATTAGGAAAGCAATGTTTCAGAATAGTTAGTCTGGGTGTGGTACAAAGGATGGGGACTGTGATGCAGAAGTTGGAGGAAGGAAAACTAATTAGGAGACTACCACAGAAATTCAAGAAAAAAAAAAGCCTGAACTAGGATGCATCTAGAAATAGAAACAAGGGATGAATGCAAAAGACATTGCAAAGTAAGAGATGACATGCTTAGGTGACTGATTGCATGTAGCAGTTCAAGGGAAAGACAGACCAAAGGTGGTACTAATCTGACAAAGTTTCATAGGAATCACTCTGCTATCAATGAAATAATTTTTCCCCCAGTGACTTAGATAATATAGCAGGACTACTTTCTTTTCAAATCTAACTGATCCCCATTGGCAGGGCCATCTAAGAGTCTCATTCAAGTTTCAAATTAAGGTTTCATTGTGTCTATGACAATTCCCAAGTCTTTCTGTCAAATAGCTATCTATAAATGAACAGGTTAAAAGGTTTAGGTGAGATGCCATTTAAAGTTACTTAATAACCAAACTTTTTGCAACTCTGGTTTCCTTCAAATCCTAGCTGAAATCCTGCCTTCTATAAGAAGCTATAATTCTAGTGCCTTTCTCTACTGATAATGTCCAATTTATACTGTAGACATTGTATTTGTACATAGTTGTTTGAATTTCATCTTTAGGCTGTAAACTTTTCAAGAACAGGAATTGTTTGGGGGGGGTGTTTTTGCGGGGGGGTGTTTGGTATGTTTTTTTATTCCCAGCTCTTAACACAGTGCCTAGCACACTAGAGGTGTTTAATAAA
>NW_027187460.1:33696901-33741901 GCF_028583685.1 Petaurus breviceps papuanus
TCTGTCTCTCTCTCTCTCTCTCTCTCTCTCTCTCTTTCTCACACACACACAGACAGAAATACATACAGACACACACACACCACTCAATCAAATCCAATGGCTTCCCACTGCCTTCAGGATCAAATATAAAATCTTGTCTAGCTTTTAACATGGTCCATTTCCTGCCCCATTCCTAACTTTCCAATGTTATATCCTCCATTCACTCCACTATCCAGTCATACTATCTTACTAGCTTTTCCTCATACATAAGATCCTGTCTCCTAAGATCTCATACATAAGATCACATCTTTTTATTTACTTCCCCCACATCTCAAATATTCTTCCTCCTATCTTCTGCCCCCTGACTTCCTCCCTTGAGACAATCCAAATGCCACTTTTTGTAGGAGGCCTTTGCCATCCACCCATAAGTGCCTCCCCTCTGAGTTTATCTTCCATTGTTTATCTAGGTGTTTTGTAGGCACTTAGTTAGGTGAATATTGTCTCTCTTCTTAGACTGCAACTCCTTGAAAGCAAGAAGCATTTTTCCCTTTTGTATTTATCCGTACAAGTTAGCATAGTTCTTGGCATATAGTAACTGCTTAATAAATAAATTCTTGTCGACTGGCTGACATTAATGTGGGTAAAATAGTCCCCAGTTACTGTATAAATGTTCAAGGATATAAATGCATTTATCTGTTACAGCACAATGTTTCACCAGGCAGATAATGAAAATGCAGAAAACTCACAGGAGTCCATAAGGGAATGTAGAAAACATCACAAAGGGACTCAAAACAAACCATGACAATCAACACAATTCTCTCTCTCCATTGTGTTTTCCAAAGTAATAAGAGATAAAGTGGCTGTTTACCATCATGAAATCCCAAAAAGTTGGAACTGGAAGGAAACATAGATATAAACATGTCCCATCCAAACAACTGTGTTTTCTGGACACGCTCTGCTCTTTCCTCTCTGAATGGCTTTGCTTAAAATCCAACCCAAATTCTATCACCTCCAACAATGACCTTCTCCTTTGGAATTCACATAGTATGTCTAACTTGTCTAATATGGTTAAGGTGTGTTATAGTTACCTACACTCAGGGATATACTGGAGTTATCCTACAGATACTGAAGTCCAGTTGTTAAATTTTTTTACTATGAGCATTTACACCTAAGAAATCAGCAAATGGTAAATGCTACAAGATTAGGGCTCAATTTATTGTTTAGCCAATTATCTGGATGTAAAGTGATGAAGAAAATGTTAGTAATGCAAAAATTAAGCTTCATACACTTTTTAGGAGAGCCAGTTGTCAAACAGGGCAGCTAAGTGGTACAGTAGATAGAGTGCCGGGCCTTTAATAAGGAAGACTGCTCTTCCTGAGTTCAAATC
The DNA here is from genome assembly GCF_028583685.1 of Petaurus breviceps papuanus. Taxonomy (NCBI): domain Eukaryota; kingdom Metazoa; phylum Chordata; class Mammalia; order Diprotodontia; family Petauridae; genus Petaurus; species Petaurus breviceps. The sequence goes on from NW_027187460.1 coordinate 33,698,268, forward strand.
CAGCCTCAGATTTTAAATAGTGATGTGACCCTGGGCAAGTCACTTAACCCTGTTTGCCTCATTTTTCTCATCTTTAAATTGAGCCAGAGAAGGGAATGGCAAACCACACTAGTATCTTTGCCAAGAAAACCCCAAATGGGGGCGGCCAGGTAGCACAGCAAGTAAGAGCACCAGCCCCAGTGTCGGGATGACCTGGGATCAAATCTGGGCTCAGATACTTAGCACCACACCCAGAAATAACTGGCCATGTAACCCTGAGCAAGTTACTTAACCCCAATTGCTTTGAAAAAAAAAAACAAACCCAAATGGAGTAAAAAAGAGTTAGATACAACTGAAAAACAACTAGAAAACAGTTGTTAAACATTTGCCAGCATACCTCTGTATGTGATATTATTTTTACAATTACTTTCGTTTGTTTTTTAATATATTTTGTTTGTTAAATATTTTCAAATTAACTTTTTATAATTTTTTAACATTTTTTTATCTTAAGTTCCAAATATTCTTGTTCCCTCCTACCCTCCTTGAGAATGCAAGCAATATGATACCAGTTGGTTGGTTGTTGTTCTTTATTCTTGAAGAAGACCGAAATGACATCACTATGGTAGAGTCAAGTTACACTGTGTCCATCTGTGGCTGATCAGACCAATATAAGCTCAGAATGTTCTACCACAGGTCAGACACAAAATAGTCTGTGAACATTTGGGGTGGATTCTCTAAATTTGTGCATCTCATATTTCCTTTGAGCTACTTCAATCTTTCTCTGATGTGGGCATGCTTAGTTGAACAGTCCTGTGCCCATCATTTGACATCATAGCATGATATCATAACTGATAGGATATCAATCAGCCATGTTGCAAAAAAAAAAAGACTCACACACAAGACAAGGAAAATAAAGTTTTTAAAGTACACTTCCATCTGTACTCAGAGTTCATCACTTCTCTCTCTGGAGGTGGGTAGCATATTTCATCACTAGTCTTTTGGAATTGTCTTGGATCACCGCCTAGTAAGAACTGTTTCACAGTTGATCATCCTTACAATAGTTGCTGTTACTGTCTACAGTGTTCTCCTAGTTCTGCTCACGTCACTTTGCATGAGCTGATATGTCTTCCCAGGTTTTACTCAAACCATCCTGCTCATCATTTCTTATAGCACACTAGTATTCCATCACAATCATATACTATACTTGTTTAGCGATTCCCCAACTGATTGCCATCCTGTCAATTGCCAAGTCTTTGCCACAACAAAAAGAGCTCCTATAAATAAAAAATTGATACTTTTCTCTTTTCTCTGATTTCTTTAGGATACAGATCTACTTATCAGTTACCTTTATTTGTATTTTCTCTCCCAAACCAGACTCTAAACTCCACGAAGGCAGGGCTCAATGTTTTAGCAAGACGTTTTATCTTTCCCCAGCACATAACATAGTGTTCTAAGACTAGTTGGTCCTTAAAAATAAATGTCTGTTCATTGATTCCTTGATCTACTCTGACTCCTATTCTTCCTCCCTGCCTGCCCCTTCCCCTAAACACACACACACACACAGAGCCATTTTACAGATGTGGAAACTGATCTCGGGGGGGGGGGGATTTGCTTTAAGATCATATGAATAGTTAGTGACAAAGCTACAACTAGATCCTAGGTCTCCAGCCTTATAGTCATGTGCTTTGCCCACTAGGTTTCATGTAAGCCAAATGCCCCACGAGCTTTCCTGTCTCATTTTAAAAACATGCTTTATTGAACTGTGAGGAGAAGGAAACCTTAACATATGTTGATACCATTGTGTTTATGTCTTGAAGCTTCAGCCAAGGGGAGGGGGCAGGGAGTGGGACACTTCCCCTCTGCAAATGAAGCAATCAAAGCCATCTCTCTGCAGCAGATGTACTGGCCACTTCTGAGTTTCTCATTACTTGTCTGGATAGAATTCAACACAATTCAATACAGTTGGATTGGGGAATTTTTCAAGATAGATGTGGAAACACCTAAACAAAGCAGTCAAAGGCCAATAACTGGTTTTCTTGCCAATGTAGGACATAGTATTATGGCAAGATGATACCTTCTCTGCCTCGGGAATTTATGCCGTACTAGTAAGGAGATGAACCCAGTGACCTAATAATGTTTTCCCATCGATGTCCAGTAGATAACTATGAAATTTCAGCTGAACAAACAAAGTTTTCCCTGGAACTGGACCTTTTTTTTTTCAATTTTTCTGGTTCCTGTTTAAAAGTAAAGGATTTTAAAAATAAAATCCAGTCAGTTACCAAGTCTTGTCAAATCCAAGTATCTATAGTTACGCCTTCCTCTGTCACTTCCTCTGCACCACTGCCACCCCACCTTAGTCATGGCCCAAATTATAGTACCTTTCCTTTGGAGTAATACAATCATCTTCTTTAGATCATAAGCTTTTGGGAGTAAGGACTATCTTTTGCCACTTTTTGTATCCCCAGTGTTTAATATGGTATCTGGCACAGATTAGGGCATTTAATAAATGTTTATTGATTCTTACTGTTCTCCCTACCTCTACTACCCCCTTTCCAATTTATCCTTTATGCAGCAACCAAAAATAATTTTTACCTTATATCTTTAATTAAATTATATACAAAATCGAATATAAAGTCCTTCTCCTAATATCAAATGTTTTTCAAAATCGGCTCCAAACTATCTTTTTAGCCTTATTTTGCAAAGCTCTATGTTCAAGCCCAAGCTGGACTATTGGCAAGTTCTTCAAGTTAACACTACCCTTTCCTGCTTCTACACATTTGCTTGGGCCACCCCCTAGCTAGGAATGAACTTCACCTATATCTCTACCTATTGAAATCCTTCTCTTCATTCAAGACTTCATGTAGGTACCATCGAAGCTTTCCCTGATCCTCCCAGCAAGTTGGGATCCTTCCCTTTCAAATTTCCTATCCCTCTCCAACAACCTCTTATTCATCATTTTCTAATTTATATTTTAATAATTTGTTTATGTGCATTACTTATTTTTTTGGAGGGAAATTGGGGTTAAGTGACTTGCCGAAGGTCACATGGCTAGTTTTTTGTTAAGTGTCTGAGGTCGGATTTGAACTGGGGTCCTCCTAAGTCCAGGGCCACTGCTCTATTCACTGTACCACCTAGCTGCCCCCATATGTGCATTACTTATGCAAGTTCTTTTTTTTAATGCTTTATTAACTTCTGATTTACATCATTTATTTCTGGCAGATTTTGAGTTGCAAATTTTCCCCCCGTTTTTCCACTACCCACCACCCCAAAATAGCAGTCCCACAGGATATCCCGTCCTCCAATCTGCTCTCTCCCATATTTTCTCTCATACCCCTTTCTGCTTTTCCAGTGGATCTCTATGCCTCAGTGCCTGTATATCTTATTTCCCAATTACATGTAAGATGGTATTAATAATAGGATATATATATTTGAATATTTAATTTTCAAACTTTCAATTCCAGATTCATTCCCTTCCTTCATTGTCACCCACCCTCAATGGGAAGATACGCAGTTCAGTATAGGTTGTACATGTGTGGCTAATGCAAAACAATAACATAGTAGATATATTGTAAAAGACTGACTCTATTTCCCTCCCTCCTATCCCACCTCCCACTTGTTCTATTCTCTACTTTGATCCTGTCTATTTTCAAAAGTGAGTGCTTCCAACTTCCCTCCCCCCCTGCCTACCCTCCCTTCCCTCATACCGCCTCTCATCCCCTTCCCCCCCTATTCTCCTGGAGGGTGAGATACCCTATTTAGTGTGTATTTCACTCCCTCCTCAAGCCAAACTCAATGGGAATAAGGTTGACCCACTCCCTTTTGCCTTCCTATTCTTCGCCTCCATTGTAACCATTTTCCCTTGCCTCTTCTGTATGAGATAGTTTACCCCAATCTGTCTCTCCCCATCTCCTCTCATTATATCCCTCTCACCTCTTAATTTCACCTTTTAAGTATCATTCCTTCCTGTTAAATTTGTCCTGTGCCCTCTATCTATATATACCTGTAAACATATATACACACATTCATATGCCCATATACCCTCATATATAGACAAATATATATTTCTAATCCCTTCAACTACTGAGAAAAGTTTCATAAGTTACAATTATTTTTCCATGTAGGAATGTTAATAGTTCAGCTGTGATAAGTTCCTTGATTCCTTTTCCCTGTTTATCTTCTTATGCTTCTCTTGCTTCTTGTATCTTAATGTCAAATTTTCTATTCAACTCTGGTTTTTTCAGCAAGAATGCTTGAAAGTCCTCTATTCCACTGAATGACCATATTTTCCCCTGAAACATGATACTCAGTTTTGCTGGGTAGGTGACTCTTGGTTTTAATCCCAGCTCCTTTGCCCTCCTATCATATTCCAATATCATAGTCCAAGCCCTTCGATCCCTCAGTGTAGAAGCTGCCAGATCCTGGGTTATCCTGATTGTGCTTCCACAATATTCAAATTGTTTCTTCCTGGTTGCTTGTAATATTCTCTCCTTTATCTGGGAATTCCGGAACCTGGCTATAATATTCCTAGGAGTTTTCTTTCTGGGATCTTTTTCAGGAGGTGATTGGTGGATTCTTTCAACCTCTATTTTGCCCCCTGGTACTAAAACATCAGGGCAGTTTTCTTTAAGAACTTCCTGGAGGATGATTTCTAGGTTTTTACATTGGTCATGGTTTTCAGGCAGTCCAATAATTTTTAAATGATCTCTCCTGGTTCTATTTTCCAGGTCAGTGGTTTTTCCCATGAGATATTACACATTGCCTTCTATTCTTTCATTTGTTTGGATCTGTTTAACAGCATCTTGATTTCTCATAAAGTCACTAGCTTCCATTTGCTCCAATCTAATTCTGAAGCAATGATTCTCCTCATTGAGTTTTTGAGATTTTTTTTCCATCTGGCAAATTCGGCTTTTTAAAAAGGCATTCTTCTCCTCATTACCTTTTTGGGCCTCCTTTGCCATTTGAGTCAGTCTGTTTTTTAAGGTATTATTTTCCTCAGTCAGGCTGTTGACTCTCATTTCATAATTTTCTTTTATTGTTCTCATTTCTCTTCCCGATTTTTCCTCCACTTCTCTTATTTGGTTTTCAAAATCTTTCTTAAGGTCCTCTATAGCCTGTAACCAGCTTGTATTTTCCTTTGAAGCTTTTGCTGCAGGAGTTCTGACTTCACTGTTTTCCTCCTGTTCCATGCTTTACTCTTTTTTGTCCCCAAAATAGGAGTGTATTGTTGAAATCTTCTGTCTGCTTTGTTTCCTTTGCCTGCTCATTTTGCCACTCAATTACTTGACCCTTGGGCTTTTTGCCACAGTAGGACTCTGCACCAGACAGGGGAGCTTTCCTCCCAAACCCTGGGGTTTTCTCAGCTGCCAGAGGTATTAGATGGGTGCCCTCTCTGACGTCTCCACACCCTCTGGCAAGATGGACACACACCCCAGAACCTCCACCCTAGACTGCAATCCAGATCCAAGCAGGTTAAAGCAAGAGCAATTACCCCTCAGACTGGTGCTTGTTCCCCCTACACTCTGCAGGCCAGGAGCTGAAGCTGCCACTGGTGCTGGCTGGCTGTGCAGGCGTCTCAGCGGCTTTTCGCCCTGGGGGTAAAAGCCATGCACTCCCACTTACTGGTCCCAAAGTCCAGACTGTACTGACCTCTCACTTTGTCCTTTGTGTCTATGTGTTGATAAATCTGGAAACAGCCACAGATGCTGCTGATCTGGAGTCCCTCTGGCCAGTGGCTGGTCAGGCCCACCCTGGGGCTAAAGTCGTGGCATGGGGCTGGGCTCAGGTCTCAGAGTGCTGTGCTGGATTCCTGCAGGCCTGCTGGGCTGTCCTCAGCGGGAGGTTAGCTTTTCTGTGTTATTTTGTGGGTTCTGCAGATCCAAAGTTTGTTTAGAGTCCCCTTTTTACATGGATTGGGGAGGGTGGAAGCTGGAGCTTTCGGAAGGTCATGCTTCTACTCCGCCATCTTGGCTCTGCCCCCACTTATGCAAGTTCTTAAAGCACCTAGAGGATGATTTTTGATGAAATGTTAGGTTCAGATCCTATCTCTAAGATAAAAACTGTGAGACTCTGAGGAAGTTCCTGAAGTTATATGAGTCATAGTTTCTTTAGCTGCAAAATGGAAATAATAATGCTTGTAGAAGCTACCTAATGATACAATTGTGAGGGTAGAATGAGATAATGCATAAGATGAATTTTGATGGAATACTACTGTGCTATAAGAAATGATGAGCTCAATGAGCTTAGAAAAACATGAAAAGGCTTACACAAAATACTGAAGAGAAAAATGAACAGAACAAAGAGAACGTTGTATGTAGTAACAGCAATATTGTTTTAAGAATGACTTGAGGGACTAAGTCATTTTAACTATTATAAATACCCAAATTAACTACAGAGGACCTATGAAGGAAGATGCTATCTGCATCCAGAGAAAAAAATTGATAAATAGAAGTATGTATAGAATAGTTTTATATATGTGTGTGTATGCATACCCATATATTTGCATATATACACATACATACATACATAATATATACATATATACACATGCATACCTATTTTCTTCTAATGTATCAATCTCTAGGGAGGGGGGAGGGAAAAAAGGAAAACAGAAATTTATGTGATTGTTATATATTTTCAAAGAATGGCAAATTGTACATAATACATTTGTAGTTTCATGTGCAATCATCTTTTTATTATACTATGTAACAAATGTTTGTTTTATGGAATAAATTCAAAACAAAATCAATAAAATGTGTTTTGCAAACTTTAAAACATTCTTTGAACATCAATAATTTTATTTATATCCTCAGTGCCTCACATAACACCCTCTATATAGAAGATATTTAATGTTTTATTCAATTAAACATTTTGGGGTAACCATGTTATCATAACATTTAGGCCTGGGTTAAATTTCTATTCTACGTCCTGGAAAAATTGAAAGAACAATGAACTAGGAAGCAGAGCCCATGGATTTTAGTGCCTACTGCATCACTGAGTGATATTGGGAAACTCATCTGACTTCATAGGGTCAGTTGCCTTTTTTATCAACAGTCAATAAACATTTAGTAATGGCCTATTATATGCTAGGTTTCAAGAGCTGAGGATACAAAAAGTGGCGAAAGACAGTCACTCCCATCAAAGAGCATATAATTTAGTGGAAGATAATGAACAAAATGGGAAGAATGACACATTTACCGGTACAATTCATAATACAAACATGAATCATAAATGTGTAATGCTGATGTGGTACCTCCACTCAGCCTTACTCACATTGCATTGGCAGTTAAATTCTGAAAGAACAAAGACTATAGCTCCCCTCAGTGTTCTATTGTAACCCTGTCAGATTGTGGCTTCTAAATACTGTGACTGACAAGTTTCTACATAGTGTGCTCCCTCCCAATATCAATCAAAGAGTATTAGCTTCTAAAAAAAGCTATTTACTGAGAAGATTCAATAGGAATATTAGTTACAAAGCATGTGACCCACCCCAGCCTAAGGACATAGGCTTTTGTTGAATATACAATGTCTCTGGGAATGGGAATCACCTCTCAAATCCTGGCCCTCCAAGTTCCTTCCCTTCATGAAGTTCTCAGAAGTTCTTGGTAGGCGATGCTTCTGTTTGGGCTCAATCCATCAATGCCTTTCTTCAATAAGTTTCCTAAAGTGAAGGTCTGACTATGTCACCTCCTGTTCAGTAAATTCTAGTACTACTCTATTACCCCCATTATACACTTTGCTTTTTAAATCCCTTCAAAATTCTAGTTCGGTTCTATCTTTCCACTTTGCTCCCCTTTGAACTCTCTAGGATCCCGTGACCCCGATCTTCCTACTACTCATGATACATACCATTCCATATCCTGGCTCTGTTCCTTTGTACTGGATGTTCCCTATAACTGGAATGTTCTCCTTCCTCACCTGTAACTTACAGATTCTCCCGCCTCCTCCAAGGTTCAGCTGAAATCCCACCTTCTGCAAGAGGACCTTCCTGATTCCTCTTCCACTCTCTTTATACTGCTAATGTCTTCTCTCTGAGATTTAACTATCATGTGCACTGTATATAATTTGCATGTATACAGTTATTTACATGTTCCCTTCCCCATTTGAATGTGAGGTACTTGAGCAGGATCCATGTTTGTACCTTTTTTTGTATCTTCAGGGCTTAGCACAATTCTTGGCACATGATAGCCACTTAATAAATTTTTATTAACTGATTTATTGATTCAGAGGCTGAGTCCAATCCATGCCTTCCCATGAATCCCTTCTGCAAAATCACTAAAAATTAGTCATCACTTGATATAGGTTTTAAATGTCTTAGAAATTTAATTTTTAATTTTTTACTTCTTTTTTCTCAATTATATGTAAAAGAAATTTTAACTTGTTTTTAATTTAGAATTCCAAATTTTTCTCCCCTCCCCCCTCCTTGAGGAGGTAAGGGATTTGATATAGATGAAATGCATGTCGTCATGACAAACAAGAAACTAAATTTCAAAAAAATATTTGTTAAATGTGTACTAAGCCCTCTGCTTGGGGCTGGGGTTTCAAAGAACGGAAAACTGTCTTTAAGAATCTGAAAAGGAATATCACATGGAAGATTTCCTACTTATCAGGCAATGTTTGTCACTAGAAGGGTTCAAACACAAAGTGGGTGACATTCCAAGTCTTAGATTGGGAAGGAAACCTAGAGATCATTTAGTCAGTGGTTCTTAATTGTCTTTTTCCTCATGGCTCAGTGTTCTTGCCTGTAAAGAATCACAGCACACCAAACATTGAAATTAGCAACACTACAGGAGACTCAGGAGACTTGGCCATGCACCACTTCCCTTCAATGAGAGCAGCTGTTTTTGTTGAGTTCTTTGTGAGTTCAAGGTCTGATATGTTTGGAGTTCAGTGAATATGTAAAATAAGCAAGTTTTGTTCATTCTGTAAATATTACATTTACCACACAAGGTGCTGGATAATACAATGTATTTTGAACAAAATTATTTGTGAACTTTCTATTATCTCTGATGATACAACATTTCAAATTTCACGGCATACTTAGTGAAAGCAATGACATATGCCTGAAGAACCAATGAATTAGCACAACTTCATCATTTTACAAAGAAACTGAGGTCCAAAGAGGAGACTTGACACAGAGTATTCATGAAAGGTAGTGATTGAGGCAAACTATGAATGAAGAAAGAAGCATCTATTATGTACCAGACACTGTGCTAAGCACTGAGGATCCAAAACAAACATTAAATAGTCCCTGCCCTCAAGATGCTTATATTCATGAACACACACATATGTACAAAATACGTACAGAATGAGTACAAGAGAGCTTTGGAAGGGAGGACATTAAGCAGCTAGGAGGACTAAGAAAGACTTTATGTAGAAGGTAGCACTTGGGGAAATTCTTTTTTTTTTCTTTTTTTTAATTTAATGTTTATTAACTTCTGATTTACATCATTCATTTCTGCCAGATTTTGAGCTACAAATTTTCTCCCCGTTTTTCCCCTACCCACCACCCCAAAATAGCAGTCCCACAGGATATCCCCTCCTCCAATCTGCTCTCTCCCATATTTTCTCCCATACCCCTTTAAACTTTTTCCAGTGGATCTCTATGCCCCAGTGCCTGTATAGCTTATTTCCCAATTACATGTAAAATAGTATTAATAATAGTATATATATATATATATATACATATATATATATATACATATATTTAAACATTTGATTTTAAAACTTTGAATTCCAGATTCATTGCCTTCCTCCCTTGTCACCCACCCTTACTGGGAAGATAAGCAGTTCAGTATATTATGTACATGTGTGGCTAATGCAAAACAATAACATAGTAGATATATTGTAAAAGACTGACTCTATTTCCCTCCCTCCTATCCCACCTCCCACTTGTTCTATTCTCTACTTTGATCCCATCCCTTTTCAAAAGTGGGTGCTTCCAAATTCCCTCCCCTCCAGGCTACCCTCCCTTCCATCATCCTCCCTCTCATCCCCTTCCCCCCTACTCTCCTGTAGGGTAAGATACCCTATTTAGTGTGTATTTCATTCCTTCCTCAAGCCAAATTCAATGGGAATAAGGTTGACACATTCCCTTTTGCCTTCCTATTCTTCCCCTCCATTGTGACCATTTTCCCTTGCCTCTTCTATATGAGATAGTTTACCCCATTCTGTCTCTCCCCATCTCCTCTCATTATATTCCTCTCTCACCTCTTAATTTCACCTTTTAAGTATCATCCCTTCCTGTTAAATTGGTCCTGTGTCATCTATGTATACCTGTAAACATACACCTATATACCCTCATATATAGACATACATATATATATATACATATATATATATAGTCTTCAACTACTAAGAAAGGTTTCATAAGTTACAATTATTGTTTTTCCATATAGGAATGTTAATAGTCCAACTTTGATAAGTTCCTTATGATTTCTTTTCCCTGTTTAACTTCTCATGCTTCTCTTGCTTCTTGTATCTGAATGTCAAATTTTCTATTCAACTCTGGTTTTTCAACCAGAATGTTTGAAAGTCCTCTATTACACTGAATGACCATATTTTCCCCTGAAACATGATAATCAGTTTTGCTGGGTAGCTGACTCTTGGTTTAATCCCAGCTCCTTTGACCTCTGGAATATTATATTCCAAGCCCTTAGATCCCTTAATGTAGAAGCTGCTAGGTCTTGTGTTATCCTGATTGTGTTTCCATGATATTCAAATTGTTTCTTACTGACTACTTGCAGTATTTTCTCCTTGACCTGGGAACTCTAAAATTTGGCTATAATATTCCTAGGAGTTTTCTTTTGGGGTCTTTTTCAAGAGGTTATTGGTTAATTCTTTTAATTTCTCTTTTGCCCTCTGGTTCCAGAATATCAGGGCAATTTTACTGGAGAATTTCTTGAAGGATGATTTCTAGGTTCTTTTTTTTCAATCATGGCTTTCAGGTAGTCCAATAATTTTTAAATTATCTCTCCTGGATCTATTTTCCAGGTTAGTGGTTCTTCCAGTGAGGTATTTCACATTGCCTTCTGTTTTTTCATTTGTTTGGATCTGTTTTATAGTATACTGATTTCTCATAAATTCATTAGCTTCCAATTGCTCCAATCTAATTTTGAAGGAATTACTTTCTTCAGTGAGTTTTTGAAATTCCTTCACCATCTGGCAAATTAGGCTTTTTAAGGAACTCTACTCCTCATTGGCTTTTTGACCCTCTTTTGCCATTGAGTTAGTCTACTTCTTAAGGTGTTATTTTCTTCAGAATTTTGGGATCTTCTTTAGCAGGCTGATGACTCACTTTTCATGATTTTCTTGCATCATTCTCATTTCTCTTCCCAGTTTTTCCTCCACTTTTCTTACTTGATTTTCAAAATCTTTCTTGAGCTCCTCCATAACCTATGACCAATTCTTATTTTTCTTGGAAGCTTTTGATGAGAGGGCATGTTTCTTTTTTCCAATTTTGAGTAATCACAAATATGAGCTCTGTCTTCTTATTGATTACTTTCTTGGGATATAAGTAATGGAGTCTCTGGCTCAAAGAGTATGGATATGTTAGTCACTTTACTTGCATTGCTTTACAAAATGATTGTACCATTTCATTGTGCCACCAAAATCTCAAGAAGAGATTTAGATGTAAAACAGAATTTTTATTTGATACTGGATGCAACAGGGAATTTTATTTATTTGTATTCATTCAAATAAGTGCATAGTCACCAAGGTGATGTCAATCATTGGGATGTATAAATTCTCTTCTGTTGATTAATAAAAATTCACAAAATGTGTAGTCACAACCAGCCTTGGCTTTATATTTTGCTAAGAGGGGTTAATCTCTTTGGGTTATAACTTCTTGGTGTAAGATGAAAACTAGATGGAGCTTGGGATGCAATATGAACAGACACTAGATTGGCCCATCAGGACACTGGCTACAGGACATTGTGAGTGCATGTATATCACAAAACCATGGTCTTAGTTCCCTTCTCAGGACATTTCTGCATCAGTGAAACTACATTCTAAAAAGATGGTAAAGGAGCTGTTTGGGGTACTTGATTTATCTCTCCTAGTATGCCATCCCCAATAGCTATGTGTAGAACATGTGATGTTGTAAACCCTGCAAGCACATTTTCCAGTCAAACAATGGATTTTCTAGGAATAAAGAACTTCAGGGTTTATGAAGTACTATAACCCTAGCTCTGCCAACTTCTATGGTCCTTGGGAAGGACTGTGCTCTAGCTGTGACCAAGGCAGGTAATCAGGATGGGGTAAGCTATCAAGGTTACTGCCCAGTCAGAGCTACTCTGGGTATCATCAGAATGCTGTTCTACATCCATTACTCCTCATATTAACCCAGATTCTTGACTCATGCATGAATGAAAAAGATTAAATGAGAAGTTGACTATCACCACTTCACTATGCATAGACTGGCACTAACCATTAATGGTAGAATCATGTTGATCAAGGTACCACCTTTATGGAAAGAATTCACCTTTGACCCATTGATGTGACAGAGTAATCAAACTGGCTGTACAAGTCTATCTCACTTTAAGTAATGCATGTATGTTGCTGTATAAGTGTGATTTTTCATACTGCTGCTTGTTCCTGAATTTGTTCCTTGCATGGTATACATCCTAGGGCCGGCAATCACTCCTACCCCTAGTATGTTACTCCTCAGTGAAAGTCACCTTCTTAGTAAACCCTTAATCTCCGAATTGGACAATGAACAACTGAGCTAGCGCTTGGAATCTATTCTTGCACTTTGTTAGACCCCTCTACTGAATTTGGAGCCTCTCCTAGCTATCATGCATAGACTCTTTCTCTGTTGAAATGCTCTACCTGGTCATTCCTTGGTAGGCGATCATTCTGAGTGTCTACAGACCTCTCCTTCCATCTTCCTGTGCTGTCCTACATTGAAAAAAAAAAGGCTCATTCATTGTGATTTGTTCTTGGATTTTCCAATCTGAATTTGGTCAGGTGTATTTTTTTTTCAGGTCAGTTTGAATGTGTGATGGAGAACTCAGCTGTAGTCCTTATTGCTATTCCATCCTCTTGATTCTACCTCCCAGCTATTGTCCCTCTGTACTGCCTGGCCCAGGTATACATACTGCTGCAAAAACTCCATCATGTGTTCCTTCATAAGCATGTCAAAATCTGGGCAATACACATTTTTTATCCATTTGGTTTTCCCAGTGTGAACAGACAGGTCCAATTCATTTAGATGATTAAATATATGTTTGATGATGTCTTAAGGCTTGATTCAATAACTACATTTGTTATATTCAAACAGAAGTATCTGAAGAAGTCCTCTGTGATCTGGATTCTTCACTGGATCTCCTCCATTACAATGATGTTTTTTGTTTTGTTTAGGGTTTTATGTTTGTTTTTGTTTTGTTTCTGGTAAGCATAAAGCATGCCTGACATAATGGGACACTTCCAAACAATACTGAATGAGCTTGGTATGTGGATGGAAGATACTTTGTGGTAAAATGGCTTTTAAGATGATATTTTGTTCTATTGAACAAAATGAGATTTTTATTTTTTTCCCTTTTTGTCTTTATTAATTTGTTTGTTTACTTTTAGTTTACAAGATTCAATTTCACAATTCCTTGAGTTTCAAATTTTCTCCCCCTCCCCGTCATGGTGGCTTACAATCATGTATAGAGTCTGCAGATACTTTCACATTAGACATTAGTCAGGTTATAAAGAAGGATTGTATCGGATGGAATGAATGATGGGAAAGAGGGAAAAAAAACAAACAAGAAAAAGAAAGGGAGCAGGTAGTTTGCTTCAATCTGCATTCAAACTCTTTTCTTTCTAGTTCTTTCTCTAAATGTAGACATGTCTCTCCATCATGAGTCCTTTGGGGTTGACTTATAGCCCTGTATTACTGAGAAAAGTCTAGTCTATCAAAGTTGGTCATCACACATACATTGTGTCTGTAATTGTGTAGAAATGAGCTTTTTTATAATCAACAGATAGGAACTATGGTGGAATACTATATTTACCGTATCTTTTAGTCAATCAAAAAGTAGGAATGATGTGGTACATTGTTGAATGCCTCTTTGAAAGCATTCATGATTCACTCAGTTAGATAGATGATCCTCATAAGGTTTTTGTATAGATGGGAGAATAGGTATGTAGGTTGGTAATTCTCTTTGTCAAATTGATTTTGGTATTAATAAAATTCAATATTTTTCTATAATTTTGGTATATTCTCCTTTCTCAGATACCTCTTTTATTTGTACTCAGTGTCTTCATGATTATATATTATTATACAGCATGAATCACACACTCTATACATACTTCATCTAATATGGCTGTTTTTCCCATCTTTGGCCTCCTTAGTAACACTTCTGACTCTTCTGTAAACCCCTCAGGGATAGTAATATTAGAGTCCAAGTGTGGTGGGCTCCTAAACCCTGGAAGAGAAAATAGTTGGTTATAATATATTTGTTTTGCAAATCTTTGACATTTTTCTTCTCTTTCTGCTCCTCTTTGTGTTTTCCTTCTTAAAATGCCCTTTTGATTAATTTGCTAATTCAGATATCTGGCCAAGTTTTTCACAAACTGGTTTTACCCTCTCTGCCTCTCTCAGCCTTATAAGATAATACTGCTCATTCTAGTCGTCCATCATCCTTAAGATTTTACAGATGAGTTAATAATCTAACTCAGTGCTGACTTTGGCAGCTATCTCTCTCAGACAATTAAGTCAAATGTTTGCTGACTAAGGTGTTTTCTAGATTCTTTTGGTGTCCTTGTTATAGCAATTAATTTACATCTGTTTGACTTCTGGATACAATTATTATAATTGGTGTTGATGTCATTTTTTATCCATGTCATATCACTTGTAGGCTGATCACCTATTGAAATCCTTTTGGCCATGGCAAACCATAAAATAACTTAGCATGTACATAAATGAGAAATAAAAGATAAAATTACAGTGGGGTGGATACTTGTAGTTAGAAAGAACAAAAAGTGCTTCATCTAGAAGATGGAACAGAAGCAGAGTTTGAAGGAAATAAAAGATTCTAGGAAGCAAATAATTTTTGCAATGTGACTATTAAGGGCAATGTGCCTAGGTAGTATAGGTACAGGGTGAAAATACTGGGTTTGCCATATGCTCCCCTGTGTGACCTTGGACAAATAACTTTGCCTCTTTGGGTCTCAGAAATGAATAATCTGCCTTTCTAGCTCAAAAGGCAATAATCCTTTCCTAATCTGTATATTTGACACATTCTGATTTTTGGGTGTTCTAAGCTAAATATAGCATGGGACAATGGGTATTTTGGCCCAGGGCACTGATATCTGGGGGACAGGGGAAATCAGACTTCCTTCTAAAAGGACTATTGTCTCCATACCTCTCAAGTCTTCCTATGAGCCTCACTACCAAGTAGTGAAACTACCCTTCGGCCACCATCTCCTGATGAAAGGAATGGGGATAAACTAGGATATGTGATTTCCTTGGTATAGAAAATCCCTAGATGAGGAAATTCTTTCTACTGAGACAGGGTGGCACTATAAATTTTCTCAGAGCACTAAGAGGTTACATGATTTGCCCAGGATCACCCAAACAATCTTTGTCAATCAAAACAATTTGAGTGCCTACTATGTTTGAGCCACTATGCTAAGTACTGGGAAAACAAAAAGAAGCAAAAGACAGTTCCTGCCCTCAAGGAGGGCACAATCTAAAAGAATTTGTCAAAAGTAGGACCTGAACCCAATCTTCATGGTTCTGAAGCCTGTTACCTACCACATGTAGTATTTTTGGTAATTAGAACTGGATTTTCCATCATCTTCTCACTCTAGAATATCCTTCCATCATGGTAATCCCCTTTTCCCATTGGTGAAATCCTCTGTCTCCCTTCTGGGGAGGGCTGTAGGCTGTCAGACCTTCATTGCCCTCTCAGCTGTGCTTCTGACTTTCTGGACTTCAATACTATTTCCCAGAGTGGAGGTTGGCCATAAGACTCCTTTGTTCCCAGTTAATAAAGGATATCTTCCTCAGAAAACTGCTGCAGACTGCCCTTTGTTAAACTCCTGCCACACCTGGGTAAAACCATCTCAGCAAATGACTAAACCAGGTGGAATGTAATCGCAAGGCTTCAAACCTGTGGTGAATTGGAGGGATGTCTAACTGGATCATGTGAAGATTTCCCCAGTGGAATGTGTGGATGAGAACAATTTGTTCCAATGGCCATGAAAGTGGCTGTGGAGCTCTTACAGCTTGGTTGGACATCAAAGATGCCAAGGTTATCCACTGCATCTTGGGCCATCACAAGTCATCCTGACTTTTGTGCTGCCACTGAACCTCAGTAACTGTGGAAGAACGGGTGAGGCTGACTACTTTGTGCAACTCTGCCTCACTTCAATTCATGTGAAAGTCAAGACATCACCATATGGTGTCACTTGTCCCCTTCTAAAGGAAAGATGGACAACAATACTCAAGCCAATTGGGGGGGGTCCACTTAAAATTGTATGTTGTGATCTGTTTGTAGATAGAACTTTTCCTAATATAGCATCCTTACTCTGCCCTCTGGCACCCTCCTCTGGGGTTAGTCTTCCATGACTCTCAAGGAGTGAGTTCCCTATTCAAGGAGTCAGGAGAGGAGACCCTGGGAAGCTGGAGGTTGACCTGTCTCTCACCTCCTTCCCTTCCTCTCCCCTCCCCCACCTATTCCCACTTCACAATCCTTTCCCAACGTCCTTCAACACCCAAATCCTTCACTCGTTCAGCTTCCTCTCCTCACCTGACCAATCCCCAAGGTTCCTGAGTGTACAAGCCTGTGAGTATGTAAGGGAAGGAAAAAAGTCAGCTCAACTGATCCATGCATTTAGAAAATAAGTACAGTGTGTAACACCTGGGGATCTCTTGTCTCCAGGAAGGAAAAGGTAAAAAAAAAGTGAGCACAACTATCCAGCACTCACAGGACAAGATACATGTGGCAGGAGACACTCTGAGAGCATTTCAGTTATTACAATCTTGCTTTCTGTGGAAACCTATAATAATATAGCAACCCTCCACTAATGTCCTAATCTAAAGATAATTATGATAATGAAATAATCCTGGGTTCTCAAAAGATCACGTCAGTGGGGTAAAAGTCTGCTTCTCAACTGATCCATCAAGAAAATATATTTAGCACCCACTACATGCCAGGCACTTATGCTTGGTCCCATAACTATAATTGCAAAAGACCCCAAAAGCTTTACTCTTTTAAAAAATTATTTAAGTATTTTTAATGTCACACAGTTTAGTAAAATGAATTACAATATTGGCGATGAACAAATATGTATGTCTCAGTCTGAACTGTAAATCTATAGTGTATCAGCATGAGTTAGGTGGTGTGATTCACCTTTAGTACTCTACTCAGGTCTCATAGTTTATTTACATTACCTATTCTTAAGCACACCAAAGAGGAAAGGCTCAAAGTACAGGACTGTGTATCTCTTCTCCAAGGACCAACCTAGCTAAGGTTAGAGAGACTTACTATCAGAAGGTTGGCTCCTCAGATGATTAAGACTGTGGGCTTTTGCAACTTAGGTTTAAGATAATTACTAAGTCATGAAGGAACACTTCTCTGTGGGGGTGGCAAGGATACTGACATCTATGAAGCATGGAGTTTATGAAATTTTCACTTAATATAGTAGTATCATAAAAGGTGATATAGGGAGTCATCCTATATGTGGCTACTCATTCCTTTCACAACCATTCCTTATCTACAATCCTTACAAATATTTAAGAAATACAAAGTCATGGGGCAGCTAGGTGGCCCAGTGAGTAAAGCACTGGCCCCAAAGTCGGGAGGACCCGAGTTCGGTTCTGACCTCAGACACTTAATACCCACACAAAAAAAACTAGCCATGTAACCTTGTGCAAGTTACTTAACCCCAATTGCCCTCCAAAAAGCAAAAAAAAAAAAATACAGAGACAAGTAGAAAATTTATCAAATGACCACATTCCTGGCATATACTTTGTGATGTGTTATATATGTTCTAAACCTCCTTTTTTTTTTAAACTGCTATAGTTTAAGTACAATTCATCTAGAAAAAGAAATTGCTTCTGGCCTCAGACACTTAACACAAAAACCAGCCGTGTGACCTCGGGCAAGTCAACCCCAATTGCCCTCCAAAAAGCAAAAAAAAAAAAAAATCCTTCCCCATGTAGTTTATATTCTTGAATCTATCAAATCATCGGATATTTGGGATTTCTTTCTTTTTATTCTACACAAATCAACCCTTCTATTTTTTCAAACAATAAAAGATCATTTTGATGATTACTACTACATGATATATTTTTAAGTCGGGAAATTGTATACTTCCTCATTTTCTTCTACTTTTTTCATTATTACAAGATATTAAAGACCTTTTATTCCTGTAACTGAATTTTGCTATTAATTTGTCTATTTATATAAAGTAATCAGAGTATTGGGTTGATATCTCACTAAACAAACTGATTAATTTAGTAGTATTATAATTTTATTGTATTTGTGAACATCCCTCCAATTATTTCTGGTTTTTTTTTTATTATTTCTGTAAAGAATATTTGGTGGTTGTATTTATAGAAGTCTTAAATGAATATGGGCATCTTGACTTCCTGGTGTATTATGCATTTTTGTAGTTATTTTGATAGGAATTTCTCTTTATTATTTACTTCTGGTTTTCCTTGTAACTATATAAAAATGCTGATGTTTCATGGAGCTTTTGTACCATTGCTACAACTATTTGTTGCCTGCTTTTTGTTGTTGATCCCTACTGCCTACTCTCTATTTAAAGTCATTATTTTGGAGCTGTTTAAGTCATCCTTAAAACCAGCTTTTCTAGTTAACATTGGTGGTCCACTTGATCTTGGTCTTGTTAGTATCAGAGGAGATGGCATCAAATGTTTTTAGTGTTTATATATTGCATATGTCCTAGGACTATCCTCCCTACACTTTCTCAAGCTAATACCAGGCAGTCATGGAGGTATTCAATTGCGAAGATCAGAATCAGCTACTTGCGACATCTGGTTGTCCAGCAAACAGATCCTCCTCCATGTATCTAAAACATCTGGAAAACATTTTGGTTTTCATGAAAAATGAGGGTCACTAAATTGTTCCATGGTTCACTACTCTAGAAAATGTTTCCTAAATAACAATTACTAAAATTTTAATAAATCTTCCCCAAAACATAAAATAAAATAAAATAAAAAAGCACTCCACAATCATTGCCATGCTTTCTGCTGCCAAGAAATCTGTAAGACCAGTACCCTGATCACACAATTGTGGAAGTTTTCCTTTTTTGGAGAAATTTTCTCTCTCTCTCTTTCTTTCTTTTATAAAATTTTGTTTGGCAAAAGGGCAAAGATTAATAAAAATACTACCCTTGAACTAAAAAAAAAGATAGTTGATAATATCATGCTTGGACCAATATGCTGTTACAAACAATTTACTTTACAATGTTATATGGTGGCAAAACCTAGAACACTACTGCCCTTGAAAAAATAAATATAAGCATTACACAGAAAGAGGGCATTCTGAGTGAAGGTAGAACACAACACATAATCAATTTTATTGTTGTTTTTGTTCAGTTACTCAGCCATGTCTGATTCTTTGTGACCCCATAGACCATAATACACCGGGCCCATCAGTACTCCACTATCTCTCAAAGTCTAAATTCATGTTCATTGTTTTCATGACACTATATAACCAATAAAGAACTCCAAAGAAGAGGAATATGTAGATGACTTGGTCACATGCTAAGAATCAGAAATGACAAGGAATGGCTGTAGTTTTCTACTGTCACCTTTGTGATACTGGAATAAATTAAGGAAGGCTCCTTGAATATAAAGTTGACATTCTATGGTGAACTTTTGGTAATATGCATGCTATTTCCACTACTGGAGAGAACTGCTGAACATATGAGATCCCAAATCCACCTGAGAATTTGAGTACATTTCTGTTCCATAAATCAGCATCAGAAGTATAATTCGCATACAAACGGCCACCTTAATATAAGTCAACAGTGTGATATGACAACCAAAAAAGTCAATGTAGTCTTTGGGTGCATGAAGAGAGCCATAATATTTTGCAAGAGGTAAGTGAGAGTTCTGTTATACTCTGTGCTAGTCAGACCACATTTAGAGTATTGTGTCACAGTTCAGGAGAGATATTGGATATAATAAGCTGGAGAACATTCAGATAAAGGTAGAAAGGTCATGGAGGCCCTCAAAATTATGCCTGAGGATTGTTTGAAGGAAATGGAGATGTTAATATTAGATGAGTTAATTTAGAGTTTATCATAAGTGTTTTCTTCAAGAAGTTGTCACTTAAGAGAGAGATTAGCATTGTCCTGTTTGATCCCAGAGGGTCAAAGGAGGAGCAATGTGTAAAATGTAGGGAGTCAGATTCTGATTTAATGTTCGTGTAATGCACTGTCTTTGTAAGGTTTATTGCCGAGTTATGGTCACCTCAGTGTTCTAAGGGAAAACAATTATTCTGAGAAACAGTTTGCTAGAAATTAGTCCAGTTGATATTTCTGAAACAAATGGTGGTTTGAATACAACAGGCTCTTATACATTGGGGAGATAGAGCCATCGGAAGTGATGTATGAATGAAACAAATGTGATTTAGAATACATAATATAATCTGATTATAGTGTGACTCTAGAAAAAGAATAGGATAGATGAAAGGATGGATTTCAGAATTGCATCAGCTAATCAACTATTTCAGTTGAGAAATATTGTGCCCAGTAAGGTGTTAGCCAAGAACAGCTTGGAATACCTCAGATTTGTCATAGAAATATTTTTTAAACACAGAAACAACATTCATCAAAGAACTTTTATAGACCCTTCCCTGAGAAAGTAAAAGCATATGCACATTTGCAGTTTCAACCTTGATTTACTCTGAGTACAGTTTCTTCATTTATGTGTTTCCTTTGTAGATTTCTGTAAGAGTCTGCCCACTTTCTTCATCAGATATGGAGGGTGATAATAGTTGTACAACTTGACAAGAGCTCTGAAAATTCTTGATTGGATTAGACAGTCCAATGAGATAGAAAATTGGAACATATCATATATATATATGTATATACATATATATCACAAGGCAGCATACCATTTATTATGCACATATTACTTTTATGTTTTATTTTGTATGTGTATATATGTTATACACAACATATTATGTAACTATAGATATACTATGATATTGTGTGACATGAGATAGGATATGATAGGATATGGTATGATATAGTATGGTATGATACTATTTGATACTTTATGATACAGTATGGTACAGCATGGTACAGTATGGTACAGTGTGGTATGGCATATGGTATTATAGGGTACACATTATGTATACAGTGTTGTGTTATGTTATATTTTATGTCACATCATATAAATACCATATGGAATAATATGATATTATTTGGTGTGATATGAAGTTACTTTATATTATGTTATTTTGCATTACATTATATATCATTATATTATATTACATTGTATTATATAATCTCATAGGCTGTTGCATTGCATATCATATCATATTGTATTGTATTATATTAAATTATTTATCACATCTAGGTTCTCCTCCTTCCACCATCCCAGTAGCTTCTCCACCTTTGAGATCCACATAATCCCCATTTACCACCTAATCAAAATTCTTGTAGCTATTGACTGCAGACCTCCAGGACATTCGCCATTGTCCTTCCTCATGAATTAAGTATCTGACTCACAATCAGAAATTTCTCTCTTTCCCAACTCCTGCCCTGATAT
Organism: Petaurus breviceps papuanus; assembly: GCF_028583685.1. Lineage (NCBI taxonomy): Eukaryota > Metazoa > Chordata > Mammalia > Diprotodontia > Petauridae > Petaurus > Petaurus breviceps. The sequence goes on from NW_027187460.1 coordinate 33,719,983, forward strand.
TAAATACTGTCAAAACAACCTAGCTCCTCAGTTCTTCAACCTACTCATTTTCCATGGTCTACCCCTATAGCAGCAACCATGCTGGTAGGATGGCTGCTAGCACAGGTTCTTAGATCTGTTTTACTAGGAAAGATAGCTGTTCAAGGGGTCAACAATCTTTTTAATTATATACATTAGTTCAGGGGAAAAGGCAGCACCCTGAACTTCAGAGAAAGTCCAAACAAAGAAAATACAAGCAGTGAAATAAAGACCAACAGACATGGCTTCTATCTGAGAAATTAGCATAAATCAACAGAGAGATCCAACTATCTGATTAAGGCAATAGTTAACAGAGAGAGAAGCACCAACACCTTGGTTTTTCAAAGCTGTGTGTGTGTGGGGGAGGGGGATGGGGGTCCTTAAGGGCTGCCAAAAGTATCATCTGGTCAAATCACAAGAACACTCTTCCAATGAGTGATCCCCAAAGCAAAATGCTAAACTGAGAGTATGCATACATTTCTTCAAGGTCAGAAGGCATCACAACCTTCATGACCCACTGTCTTATTACAAAGTAAGAAAAGGTGCGTACCTTACTGAAAAACACACCTCCCGTAATCAAACTTGCCTTAATGGGCTCTACATGTAGCCGATTAATGGGCAGGAAGATCTTAACATTAACATTACAACTCCTCTACCATGTCAGCTATAAACAATAATGGTCATACTTTCAATCTTGCCATAACCTACAATTACACCATCTAATGAAGTCTGAAATTTCCTTATCTGAAAATAGTCTACTGGCTTTCCACCTCTTCCCCTGCCTTTCCATACAAAACTCTGATTCTTGTCCTTACGGTAACCTCCAATCCCTCAGTCCCTCAATTTTCTTCCATGCTATCAGCCTACGCTAGTTGCACTGTCCTCTTTTCCTCATTTGATCCCTTAACAAATCAGTTCAACTCTACAATGTCCTCAACTCTTGAGTCCCTGGATCCCTTATCATATTGCTAATTGAATACTGAGAATTGAATCACCGGGATCATTCCCACATTCTGCCTTTCCCACATTCACTGCTACTACACAAAGATAGTTTCTGACTGGGTTTCTTACAGACTTATGTCACATAATCTCAACTAGACCCTCAGTGCTGCTAGGCAAACCCTCTAACTTTATCAACTCACTATCCTACTCTAGACAGTAGCTATTCCAAATCCTTTAATCCTCAAATCTCCCATGGATACTCCTTCCACCCTCTAAGTCAAGAAACTTGTCTTATATTTAAAAGGAAAAAAAATGAATCTATTTGCCATATTCTCTCTCTTCTGCTCTCTTCTTTATCTCATATTACTCAGATAACCTTCTATGATTATTTTCTCCTTCACCGCATCTCATATAAAGAGGTGGCCTTACTCTTTACCCCTCTACCTCAACAGTCAATCTCATCCCATCCCATTTCTTTCAAAAGATTCTCCCCTCACCCCAAACTTCCAATCTTCTTATAGCTTACTCCCCCCAAATCTCAGCTGTGGCTCTAAGAAGCTGGCATCTGCAGTGGTCACATCCCAATCAAAATGTCCTGAGGGCAGACAGGCTAAATCATGTTGAGCATAATCAATAGGTCTCAAACCCATCTCTGAGTTAGGGGGAGGTGTACCACAAGTATGTGAAGATTCCCTTCATCAGAAGTGCTAAGAGAATAGTTTGTTCCAACATCTACAAAGATGGATGAAGCAGTCCCTGGGGAGCACTTAGAGCTTCATCATACATGGAAGACATCAAGTTCATACACTGCATCCAGGCCATTGCCAGTCATCTTGACTTTTGTCTTGCTGCTAGGCTTGATGACTGGAAAAGAGAGTGAGGTTGAAGACTGTTCAGCACTGCCTCACTCAAATACAATTCTCACACAAATCTGTGATGTAATTGCCCCTCTTTGACCAACAACAGCAACTCCCCAACATATACTCTTTGATCTAGTGACACTGGATATGTCACTGGACATGCATAAAGCACATCATCTCTTGGCTGTGGACATTTCTCGCCCATACCTGGAATATTCTTTATATTCATTGCCCCCTGGATTCCCTGGCTTCCATCAAGTCTCAACTAAAATCCCATTTTCTACAGGAAGCCTTTCCCACCTCCTCTTAATTCTAGTGCCTTCATTCTTTTAATTATTGCCTCTTTATCCTATATATAACTTCTTTGTACATATGTGTTTGCTTTCTATCTCCTCCATTAGATTGCAAGCTTCTTAAGGTCAGGGACTCTCTTTTAACTCTCTTTGTATCCCCAACTCTTAACTCAGTGCCTGGCACACAGTAGGTAATTAATAAATGTTTGCTGAGTAACTGAGACAATTATAGCAGCTTCCTGGCTATCTGTGCCTACTGAAATTCAGATCCTCTACCATTTTTGCTTCCTTCCAGCTACCTCTAAAGTTAACTCAATTCTAACTCAACACTGCTGGATTCAGGTGCCCCAAGTGTTTATTTCTTTGGTTTTTTTTTCTTCCCCCCATGGGAAGTGGGGAAGAGGAGGAAAGCATTTATTAAGCTTCTAATATGTGCCAGGAACTGTACAAAGCATTTTATAAATATTATCATATTTGATTCACACAACAACCCTTGAAGTTAGATGTTATTATTCCTATGTGGCAGTTGAGGAAACTGAAGCACACAAAGGTTTTATAACATGGCTATTTATTAGCCACAAAGCTACTAAATGTCTGAGACCAGATTTGAATATTGTCTTCCTGACTCAAGGCCTCCAACACTGCAAAAATTCTCTTCTATTAGACTTTCTTTGCTACTTTCCTAATCTTTTAGGCATGAACCATCACTAAATAGGGGGCCAGCACATTTATGGCCCAGTACAAAAAAGAAGATCCAGGGAGCAAATGTCATTGAGAAGTTCTTCAGAAAAAATTCCCTGATCACTCACCTCAATTTACTGGTTTTATTTTTATAGGAACTTCTGTAGCAAGTTTCTATAGGAAGTTCTTTCTGTAAGACCAATTGTGATCAACTAAGGACTTATCAAGCAAAAAATCAAAAATGCAATTAAGTATGTAAATATCTTTTAAAAGTATTTATTTTCCTCTCAATAACAAGTAAATATAATTTTTAACATTTTTTTTGTTTCATATTTCAAACTCTATCCCTTCTCTTCCCTCCCCTCTCCTTGAGACAGTAAGCAATCTAATAAAGGTTATACATGTGCGATCATGTAAAACATTTCCATATTAGCCATGAAATATATTTTAAAATCAAATGCATTTCCAACTATTTGGGTGCTTTGACTTTGTTATGCCTAAAAAAAAGTAAATAAATTAAGGCTAGGTTTGTGTGCATAAAATGTTTGATTACCAATCTATTTAAATGGATTAACTCTTTTTAAAATTAATCTATTGATCCAAGTTGGTCAAAACTGTCAAAATAAATTGTAAACTTAAATATTTCATTTATTTCAATAAACATTTATGTAAACTACAACCCAGAGTCCCACAAAAGCTATGAGTTCACACAGACCCATCTGAAACAGGGTGCTTGACCCCGAAGGGTAAACTTCTTTTTCTTTGTGACACTATTCCCATCTGGATTTAATCCAGGAGAAACTCTGAAATAAAACTTAGTTGCAGTTTGTGACTATAGTGTGCCAAGTGTGGATAGCAAGGTCCCTAAATCCTTCACAAACTCTACATGTACATTATAGTTAATGAATAATAGCCTCTATTTGGTCCCACAGAAAATGCTAACAATATGATTATTTACACAGAAAAATCAGACAGAATCAATGAAGGAACCAATTGAGATAATAGTTTCAGTGAAGTAGCAAGAAAAAGTAAACCCATAAAAGCAATAGCATTTTGATTTAGCAATAACAAAATCCAGGACAAAAAACAGAATGGCCAATTACATTCAAAATAACTACAACATAAATTTAAAATTTGGGAAGTAATCTAGGAAGACACACTCAATCTTTATAAATGCCATTACAAACTGTTGTCATATTGTTCTCATACCAACAATATGATAAAAAAAAATAGTGATATAACCTAAACTAATTTAGATTTTCTGTGCTATACAAATCCAAATAAGAAGTAGATAATTTATCGCTAAAGAGAGGGCTCAGACTTGCAATTTCATTGGTATAAGGAAACCCCTGTGAGAAAACTTTCTGCTAATGAAGGTCAGTCAATAAACATTTCAGCCATCCAATAAATATTTAAGCTCCTACTCTGTGCCAGGCATGGTACTAAATACTGGAGATACAAATATGAAAAAGAAAGTTAGTTCCTGATAGGAAAGAGCTTATGATTTAAGGGAAAAAAGGCAACACACAAAAGGAAGCTGAAAAGGAGCAAAAGGGGAAATTCTCCAGAGTCTCTGGTGAAGTAATCTTGAAATAGGGGTTGACTCCTCCGTGTGTCAGCTTCTCCTCCATTTTGTTTTTCTCTCCATAAACCCAAAGAGAGTAGGGAATAGTACATATTCTCTCACTGGAAGCTAGAAACCAGAAGAATAAGATCTCTCTTCTTTCAAGCTTTAACTAACTGGGCCCTTCATGCAACATTGGACAGTAAGTGAGCAATCAATCTCCACCAAGAGGAAAGTTCTATACCAACTGGCCTACCGAGTCAAAGATTATACTTGAAAAGCTTTTAATATAAACAAAATCAATACAATTAGCATAAGAAGGGAGGGATCTGATTGGGAGGAAATTACATCAAATATTTCTGACATGAATCTGATATGCAAAATACATAGGGAATCAACACAAAAACTTAAAATCAAGAGCCATTGCAATGGATAAGAATTAAATGGAAGGAAGGAAGGAAGGAAGGAAGGAAGGAAGGAAGGAAGGAAGGAAGGAAGGAAGGAAGGAAGGAAGGAAGGAAGGAAGGGAAGGAAAGAAGGAAAGGAAGGAAGGAAGGAAGGAAGGAAGGAAGGAAGGAAGGAAGGGCAGGAAAGAAGGAAAGGAAGGAAGGAAGGAAGGAAGGAAGGAAGGAAGGAAGGAAGGAAGGAAGGAAGGAAGGAAGGAAGGAAGGAAGGAGGGAGGGAGGGAGGGAGGGAGGGAGGGATTTTCAAATATTAGAAACCATAAGATAACTCCTGTTCATTAATTCAAAGAGAAGTGCAAATCAAAACAACTCTGAGATTTGATCTCACAGCCAACAATCTGTTGATCAAGGCATTATGGAAACACCAGAATAATACTATATTCCTGGTCAAGCTCTGAACTGGTTCAATAGTTGTGGGAAACAATTTGGATTTATGCTAAGTTACTCAAATATCCATGTACTGCCATCAGAGATTGAATTGTTGGCTTAGGAGATTAATGAGTAAAATAAAAAAGAAATATTTTATATGTACCTGTAATGCAGAACAAAATGATTCCACATTTTGATGTAGCTGATTTAGTCATAGACTCTATTCACATAATTTTAATCTTTAATTATAAGATATAACACCTTATGGTCCCTTAATGAAATGAGAATAATTCTCTTATTAAGTAAAGAAATGAAGAATGTAATTCCTTTAGTAAACTAATTAGTCAACCCTCTGGGGCTTTAAATATATAATCCCAATGAATTTTAGCAGAGGTTAGGAGAGGTTAGAAAAGGTAATGTCTCTTTTCATTCACCCACAGTAGTCATATAGATTCCAGTATTAGAATCTACATACAGTAGGGAACAAGCTCACACCCTCCAGACAAACACAAATACAGAGAGATAGTTACTAAAGGGGAAGAAGCAGCTTCAAGAAATGTGACCCCTGGCAGTAGAGAAAAGAGTTAAACTTTGAAGAGGAACAAATCCTTAGATCCCAAGTGAGTAAACTACCCAACAGAGATGCTGCACCCAAGGGGATCTCTAAGAAGGCTCTGAAAAGATAATAAGGACTTCCAGAACCTCTAGTACCAGGAGTTGCAAGCTGCCTTGGACACACATGTATCTTTTTTTTTTTAAAGCAATCAGGGTTAAGTAACTTGCTCAAGGTTACATGGCTAGTTATTTCTGGGTGTGGTGCTGAGTATCTGAGCCCGGATTTGATCCAGGTCATCCCGACACTGGAGCCAGTGCTCTTACTCGCTGAGCCACTTGGCCACCCCTAAGCAATTGGGGTTAAGTAACTTGCTCAAGGTTACACGGCCAGGTGTTTCTGGGTGGGTGCTAAGTGTCTGAGCCTGGGATTCGATCTCCAGGTCTTCTCAGCACTGGAGCCGGTGCTCTTACTCACTGTGCTACCTGGCCGCCCCGACACACATGTATCTTAAAGGTGTACTTCACCATAACTGTATGCTGAGTATAATCACAATGGATTCTGTATATGTTTTGGACAGTGTATCTTGAGTTTATGGAAGGAGAAGTATTTTATAACTAGTGTTCTTGCTTTTACATTTGAGTAATGCCTTTGCTAAGAACTAATTGACCTACTGGCTGAATACCACAGAATTCCAAACCATTGAAACTACTAATAATCATCCCTCTGAAGACCCAACCTACAAACCTTTGAGCAAAAGTGCATTAAAGGAAGTAGCCTAGAGGGGGTGATACATACAAAAATATTTATAGCAGCACTGTTGTAGTAGCAAAGAACTGGAAGTAAAACAGATATTTGTCCAATAGACTGGCTAAACAATTTGTGATACATTAAAGTAAACAGAATATCACTATGCTATAATAAAAAATTAGTATGGTGGCTCTAAAGAAGCACACATAGCATTATATGAACTGATGCAAAGTGAAGTGAGCAAACCCAAAAAGAAAATTTAAACAATGATCCCATTGATGCAAATAGGTAATCAAACTTGTATGCTATGAAATTATAATGAACAAATTTGTCCCCAGAGATGTGATATGTGGAGGTGGAATACTATGAAAATAGAACACTTCGCATAATAGGAGAACTGGTTGAAGTTGTGATCCATTTAAGTAGGCTTTTATAATCCTTTTTTCCTTTTTTTTTTTATAAGTTATGTATCTACGGGACAGGGAAGGATAATGTTGAGAAATTTAGAGGATGTATAAGCTAAATATATAAAATTTAACTTAAAAAGGAAATTTATTAGACACAAATGATTCACAAAGGATGATAAACAGATACTGGAGCTTAAGTCCTGAAAATGGTCAACTCCACCCCATAAGGCAACTGAACTTAGGTTTGCTATTGGCGCAAACTTCTATAACTCTAACAAGTTCCTCTTTTCCACAGAATCCAACATTGTCACCAAAAGACTTACAGTAATACTCTGTGATTTAGTCTCCCCTCAGAAGATAAACATATACTGAAGCTTGCTGAACAAACAAAACCCTTTTCATTTGACCTGTGCTATACAACCATTTCACTGGATCTGCTTTCTAAGTAGAACACTGGACAAAAACCATGTGGCCTTTCCCCTCTCAAAATAAATTCAAGCACATTCCCACTGCCATGTTCTTTCACTGTAAGTCATCATTAAGGCTGCCATTGAAGGACAGGGGGATAGATATCCTCCCTTCCTATACTATGGAAGAAATGGCAAGGGGAAAGATGAAACTCAAGCCAATGGGTCAGCAAGCATTTATTAAGTATTTACTATATGACAAGCTCTTTGCTAAGCATTGAGGATATAAAGAAAGGTTAAAAAAACAAACTGGCCTTGACATTAAGTAATTCACATTATAATTGGGTAGACAAAATGGAAACAACTTTGTACCTACAAGATATACACAAAGTAATCTGAGAAAGAAAGCATTAGCATTAAAGAAGGATTAGAAAAGGGTTCCTGCAGAAGGCAGAATTTCAACTGAGTCTTGAGAGAAGAGAGGAGTTGGAGATGTGGAGAGAAAGCATTTCAGGCACAAGGGTACAAGTAAAAATTTTAAAAGTAAGCAAAAAGACAAGGATTTGGGAAATAGAATGTCTTATGTGTGGAACGGCAACAAGGAGGACAGTGTTTCTGCTTCATAGAGTACATGGAGGAGAGTAAAGCATAAAAGAATCAGGAAAGTAAGAAAGGACAAAGTTGTGAAGGGCATTAAAACCAAACGTAGGGTGTTATATTTGATCCAGGAAGTAATAGGGTGTCAATGGAGTTTATTGAGTAGGAGATGGTCAACTTACATAGATCACTGGCAATTAAGTGAAGGAGGGATAGGAGTATGGAGTGACATGAGGGAGAGAGACTAATAAGAAGGATAGCATTATAATTCATGTGTGAGGTGATAAGGGATGCAAAAGAGTTGTGGTAGTCTTAGAGGAGAGAAGAAAAGATATACAAGAAATGTTGAAAAGGCAGAATCAACAGGACTTGAAAATTGATTGGATATGGGGGTGAAGAGAAAGTAAGGAGTGAGCCTAGGATGAAAACTAGGTTGTGAGGCTTGGTAACTGGGAAGATGGTGGTGCATTCAAAAGGAACAGGAAATTTTGGAAGACAGGGAGGTTTGGATGGGAAGAAGATAATGAGCTCAGATTTAGAAATGTTGAGTTCAATATTTTTTTATGGGACATTCAGTTTGATATACCCAAGAGGCAGTTAGAGACATGAGACTGGAGTTCAGGAGAGAGGTCAGGGCTACATAAGTAGATCTGAGAAATCTTCATAGAGGTGATCACTGAATCCTTGAGAGCTGACAAAATCACCAGGAGAAATAGCACTGAGGAAAAAAATGAAGGGTTCTAATATACAGCCTTGTGGGATACCCATAATTAGCATGGATAAAGATAGAAAAAAATGATCCTCAGAAAGAAAAGTCAAAAAGATAGGTGTTGAAACATGATAGACCAGTGTCATCAGATCCTAAACAGAAAACAAAATTTAAAATGGCCTGTCATTGGTACAAATAATTGTAATAAAATAAGAACAAAAGAGAACTCAAACAGAGAGGTAAGTGATCTGATAAAGCTAAGAAGAGGCATGCAGAGAACAGGGACTAGGATACTTTGATATATTAGGACACTCTTGGAATAAACTATGAGAAGAGGGGAAAAAACACTGTGAGATACTTGCAATTACAAAGGTAAGACAATTGCCTTGGCCACACATTTCCTAGTTATTTTCATAATAGTTTTTCCCACTGATGCCATGTGTATTTGTTTGAAAGAATTATCAGGATTAGGTAGGAGGCAGGTTGGGGGTGGGGTGGGGGAACAAGCAAGAATGTTATTACTATTGTTCATTCTACAATATTTCAGATAAAGGCCAAGTGTTTACTATGTTGTAATCCTGTAGGTTATGTATGTCCATATCAATCAATCTAGATGGGACACATAGGGAAGAAGAGTAGCTTATCTCTAGAATTTCTTCCTTGTTTTTTTATTAAAAATTTATTTATTTATTTTTAGTTTGCAACATTCATTTCCACAAGATTTTGAGTTCCAAATTTCCTTTCCATCTCTTTCCTACCCCCCATCCCAAGATGGCAAGCATACAGATTGCTCCTTCCCCCAGTATGCCCTCTCTTCTATTCCCTCATCTGCCTTTTATCCCCTTCCCTTTTACTTTGTTCTAGGGCAAGATAGATTTCTATACTCCATTGCCTGTATGTCTTATTCCTGGTTGCACGTAAAAACAATTTTTTTAACATTTTTTCTAGAACTTTGAGTTCTATATTCTCTCCCTTCCTCCCTCCTCATCCACCCCCACTGAGAAGATAAGCAATTCAATATAGGTTATACATGTGTAGTTATGCAAAACATTTCTATAGTAGTCATTTTTGTGGAAGATTATATTTCCCTCCATCCTCTCCAGTCCCCCATTTATTTTATTTTCTCTTTTGACCCTGTCCCTTTTCAAAAGTGTTTGCTTCTGACTACCCCTTGCCTCATCTGCCCTCCCTTCCATCATCACCCCTTATACACTTCTGTAGTGCCAGTGCAATATTTACATCACCCACGATCACAATAAAGACCATGACTATGAGTATCACATGATGTTCAATCACAAAATATACCAGATTCTCCAGGTATAAAACAGAACTGAAACATTTATTTAGACACCAGAAAACAGAATCCCAAAGCCAGTAAGCTGATTCCATCATAGTACCAAAGATATTCAGAAGCCATATTAACACTGAGAGCCATACCATCCTTTAACCTTCCCACAAACCAATACAAGATCAATATTTACTCACAAAACTCTATCTCCTTGCCTGAGCTCCTCTGTTCCCACTGTCTGGCTAGTTCTCATTCCCAGCTTCCTGTGGGCTCTGCTTCCCTTCAGCAAAGTCCTCCCACCACAGGCTCCATGTGACAACATTCAGCCTATTAGGGGGTAGAGTTTATCTTCATGACAGGGGAGCTTCCTGTGGGCTCTGGTCTACCTTTTAGCAAATTCCCTTCATCACAGGCTCCATGTGATTACAGTCTGCCTATCAGGGGACAGAGCTTACTTTCAAAGCAGGGGAGGTTTTCAAACTCCACCCTAGGTCTATTAAGGAGCAGGGAAGATCTTCAAATTCCCATTCCCATTACACCTTTCCACCTACTTTCCTGTAGGGTAAGATACCTAATTGAGTGTATATGTTATTCCCTCCTTAAGCCAAATCCAATGACAGTAAGGTTGACTCATTCTCTTTTACCTCCCTGCTCTTCCCCTCTATTGTAACAGCTTTCCTTACTAATTTTATGTGAAATAATTTACCCTATTCTATCTCTCCATTTCTCCCTCTCCCAATATATTCCTCTCTCACCTCTTAATTTTATTTTTTAGATATCATCCCTTCACATTCAACTCACCCTCTGCCCTCTGTCCATGTATACACATACACACATATATACATACAAATATACATACACACACACATATATATACACATATATGCATATATACATTATATATGTGCATTCCCTTCAACTATCCTAACATTGGGAATAGTCTCATAAGTTATAAATATCATCTTTTTATGTAGGAATGTAAATAGTGCAACTTTTTAAAGTTCCTTATGTTTTCTCTTCCCTGTTTACCTTTTCATTCTTCTTCTAATTCTTATATTTGCAAGTCAAATTTTCTGTTTAGCTCTGGTCTTTTCATCAAGAATGCTTGAAAGTCCTCTATTTCATTGAATGACCATATTTTCCCCTGAAGGACTATAAGTCAGTTTTGCTGGGTGGATGATCTTTGGTGTTAATACTAGCTCCTTTTTACTTCCAGAATATCATATTCTAAGCCCTTCAGACTCTGAATGTAGAAGTTGCTAGATCTTGTTTTATCCAGATTGTGTTTCCACAGTACTCAAATTGTTTCTTCCTTACAGCTTGGAATATTTTCTCCTTGACTTGGGAATTCCAGAATTTGGCTATAATATTCCTAGGAGTTTTCTTATTGGGATCTTTTTCAAGGACTCTTTCATTTTCTAATTTACCTTCTGTTTCTAGCATATCAGGGCAGTTTGCCTTGATAATTTCTTTCTTTTTAAGCAATTGGGGTTAAGTAACTTTCTCAAGGTTACATGGCCAGTTATTTCTGGGTGTGGTGCTAAGTATCTGAGCCCAGATTTGATCCCCAGGTCATCCCAACACTGGAGCCAGTGCTCTTACTCGCTGTGAACAATGATGTCTAGGTTTTATTTAAATTTAAATTTTTATTTATTTTTTTTTTGGAGAGGGGAAGGTAGGCAATTGGAGATAAGTGACTTGACCAAGGTCACACAGCTAGGTTTTTTGTGTGTTGTCTGAGTCTGGATTCGAACTCAGGTCCTCCTAACTCCAGGGCCAGTGCTCTATTCACTGTGCGACCTAGCCACCCCTAGATTTTTTTTGATAATGTTTTTCAGGTAGTCCAATAAATTTTAAATTATCTCTCCTAGATCTATTTCCCAGGTTTGTTGTTTTTCCAATGAGATATTTTACATTGTCTTCATTTTTTTTCATTTTTCTGAATCTTTTTTATAATATCTTGATTTCTCATAAAGTCATTAGCTCCCCTTTGCTCCATTCTAATTCTGAAGGAATTATTTTCTTCAGTGAGCTTTTGAACTTCCTTTTCCATCTGGCCAAATCTGCTTTTTAAGGCATTCTTCTCCTCATTGGCTTTTTGGACCTCTTTTGTCATTTGAATTAGTCTATTTTTTTAAGGTATTATTTTCTTCAGTAATTTTTGGGTCTCCTTTAGCAAATTGTTGACACATTTTTCATGATTTTCTTGCAATACTCTCATTTCTCTTCCCATTTTTTCTCTTACTTGATTTTCAAAATCCTTCTTGAGCTCCTCCATGTCATGTAACCAATTCATATTTTTCTTGAAGGCTTTTGATGCAGGAGTTTTGATTTTATTGTCTTCTTCTAGTTCTAAGTTTGGATCCTCTTTATCACCAAAGAAAGATTCTATAGCCTGATTTATTTTCCTCTGTTTGCTCATTTTCCCAGTCAATTACTTGACTTTTGAGCTCTTTGCCATGGTAGAACTCTGTTTCCAGAGTGGAGAGTGGTGTGTCACAAATTTCTGGGGTTTTGCACAGCAATTGCCAGAGCTACTTCTAGGCAAATGCCTCAGAAATGTGAGCAGGACTCCCTCTTCACAGCCACCACAAGCTCTGCCATGTCAGTGCTCCTCATTACCACAGGAATGCCACCCAAGACTGTGACCTATATCCAAGCAGGCAGAGCAAAAGAATGCTGCCTCAGAACCAGCAAAGAGATTGCTGTAATTGCCCTCTGATCAGCTGCTTGGTCCCCCCACATCTGTGGGTCTGGAGCTCTGGAAGCAACCATTGCTGTAGTTCTTGCTGCTGCTACAATTACCGCCACCTCTGCCACCTTGGGGGCAGGGGCTGGACCATGCTCCTCTCTCACCCAGGTCCAACAAGGTTTGCCCACTGACGTTTTACTTTCTTTTTGGTGTTTGTGGGTTGAGAAGTCTGGAAACTGCCACAGCTGTCAGCAATTCAGTCCCCTGAGGTCTGCTCTGCTACAGTCTGTGTTGCTGGTCTATGCCAATACCAGCCTATGTGGGACTGCACTCCATTCCCAGTCCAGTGCAATATACCCTTCCTTTTGGCCCACCAGGCTCTCCTCAGCTGGAGGTGTATTTCACTCTGTCACTTTGTGGGTTCCACAACTCCAAAATTTTAGAGTCATTTTCCATAGGTATTTGGAGGCAATTAGGGGAAGAGCTCAAGCAAGTTCCTGCTTTCACTCCCTTCCACCATTCTTTAAGGGAGATATTTTGATTCCTACCAAGAAGGGAGGTAAGAAGTTGGGGCCAGAGAGTGGTCACAGAGAGAGAAAGAGTACTGAATTAGAACTCTATTTTATCTCTTAAATATTTTTATTCTAGGGGACACAATTTTGAAGTTCAAGCTGCATTGATTTTTATTATCCCTTAAGGGTAAATAAGGACATGAAGCTATATGTCCAAGACTTGAATCCCCACCAGATGCCAATTCCATAGAAAATAGGAAATAAATCCATTTATCCAAGCCTACAACAAAACTGAATCCAGGGAAAATATACATAGAAGAACATATATATATATATATGTATATATATACACACACATACATATATGTGTATATATATTTATATATATACATATATATGCATACATACATACATATACACACACAAATATGTGTGTATGTCAAACCTCACCCAAAGGAAATTTTACTCAATCTCTAGTGTACCTGGGAATAACAACATACTAGAGACTTCCTGCTTTTCTACATGTCAACTTCTTCTCACTTCTCTCCCTTTGGGGACCTGAAAAGGAATTAGAATTGCTTGTCTTTTTTCTCAAAGTTGGAAATTGGAAGACAGGATCTCTTCTCTCCAGCTCTCAACAACTGTGCCCTTCACAAAGACTTAGAAGATTCTCCACCAATGAGGAGAATCTAAAAGAAATAAGCTTTGAGGCTTGGGCCACTTCAATAAATGCCTTGGCTTTGAGTCAATTATGTTAATTGACAGATTATTAAAGGTAAATGTGATGGTGGAATGCGGGAGGGGGGGACATGGTTGTGAGCTTTAGTTTTAGTTATGGAGACATTTCACTTTGGAGTAGGTGCTTCCAAGAGGACCCAACCTGTTAGTTGGGCAGAAAGGATGACCCCAGAGGGTGCTGCATATACAAAGTGGTCAAAAGAAAGATAAAACTGGTAAATAGTGAGTAAACTAATTTGGCTAGAACATAAAGCATTGTGACTACAAGTAATGACTAATTATTTTCTAGCTCAAGAGAGCTTAGGATAATGGAGTAAGAACTAGAATAACTTCAGAGATCATTTAGCTCTACTTCTCTCCCTTTCCAAATAAGCAACAGAAACATAGAGAGGTTTAAAATGTCCCTTCACTACTTTCTTTACTCATCTGCAAAATGTGATTATTACACAAGGTAACCTCTAATTTTCCAGCTTTACTATTCTATATCAATAAATCAATATTTCTTTCATACCTACCTGCTTTGTTCCAGGCACTGTGCCTGGAGCTCAAGATATTACTGTTGTTCAGTCATTTAAAGTCATGCCCAACTCTTCATGAACCTATTTGAACTTTTCTTGGCAAAGATACTGGATTAATTTTCCATTTCCTTCTCCAGATCATTTTATAGATGAGAAAACTGAGTCAACTAGGGTTAAGTGACTTGCCCTGGGTCATACAACTACTAAATGCCTGAGGCCCAATTTGAACTCACAAAGAGGAGTCTTCCTGACTCCAGGTCTGGCACTCTATTCACTGCACCACCTAGCTGCCCCTGCACCACCCAAATGCCTTCAAGATACAAAGACAAAAATGAAAATCCTTGAAATTAATAAATAATAGTATCACTACATAATAATAGCTCACATTTATAAGGCACTTTAACATTTTCAAAGCTCATAGGGCAGCTAGGTGGCAAAATAATAGAGCACCAGCCCTGGAGTCAGGAGGACGTGAGTTCAAATCTGGCCTCAGACACTTAACACTTACTAGCTATGTGACTGTGGGAAAGTCACTTAAACCCAATTGCCCTGCCTTCTTCCAAAAAAAAAAAAAAAAAAAAAAAAAGATTTTCAAAGCTCTTTCTATATAATATCTCTTGCTTTCCAGCAATAATTTGGGATGTCATTATTACTAATAATTGTGTTTTACAATGAGGAAAAGTTACATGACTTACCCAAGGCTGCATAGGGAGAATTTCAAACCAAGTCTTCCTGACTCCTGACTTCCTAATTCCAAATACAATATGCCATCAGCAATAGCAAGCTGCATCTCCTATTGCCACATATCCAAAATTACTGAAAATGTATGAGTCAGCAGAAAATATTTTAAAGGATATTGTCAGATAACAGACTTCTTTATTGGGTAATCAAATACCTTCTTTAAACAGGTGTGAAAAGAGTGATGTCGAAGCTGAAGAAATTCCATGGAGGTCAAGTTTCTTGAACCAAAGAAAAAGAAAATAAAAGTCACTCATTGAACATGATTTTTGGAACTTCTATGTGTTTTCTTACTAGGAAGGTAACCCCCAGAACTTCCAGGTTATTGGTGTGTAGCTATCATCATGCTTTACAGCTTAATGGTGAAACAATCCTTTTGCCAAACTTACTTAACAGAGCAGCACATTCAACCAACCATTGGGTGTTGTCTCCCAAATTGCCACTGTGACTACCAGTTGCCTCCTTGTAAAGGACGTCAAATGAATCTGTGTACACCATAGTCAAGAACCAGTAGAGGTTGTCCTAGATACTTTAGAAAGGAATGTCTTTGGAAGCCAAAAATTCTTTGTATTTGGTTACAAATTTGGTCTCCATAGGAATAGTTTTAACTGGAAGAAAATATTAGTTTGGTTTAAAACAAAAGAAAACAAGATTGTATGAGGAGGAGAGAGAACTCACCAATAAACAGGCATTTATTAAGCACTTACTGTGTACCAGGCACTGTACCAAGTGCTAAGAACAGATCAGTGCTTACATCTGAGGGATTTAGGAAAGGTCTCCTGCAGGACATAGGATTTAAACCCATTCTTGAAGGAAAGCCGGGCTGTGGGGATGAACAGCAAGAATACTCCAGGCATGGGGGAGAGCCAGTCCAAAGGCATTGAGGCCATCTAATCTTGCTGTGATCTAACTCATGCCTCCATCTTCAATACAGTAAAAACATGAGAAAGTGTAAGAAAAATGTTTTGTTGAAGTCTATGTATACTAAATAAACTAGACTATGACATCTAAGTGGCACAGTGGATAGAATGCCTGATCTGGAGTCCTCTTTGTGAGTTCAAATCTGGCCTCAGACACTTACTAGATGTGTGACCCTGGGCAAGTCACTTTGCCCTGTTTGCCTCGGTTTCCTCATCTGTAAAATGAATTGGAAAAGGAAATGGCAAAACACTCCATTTTTGCCAAGAATACCCCAAGTGGGGTCACAAAGAGTTAGACACAACTAAAAACAACTCAACAACAACAACAAGGTAAACTACACTGTGGCATTTCCTTGATCTGCTCGTCTAGTATCTGTGACTAATAAGGAAATTATGTCAATCTAGTATGAACTACTCTTGATAAAATCATACTCTCTCCCTGTTGTTTTCCTTTTCTAGATATGAATTAGCCATCTCTTTAATAAGACATTCATTTATTCATTCAACAAATGACAAAGACAAAAGATACAAAGACAAAACAATGGTCACCTAAGTGGTCATCTCAATTTCTCAATGCTAGATGAGACTAAGTCCCTCACCTCTAGAAGCTTACAGTCAATAGAGGAAATATAATATGTGATTATAAATTATCACAATATGATCCTATTGATGGGAAAAAAAACATGTATTTTTTCCTCCTATTGGACTGCAGAGAAATAAAATAGTAGGAAGAGGGAGCTACAACTGTAAAACAAATAAGAATATGAGGTTATAGGACAGTCATAAATAAGGTGCTATGGTAATGGGGAGGAGGGGGAACAGAACATGATTTCTTCCAGCTTGGTGAGAGGGGGATGAGAAAAGGAATCATGGAAGGCTACATGACAAGGTATGTATGTATGAATGAAGGTATCTAATTGAATAAATTAATTGAATTATACAATGTTAAGGAAAAGAACTTAGAACTCAGCTATACTAACCTCATTTTTCAGCTAAAGGAATTTATTCACAGATTTACAGAATTTCAGGCTTAGAAAGTACCTCAGAGTATATGTACCCAGAAAATGAAATTCCTTCTTCAAAATACACCTTTTTCCTGCATACCTCCAATGAAGAAAGAGCCACTCCCCACTAAAGCAACTCATTCCACTTTTGGACAGTTCAAGTTGTTAGGAAATAGGACGGTTTTCCTCATAGAAAGTCTAAATCTACTTTTCAGTGGGATTTCTACACATTACTCTCATCTTTAACAAGTAAAATAAGCCTAATCCCTCTGCTACATGGCAGACCTTTAAATACTCAAAGACAGTTACTCTATTGCCCAAATAAGCAAGCATTTATGAAGGACCTACTATGTACCAGGGTCTTTACTTAACATTCAAAGTGGAGGAAAGATGCATGTCAGCTGAGTTTTTAAGACAACCAGAGATTCTGAGAGGGAGAAGGTGAGGAGGGAGGGTATTGTGGGCATGGAGAAGATCTAATACAAAAGCACAGGGAGATGGATTAGACGTCTGAGAAATAGTGAGTGGGCCAGTATGTGCGAATCATGGTGAATGTGGAGAATGGGAATGTCTGAGAAAGCTCTGATCTAGGGTATACATCTCCAATACTATCAAATAATTTTCCTAACGGTAAGTCTACAGTGTCCTCACCATTCTGGTTACATATCTTTGAATATTTTCAATGTTTTTGAAAGACAAACTGATACAGAGAAGTATGAATAATTTTACATATATTTATATGTATTTGTGCCTAATGGTAGCCATCTCTAGGGTAGGGCAGGGAAGGTAAAAAAAAAGGAGAAAAAGATAAATTTACATAATAATTTCATTGTATATTTGAAAGGAATAGCAATTGTGCATAGCAGATTTTCAGTTTCATGTGCAATCGTCTTTTTTATTGTATTATGTTAAGGAAATGCTTGTTTTTTCCATAAATATGTATCAATGTAATTTAAAAAGGTAGGGAATAAAGTCACATCCAGATGAAAAAAATATTGTCAATGCTTTTCCTAAAATATGCCACCCAGAATTTGGCACCTCCCCCAATGTCAGTACCACATCTTGGACAGAGGAGGTGCTCAGTACTTAGAGGCAAACTGATTGACTGGATTGTGTTTCTCTACTTTTATAGGGTTAACAGGGGTTATACAGAAAGAGGCTTTAGCTAGAGAGGAATCAATATTATTGGAATGATCCTGATCAAGTCTTGGCACCCTTGATAAAATAAGGTGTTAATGCAAGGGTGGGAATGATGATGTCCTAAATGTTAATTCAATGGAACAGAACGGGTCCCAGTGACTGTAGAAACTATTATTTTGGAATAGGAATTTGAATAAAAATAGAAACAGTAAACCGGCCCAAGTCTCTCTAGTTCCTTACAGACCACAGTATGGTTATATTCACCATATTCTAATCTATTTCTAGAAAAATAAATACTAGGGTGGGCAGTGAAGCTGATATCACCAGAAAATGCTTATGCTACAATAAGAAAAGAGGGGTTGACCAAATATTTATTTAATGACCTCTTCAATGAAACCATTGTGCTTTTGCTTGGTTATCATTCCATTTTTTAGTAGCATCAACATAGAAATAAGGGGATATTTACTTAACATACTAACATATACTTAGAGATAAACATTAGCCATTCTTAAATAGGGTCTGGAAATTACACAACTGAAATAACAATGAATTTCCGGGGTTTTGCATCGAAAAACAGCTGAGATGGTGATTCTACCTCATTGCCGGGGCTGAAATAAACTCTCAACTTGTTGTGATTATTCCCTTAAATAATTGTGGCATTTTGACGGTTTGCATAATTTTTTCAGCATATAATTGTTGGTTTCTCAGCAATGAAGAGAATTACTAATATGCACCCAAACAAGGTTTATAACAGAGAGGAATGGGGATGGATGGTTACTCAAAAATGGGAAAGTATAGACTATAATAAAAGGAAAGAACCAAGCAGAGGAACAAAATGTTTAAGCCATTTACTGATTTGACTCTTGTACCAATTAGAATGTTTTAATTTTCTTTGTCTCTTTTATATCTTTCACATAGTATTCTCTGTCTTAAAAGCAGCAGCACAGCATGGAAAGAGATGTAGGATCATAGATTTAAAATTAGAAGAGATTGTAAAAGGCTATCTAATCCAATCCCCTCATTTTACAAATATAGAAACTGAGGAACATAGAGATGACATAGCCCAGGTCATATAGAGTAAGTAAGAGTCCAAATTTGACCTTATCTGACTCCCAAGTCAGGCTTCTTTTCACTATACCACATTGCCTCAGTTCTAGGATGAGCTCTACCACTCACTATCTGTGTGACCATAAACAAGTCACTCCATTTCTTCTTTACCTAGTGAAAATGTCAGTAGATTGGGTGTCAGTTTCAGGGAGAATGACTCCTTCAAGATGAAGAGAAATTTAAGGAAAGTGTGTTCCAGACTTTTAGGTAGAATGTTTTTATATGGATGATCCTTGCTGTAGCACATTAGTAATTACCCCCTTTCTAAAATCTACTTGTTTGGCCAGCTTTTTTGACTCGTGAGTAAATTGGATTTAAGTGAGGTAGAGTTGCATGAAGTTGTTGGCCTCACTCTCTCCTCCAGAGTAATAACAGTCCAGTGGCAGGACAGAATCAAGATGACTAGTGATGGCTCAAGATGCAGTGGATGACCTTGGTGTCTTCAATATCTCACCACTCTCTAAGCACTACACAGAACCTGTTTCAGCAGCCTTTGTGACCATTGGAACAAATTGTTCTCATCCACCCATTCCACCAGGGAAAGTCTTCACATGCTTGGGGTAGACACACCTTAACTTCTCAATGGGTTTGAGACCCCTTGATTATCATGGACTGGTTTAGTCCATGTACCCCAATAAAATGTGACTGCTGTACATGCTACAGCTCCTTGGAGCCACAGGTGAAAGGAACCAGTGGAAAGCAGCCCTGGAAAAACTTCAGCAGCCATCACATCAGAGGTACCAGTCCTCCCCAAACATACCCTACATCCCCTCTGGCCAACTAGTAACATTGGGCACATACCAGAAGGGACCTCATGCAGTAGCAGTAGTGGGGACATTTTGGGTGGTGGCAGCAGCAATATTTATATAACACTTTGAGGATTACAAAGTGCTTTACAAATATTTTCTCATTTTATCTTTACACAACCCTGAGAAATTGATGCTATTGTTATCCACATTTTACAGAAAAAAAAGAAAATTGAGCCAGATAGAGGTTAATTGACTTTGCCAGGGTCATCTAGTTTGTAAGTGTTTGAGGCGAGATTCACAAACAAGTCTTCTTGACTCCAAGTTCAGATTTCTATCCATTGAGTCTTCTACCTACCACAGTAGATCAACTAGCATGTATTAAGGACTTACAATGTGCCAGGTACTGTGCTAAGCATTAGGGGTACAAAGAAATGTAAAAGACACTCTTGGCTTTAAAGGAACTCACAGACAAATGGAGGAGACAACATGCAAACAACTATGTACAAACAAGATATATAAAATAAGATAAATTGGAGATAATCAACAGAGGGAAGTCAAGAACAATAAGTACTAGATAAAACACCTCTAATACTTAAGAGTTACCCTTAGGACTCTAGGAGCAGCAGTTGTCAGTTGTCTTCTAGAGACTAGAGCCGGCAGTGTGATTGAAAGGTGGAAAAATGAGCCTACAGATGATGCTACTTTATCATAGGATGATAGGCCTAAGACAGATCTCAGAGGTCTACTAATTCAATCCTTCATTTTATGCTGATGAGGAGAATAAATCCCAGATAGGTTATTTCCACAATGTTACACAGGTAGTGAGTGTTGGAAGAATTATCTGAACCTGTATCCTCTGACTCAAGAGCCAGAATCCTTTGTTTTTTTGGAGGGGGGAAAGTAACACAATTGGGGTTAAGTGACTTGCCCAAGGTCACACAGCTAGTGTCAAGTGTCTGAGACCAAATTTAAATTGAGGTCCTCCTGACTCCAGGGCCAGTGCTGCTCTATTCACTGTGCCTCCTAGCTGCCCCTTCTTTAAACTGTGCCATGCTGCCTGCCCCTAGAAGGGTTGAAATGGTATGGTGCTACTATGTTCTCTTGAAGGGAGAGGGCAATGACTTCCTTGAACACATTAGGGCAGAGGCCCATGCCACAAGCCTCTTAGAATGCCACATGACAACTTGCTACCTCCCTGCCTAGGGAGATGTGGGCTACATGCATGGCTACTGGGTCTCCTTTCCCAATATGAGTCACAGGATGCTGGGCTTTTAAACTTGAAAGAAAGAGGATAGCATACAACTGGGGTAATTTCTGACCACCCAAACGTCAGTTGGGGCAGAGACCTAAACTGGTGGACCATGAATTGTTCTGTGTGGGAGGACACTTAGATACTTTGAGATCCTGCCCCCAAGGAAACCATAATCAGAGGGGAGGGAGTGAGGAAGTGAGTGATAAGGAAAATAATGGAAGAGAGAGGATGAAAGTACCAAAGATTTTGGCAAGGATAAATTTCAGACTTTTAATGTAAATCAATAAACCAACAGGAAAAATTAGTAACAGAAGAAAAAATAGCTTCCAGATGTAGGAAATGAGTTCAAGAATGTATGAAAAATGACTGCAAAATAAAGGAAAATGATCCCATACAAAACACTGTTCCTAATAAGTTTAAAAGGGAAATCAAAATTATGATAGCAGAATCTATGCCTTGTACAGCAAAAATAATGAGCAGGATAGAAAAAATTTGAATCTACAATGGCAAGTCTCACACACAAAAAAAAAGAAAGAAAAGAAAGAGAAATAAAAAAGAGTAGACTGGGAATGTAAATACACAGAAGTGAAGGACAACATAGAAGAGAAGCAAAATAAAACAATAAAGACAATATGCTCATTAGGCAA
>NW_027187460.1:33744401-33768762 GCF_028583685.1 Petaurus breviceps papuanus
CAAAGATATTGCAAACAAATGTAAAAAACCAGACATAGTCAATATATCCTACATAAATCATGAAGTAAAAATACAAGTTGATTCAAGCACCACAAACAAAAGATACCGACCCAAACGGACTTAACAATGAAATTTTCAATGAGTGGGTCAAAGTACAAAGCATAGAAACAATTAATAACTATATAAAGGAAAAGTCATAATGATAAAACAACAAATCAAAATATCTAGTATTATGCTAAAGCAATCATCAGGGTGAAAATTATAACCTTATAATCAGACATTAACAAAATAGGGGAGAAAAAGATAAATAAGATAAATATGCATTTAATAATTAGAAAGTCAAGAAACAAAACAATATATGTAAAAGGAAATATTAAAAATTAGAAGATAAATCTAATTTAGAACAAAAATACCATAAAAGTGATAAATAAAACTAAAATCTGTTTCTTTGAAGATACTAAAACATTGATAAACCATTATCTAAGCTAATTAAAAAGAAAAAAAGAAGAAAATCACATCAATAATGTACCAATGAGCAAGGCAAAATCACAGCAAAACCAAAAGAAATAAAAATAATAATCAGAACATATAATGCACAGTTATATAGTATCAAAAAAAACCCACAAAAGAAATGGAGTATCAGATCAGCTAGAGATATTAATAAGCCAAACTCAAAAGGTAAGAGGTCTAGGTATAAAGAGCTATCAAAAATGGATAAGATCAGGAAATTTAATGGATATAGGGGATAATGGAGATGGAGGGGTCAAGAATGATTGGGTTTGAAAATACAGATTACTAGAAGGATGGAGTTGCCTCAACAGAAATGGGGAAGTCTGAAGGAAGCAAAGAAAAAAGCTTCCATTTTGAATACATTGAGTTTGAGATGTCTGCAAGGAATTCAGTTACAAATACTGACATTAAAGGGTTGTGAAGAGAGAACAAAAGATGTATGTAGAGATTTGGGAGTCATATGCATTAAGGTGATAATTTAATTCATGGGAGCAGATGTGATTAACAAGGGAGTATGGAAAGTCAAGGGAAAATAGACAAGAATAGAACCATGACAGACATATATGCTTAAGGTTGGGGAGATCAGTGAAGTCCCAGCAAAGGACACAAAGCAGGTACAGTCAAAGAGAGAGGAGTAGAATCAGGAGGGCACAGTATCACAGAAGGCAAAAAAGAAGAATAGTCAATAGTGTCCAACACCAAGGAAAGATTAAGGAGAATGACTGGGAAAAAAAATGGAGAATGACTAAATAAAGTAAGACTGGTCATAACAGACTCAGGTTTTGAATTCAGATCCTTGGACTCCAACTTCAGTGCTCTTTCTATTTCACCAGAGATATCTCTTAATATAACACTGTGTCACAGAGTGATTTTTTCTATGATTATTTTCCATGTGAATACCAAGTCTCTCTACCTGGATTTCAAGGTCATTTTAAGTAAGAACTGTATTTTACTTATTTCATGATACATATTGTTCTAACTCAGCGCTGAACACTGAAGGGCCTCAATAAATTAATATTTGAGGTTGACAAAGCAAACATCAATAGTTTCTTTACCAGTTCCAATATCATTCCCTATCAGAGATGTAGAAATGGATCATGTGGCAATTTCCAATTTTCCATCCTGAAGGAAATTGAGCAATAGTTTAAAGGGAATGAATGAAGCATTGTGAATGGTTAGGTCTTATTTTTTGAGTTAACTAGTTTAATTTTTGGTTAAATTGAATCAAGGCAGTTATCATCACAAGAGTTCAGTTAAAGGCTGTCCCTGAATTGGGTTCCCTAAAAAGGTGTACACTCCTGTTGAATAAAAACATTTAAGTGATTCATTCCCAGTGTGCCTTTGGCAGTTTCTTCTAAGTATTATGTTAATCAAAAGTTCTATCTCAATTTCCCTTCAGCTTAACTATATCCTTGACTCTTTGGCTTGAATAAACATCTCAATCTTGAAAGTGCTACCATCTCTCAAATGATTTTCTGGCATCAAATTCTCTTTTTTCCCTTTGGGAAATGACCTAATCGGCTAAATAAGTACATTTAAAACAAAAGTTTTAAAAATGGGTAAGAAAAAATCAATTATGGTCAGAAGCAACCAAATGTTCCTTCACATCCCAAAGAGTCTGTTCTCCATTTCCCTTCCTTTGTAACCCTAGAGGGCCAACAAGCAGGCATTGGTTTTGATAGTGATGAGGATAATGGGCTGAACTTCAAAACTTGTTATAAGGCACAGGAAAAGGCTAAAGTGTGTTTGGGCTGAGAAATGATAGGTTGCGAAACTGAAATTAGCTTTTTAGACAGGAGAGCCTCCTTCTCAAGGTGACAAGGAGGAGACACAGGAACAACTTCCATGACCTTTCCTTCAGTAGATAACAGTTTCTCACTTTGAGATCTTTCCTGAGAATTCCTTTCTTCATGGAGAAACAGAATGCTATCCTGCATAGGAATCCTACTTCTGATACTTACTAGCAATTTCTTCCTGGGCTAGGCATTTAACCTCTCTGAGCTTCAGTTTCCTCATCTTTGAAATGGGTATGATAACAATAGCCCCTATGTCACAGGATTGTTGTGAGGCTCAGATGTAATAAAGCATGCAAAGTGCTTTTAAAATATAATTGAGAGACAATAACACCTGCTGTCACCTATACCCCAGGGTCATTATGTGGTTCATATGAAATAATGTATGTAAAGCACCACAAAAGCTTTGAAATACTATAAAAGTGAATTTAAAAAAAATTTCTATCACAAATGACAAGTTAGAAATGGATAGCCTTGGCCTCCATTAGGGGACTGACTATAAGTTTTTTTCCAGTGGTCTTTTATATAACATGGGACATTCCTTCTCATTTGGCCAACTTTGTACAGAAACAGCAAAAATAACTGCAGGGGATGGATTTGCTGCCAGGTACTCCCCCAGTGCCAAGGACATTTATACAATGAACATTTTCATTAAAATGTTGCTTTGTTTTCTAATTTGAAAGTGAATTTTAAATCTGAACATACTACCATAAACTAGTTTTATTTTGTTTTATAAAACCTGGACACAAGAAATGACAAAAATTTCATAGCCAGTCATTTTCTAAGTGCTTTCTACTGAAGGGATAGGAACTAGGCAATGATTCAATCAACATAGGGAACTTCTGGATGAGGATACTCCTTCTACCAATTCAGGTCAGCAGTTAAGAGTCTTAACAGAGTTGCTAAGATCACAGAGAGGTTAAGTGACTTACTCAGTCACACAGTTAATATCTATCAGGTCTTCATGGCTCTGTGGAAGACTATCCATTTCACTACCCTGTCTCTCTCTATCCTCAAAGAAATGGAATATTTATGTTAACTACTATATGTCCCCTCAAAAAGCAGTTTTAGCATTCACCATCTTTGAAAGGACAATTTGATATCAACATTTCAACTTTTTGTCAAGGGATTCATACACATGCTCTTTGTTTTTAATTAAACCCAATGAGAATTCAAACAAGCAGACAATTTGGTTAAAACTTTGTAAGATTAATTGTTTTTTGTCATGGAAGCCAAAACAAAAACTGCTTATGAATTGTCAGCCCATTTGGACAATCCATCAGTCAAACTCTGAGATCTATATTCTAAAGACTATGTAGCCCAAAACCACATTAGAGGAAGTATGATGTGCTGAAATGTACAAATTTGTTTGGAATCAAAAAGAAATTCAAATATTTCTGGTTACTTGCTACCCATGCGTCCTCAGACAAGTCGATTAACTTATTAGGACCTCATTTTCTTCATCTTTAAAATGGGATAAAAATACTTCTACTGTGTATTTCATAGGATTGTTTGGATAATCAAATGAACTCTGTGTGAGAGTCTTTCTAACTGTGTTGGTAAATAAACACAAAGTATTATGTCCATGGCTTTGACCCCAATGAATAAATTTTAAATTTTAGCTGATAGTGGATATAATAGCTATTAATAGGAGTAGTAGTGTCTTATCTTTTGTCCTATATTCTACAGGACAAAAGATAGTCCCTGTCCACAAGGAGCTTACCATAGTGGGGAACACTTTGTAATGTAGACAAAGCCAAAGTATCCTAGATTGTCTTTATTGCAAGATCTTACCAGTTCTCTGTGCTCTACAGAGCAGAAGATACCACCACCATCACTGCTGCTGCTACTGCTACTGCTGCTATTACTACTACTACTACTACGACGACGACTAGTACCGCTACCACTATTTAGATAGCATGTTTAGGTTTAAACTCATTACATATATTATCTCATTTGATCTCATAACAATCCCATCAGGTAAGTGCTATTACTATACCCACTTTGCTGTTGAGGAAATTCAGGCTTCCAGAGGTTAGGTAAATTGCCCAGGGTCTCAGAAAGTAAGTATCATAGGAAGTATTTAATCTCAAGTTTTTTGTTTTTTGTTTTTTTAACGCTAGTGACTATACCATATATCTGCCTAGAATATTCATTCAATACATATATTTACTTTAATGACACATTCCTCTCTGCTCTTCAAGAAGCCTGTTCTTCTAAGCAAATAATTTCTATGACTCAAAAATAATTGCTTATGAAATGATTACACAGAATTACTAAACTCAACTTATCTTTGGAAGTCAGAGGAGAGTAAGAGAGTATACCTGTGACTTTATCTGTAAGGATAAAGTTCTGTTTATAGAAACTCTCCCCATCAAGGCTGATTGATAACATCTTTTAAACGTCTTTACTCATCAAAGAAAGTTACCCAAGGTACCATAACATGAAGTGATTTTCTCATGGTGAAATAGGCGATATAGGGGGTGGACAGGTAGCACAGTGAGTAAGAGCACCAGCCCCAGTGTCGGGATGAACTGGGGATCAAATCCGGGCTCAGACACTTAGCATCCACCCAGAAATCCCTGGCCATGTAACCTTGACCAAGTTACTTAACCCCAATTGCTTAGGGGTAGCCAGGTGGCTCAGCGAGTATAGAGCACTGATTCCAGTGCTGGGATGACCTGGGGATCCAATCCGGGCTCAGATACTTAGCACCACACCCAGAAATAACTGGCCGTGTAACCTTGAGTAAGTTACTTAACCCTGATTGCTTATAAAAAAAAAAGAAATAGGCAATATAGGTCAAAGAAAGGATATAAACACAAGTCTAGCTGCCTTGGACTCATGAGTTTCATTTACTAAGGGGAAAATTTCAACATTCCTCCTCCTTTCCCTAAAAGGATGACACAAAGCAGTGTTTCTTAGCATCCTGATGTTTCTAGACTGAATATGTCAGTTGAGGCCCCAAATGCATTTTCTCTATGAAAAAGTCTGTTCCAATTTGGCTTGAAGGCCCAACTTCACAATATGTGGCTTTGCTTGATTTGACCATGTGCTATCTGCAGCCATCTTCAGGAAAATATTGAAAGCCCATCCAAAGAAATGACAGTATTGTCAGCAATGACAAATGACCTTTATCAAAAGTAATATGGGAATAATGCCATATTCAGACAGACAAGCTTTATGTCTCTAAGATATTAAATAGAACACTCTAAATAGGGATAGAGGATACTTCTTTGTCACTGAGAAAATTTGGAGTCATGAAATACAATAACACAAAAAACAAAAGACAACAATAGTTATATAAATGATTTAACATTGTATAGCATTTTGCAATTTGCAAAGGACCTTTTTGACTGATGATAAGTGTTAGAAAGTTTGGGGTCATTTGTATAGTTTTATTTTTGGTAAGATATTATTGTTGTTCAGTCATTTCAATTATGTCTGACTTCGTGATCTCATTTGGGGTTTTCTTGGCAAAGATACTACAGTGGTTTGCCATTTCTTTCTCCAGCTCATTTTACACATGAGAAACTAAGGTAAACAGAGTTAAATAACTTGCTCCAGGTCGTACAAGTAGTAAGTGTCTGAGGCCACATTTGAACTCAAGAAGACGAGTCTTCCTCACTTCAAGTCTGGCACTTTATCCACTGTACCAGCTAGCTGGTGGGATATATGGCATATAAAAATGAAAAATAAAGTTAAATATAGTCTCATGTCCCTCCACATCCACTATAAGTGACAAGGCTCATACGGATGCTTTCTAAGGTTCCATCTAGTATGAAATTCTTTGATTCTATAGCAAGCAGCAAGAGCTCTGAACCAACTCTGTAACTCTAAGATCCCACCCACATGTTGGCAACAACTGTAAGGTTGATATTTTGAGAGTTTATTTAGTCTTTGTCAGCATTAATACAACCAAAAAAAATTGGTGGTCGAGAAAACAAGGATTTATTAAGCACCTACTATGTGCCAGGCACTTTTTGAAGGACTGAAAATACAAAGAAAGAAAAAAATAGTCCTTGTCCTCAAGAAGTTCATAATCTAATGGGAATGGTAGAAATGTTGTTGTTGTTAGTTGGTTTATCATTTCGTTGTGGTTGCTATCTAGTTCTGGTTGTTGTGATAGAGGTGGTGGTGGTAACTGACTGAAGAATAAAAACAGGATGCGAGGTGGTGTAGTAGAAAGTGAAATGGATTTAGAGTCCAGAGACCTGGGTTCAGGTTATGGTTCTTCTCCCTACAACCTATGTGATCTTGAGTAAGTCAAATCACTTTTGGGGGGGAATGTATTCATCTATAGGAACAGCTAAGTGGTGCAGTGGATAGAGTGCTAAGTCCAAGTCAGGAAAACTCATCTTCTTGAGTTCAAATCCAACCTCAGACTTTTACCAACTCTGTAACCCTGGGCAAGTCACTTCATCTGTTTGCCTCAGTTTTCTCATCTGTAAAATGAACTGGAGAAGGAAATGGCAAACCACTCTAGTATGTTTGCCAAGAAAGCCCCAAATAAGGTCATGAAGAGTCAGACAGGACTGAAAAACAATTCAACAACAAAAACAAGTTCATCTGTGGAAGAAAGTAAATTGCATACCAAGAGGCAAAGAAAAAAATCAGAAATGATGCTTAGGATAGTTCTGTATAGTCCAATCTCAACGTGCAGAATGCTCCAATCTCAAAATGCAGAATGCTCTAGAGCTACCTTAACCCCTGTAAGGGTTATGGGATTTAAAGATCTTCCATGCCCCGTTGGACTTGCTGACGTAGCAGGAAGGGGCGGAGCAAGAGGAAGCGGAAGCCAAGCTAGCGTTCCTGCGGTGGCTGGCGGTGGTGGCAACGGCGGCAGCAGCAGCAGAGGCAGTGGCAGCGCAAAGCCCTTTTTGACTTAGCCAGAATTTCTGCTAAGGACTCCTGCTGAGGACTGCCAGGGGCCGGAGCTGCTGGGAGCGCGCTTCCCGGACGCTGGGTGGTTGCTGTGAGTGGGGAGAGGAGGACCTTTGCCTGAGGTAGCCTGTTCTGTTTTAAAGGCTTGAAGATGTGGGTGCTTTCTACTTTATCTACCTGTGCCAATATCATAACTATTCTGATGGCTTTCACTTTCTGGTTTTGGGACTCAGTCTTTTGGTATCTTAATAAATTTTCTAGTTTATTTCCCCATATGGCAAGCATGACGTATTTTGTAATGGATAATTATATCAGCATATTTGTAATCTCCATAGGCATTGTGAATATGGCATTGCTGATACAACCCCTCTGGACTAATTGCATAGAACCTGTCCATGTGCATTAAAAAAAAAAACTCTCGAAGTTCTTTGGTATACCGTGCAGTATTGTGGCTAAAGGTTTTAGCTAATTTGTTTCAGTTGGCTAGAAAAAAATCATTCCCTTCAAATTCTCCTGTAACTTTTTTGTTTCTGGCCATCACAAGGAAACAAACCACCCTGCATGGCAGTTGGAAGCTGGAGTTATAATGCTTGTGAGTAATAAATCCCTAACTGAAATTTCAACCAGATGCCCTCAGGTGAAACTCCTGCTGTCATCTCACATTGTCTATGATATTCCAGCAGGCAAACTCAGCAGAGTCACAGTTGGCAAAAAAAAAAATAATAATAATAATAATTTAAAAGTGATTCAGGGTAAAATTTTTAAAAGAAAACTAACAAACTTGATTGTATGTGGCAGTTGGATCTGACCACAAACACCTCCTTACCTGCTGTTGATAAACTCTAGAGAACCAAAGAAATTCAGACCATAGTATTCAGGACTAAAAGGCACCTGCAATTTTAAGGGAAATTGAAGATCTTCCCTACCCATTAATAGGCACATAGAGCCCTGGCCCAGAACTAATCAGGCTATGTGGAGTTTCCAATTAAATGCTGGGGCAAGAGGATTTTCAAGCTCCTCAGCAATCACCCAATCAGAGGTCAAGACTTTATTATATTTTCTGGGAGGCTGGCATTTTGCTTTGGGGATTTGCTTATGAGAAGGATCTTTTGTTTGCCTAATAGAGACTCTGAGTAGTCATATGTTTGGGACCCCCCCCCCGACTGCTTAGATGTCTGTGCTCTCTTAATCCAGTGATATATGTAAAGAGTATAGCAATATTGCTATGTTCAGATAGCTGCCACCCTGTCTGTTGATCTTTTTGCTAATTTCTCTCCTTGTATTTTCTACTTACCTGTCTTTCTTGGATACTCACTTCTTTATTAAAGTAAGATCATTCATCCCCTTAAAACTGTCTTTCCTTTAAAAGCAGATAAAGAACCTGCAGTAGCAGGCCATCCTGGGTGTGCTAGATTACTTGCTAATACAACACCTTGGAGATAAAATAGCATGATTTAGGGCTGAAAGAAACGTTAAGTATTATAAGATTTAAAGCAATCTTGGAGATGGTAGATTAGACTTAGAGCTGGAAGGGACCACAGAGGGACAGTTATGGACATTTTTTTAATTGATGGGGAACCTGGGGTCTCAAAAGGTAAAGTCACCTGCCCAGTATTAAAAAAAAGAGAGTAACCAATAGAGGTAGGATGTGACTTCACGTCCTGTCTTCAGATTCATTGGTGCTTCTGCCATGCCATGATGCCTGCTGGAACTTACAGGCAAGGTGTGATAACTCTGTTGCCTTAAAATGTGTGCTGGAGCTGGAGCCCAAAGACCTGAGTTCAAATCTTGGCACTGCTACTTACTAACTATGTGACTGTATACAAATTATTAAGGTTCCCTCATTTGTAACTTGAATGATATTAACTGCAGTACCTACCCCACAGGATTGTTTTGAGGATCAAATAAGGTAATAAGTAAAATTACTGGTAGCCCACAAATCATATATAGACATCACTATTGTTATTGATTGCACTGCCATGGTCAAGAGTGGAGTGAAATATGTGGATCTGGAGTCAGAAGATTTGCATCTCAATCCCATTTAAGGCACCCAGCTGGTGCAGAGGATAGAGTGCTGGGCCTGGAGTCAGGAAGACCTAAGTTCAAATTCAGCCTCAGAAACTTACTAGCTGTGTGACCTTGGGCAAATCATTTAACTTCTCTCTGCCTCTGTTTCCTCAACAGTAAAATGGAGCTCAAAGCAGCACCTATGTCACACACGTTTTGAAGATAAAATGAGATCATATTTGTCAAGCACTTAGCACAGTGCCTGGCACATTGTTGTTGCAATATAAATATTATTCCTTTCCCCCTTCTTCCACTCCCACTTCCAACACTTAGCTACACAGAGTAATACTGGACTTAACCTCTGTGAGTCTCAATTTCCTTTTCTGTAAGAGGGGAATAATAATATTTGCCTCTCTTTACCTCACAGGCTAGTAAAAAGTGCCATCCTTATAAACCTTAAAATCACCACTGATTTATTATATTGTATATGAACTATTGTTGCCATAGGTGGCTTACTTTTGTAAGCAAGTGGTTCAGATTTAACAGTTCAAAGACCATTGTAACTTGGAAGAGGACAGTTTAAACTTAGTAATGAGGTCAGAAAGCCTACTACAAGGACAAAGCAGAGGAAGTGGAAGCAAGTGTAGATGACTTTTTCTTTTTTAATTAATTTATTCTTAACATTCAATTTTTTAAATTTTGAGTTCCAAATTCTTTCCTTTTTCACCCCTCCCCCATCCACTGAGAAGGCAAGCAATATGATATAAATTATAAATGCAAAGTCAAGCAAAACATATTTCTGTATTAGCTGTGATGCAAAAAAGCAAGAAAACTAAAGAAAATGTAAAAAAGTCTGTTTCAGTCTGCACTTAGACCTATCAGTCATTTCTTTGGAGGTGGATAGCATTTTTCATCATGGATCTTTGGAATTGTCTTGGATCACTGTCTTATTCAGAATAGCTAAATCTTTCATTGTCAATCATCCTTTCAATATTGCTGTTACTGGAATTGTACACAGTAACTGTTTCTGTTCACTTCACTTTGCATGAATTCATATAAGTCTTCCAGGTTTTTCTGAAACCATCCTTCTTGTCATTTCTTATAGCACGATAGTATTCCATCAAAATCATATGCTATAACTTAATTACTTCCAATTAATGTATATCCCATCAATTTCCAATTCTTTACTACCACAAAAAGAGCTGCCAGAAATATTTTTGTACATATCAGCCCTTTTCCCTTTTCTTTTATCTTTTTCAGATAGGGACCTAGTAGTACTATAGCTGGGTCAAAGGGAATGCACAATTTTATAGCCCTTCAGGCATACTTCTAAATTGATCTCCAGAATGCTTAGACCATTTCACACCATCACCAACAATGAGTTAGTGTGTTTATTTTTCCACATCTTCTCTAGTATTTTTCATTTTTCTTTTCTATCATGTTAGCCAATCTGATAGATTTGAGG
Organism: Petaurus breviceps papuanus; assembly: GCF_028583685.1. Taxonomy (NCBI): domain Eukaryota; kingdom Metazoa; phylum Chordata; class Mammalia; order Diprotodontia; family Petauridae; genus Petaurus; species Petaurus breviceps. Next base: position 33,755,061 of record NW_027187460.1, read on the forward strand.
CAGAATTGTTTTAATTTGCATTTCTCTAATCAAGAATGATTTAAAGCATTTTTTCATGTTATTATGGATAGCTTTTATTTCTTCTTTTGAAAACTGAGTACCATACTTACAATTGTGGTTAGGAATATCACTTTAGCAGCTGTGGAGAGAATGAATTGGAGAGGAGAGATACTTGAGACAAGGATATAAATTAAACACTACCATAATAGTTTTGTTTTGGTTTGGATTTGTTTTTTTTTTTTCATTTTAAGCATTATTTATTTAGTATTTTCTTTTTTCCCAGTTACATGTACAAACAATTTTAACATCCATTTCATTTAAAAAATTTTGAGTTCCAAATTCTCTCCCTTTATCCCTCCCCAGTTACCTCATGGAGAAAGCAAGTAATTCATAACAGGTTATACATGTGTAGCCATGCAAAACCCTTTCATAATAGTCATGTGAAAGAGTAATTATTTCCCTCCACCCTATCCCACTTCATTTATTCTATTCTCTCTCTTCTTTCACACTGTACTTCCTCAAAAGCATTTTGCTTCTAATTACCCTCTACCCTGATCTGCCCTCTCTTCTATCACTACCTCCTCCTCCTCTTATCTGCTTTCCCCCTACTTTCCTGTAAGGTAAGATAGGTTTCTATACCCATTTGAGTGTGTACGTTATTCCTCTTTGAGCTAATTCTGATGAGAATAAGGTTCATTTAATCCCTCTCACTTCCCCTCTACTGTAAAGATTTTTCTTGCCTTTTTTATGTGAGATAATTTATCCCATTCTACTTTTCCTTTCCTCTTTCTCCCAGTACATTCCTCTCTCCTCCCTTAATTTTATTTTTTAGATATCATGCCTTCATATTCAACTTCCATCTGCACCTTCTATCTATATACACTCCTTCTAACTATCTTAACACTGAGAAAGGTATTATGAGTTACAAATATCATCTTTCCATGTAGGAATAGAAACAGTTTAACTATGATAAGTCCTTTATTATTTCTCTTTCCTGTTTACCTTTTCATGCTTCTTTTGAGTCTTGTATTTGAAAGTCAAATTTTCTATTTAGCCCTGATCTTTTCTCAAGAATACTTAAAATTCCCCCATCTCATTGAATGTCTTTTCCCCCACATGAATTATACTTAGTTTTGCTGGGTAGGTGATTCTTGGTTGTAATTCCAGCTCCTTTGCCCTCTAGAATATCATATTCCAAGCCCTGCAATCCTTTAATGCAGGTGCTGCTAAGTCCTGGGTTAATCTGATTGCAGCTCCATGATATTTCAATAGTTTCTTTCTGGCTGTTTGTAATATTTTCTCCTTGACCTGGGCCCTCTGGAATTTGGCTATAATATTCCTGGCAGTTTTCATTTAGGAATGTCTTTCAGGAGGTGATCAATTTATCCTTTCAATTTCTATTTTACCCTCTGATTCTATAATATCAGGGAAGTTCTCTCTGATAATTTCTGGAAAGATAATGTCTAGGCTATTTTTTTTATCACGACTTTCAGGTAGTCCAATAATTTTTAAATTATCTCTCCTAGATCTATTTTCTATGCCAGTTGTTTTCTCCAACATTTTTACATTGTCTTCTATTTTTTTCATTCTTTTCTTTTTGTTTGATTCTTTCTTGATTTCTCATAAAGTCATTAGCTTCCATTTACTCCATTCTGATTTTTAAGGCATTATGGTCTCCAGTGAGATTTTGGACTTCCTTTCCAATTTGGCTAGTTCTACTTTTTATGGCATTCTTCTCATTGTCTTTTTGGACTTCTTTTATCATTTGTTCCAGTCTACTTTTTAAATTGTTATTTTCTTCAGTATTGTGAGTGTGTTTCTCCTTTGCCAACTGTTGAGTCATTTTTCATTATTTTCTTACATCAGTCTCATTTCTCTTCCCATTTTTTCCTCTATTTCTCTTACTTGAATTTCAAAATCCTTTCTGAACTCTTCTATTGCCTGAGACTAAACTATTTTTCTTGAAGGCTTTGGATGTAGGAGCTTTGACTTTGTCTTCTTCTGAGTGTGTTCTGATCTTCCTTGTCCCCAAAGTAAGTTTCTGTGGTCAGAGATTTTTTTCCCATTGTTTGCTCTTTTTCCTAGGCTATTACTTGACTTTTTAACTGTTTGTTTACATAAGGTTCTGCTTCCAGTGTGGAAGGTGAACTGTTCCAAGCTTCAGCGGCTTTATATAGCTGTTTTCAGAGGAACTTCTAGGGACTTGTAAATTGTTAGTTCTTCCAAGGTGATATGATCAAAGGAGAGGTGTTTACTCCTCTGCTGGACTGTGCTCTCTGGTCTATGAGTGACCACAAGCATTCTTTTCTGCCCTGGAACTGTGAGGATGGTCCCCTCTCCACTGATGCCACAAGTTCTGGTATGTTAGTCCCACCTTGCCCTGGGACTGTAATGCAGAACTGAAACCCAGATCCCAGTATGGGCAAAGCAATAGAGTCCTGCCTCAGTGCTGGCAAAGGGATCGCTGTAATCTCCTTCTGACCAGTTGTTAAATTCCCTTACTGTCTGTGGGCTGAGAACTCTGAAAGCAGCTGCTGTTAATGACATTACTACTGCCAATTTAGTCACTCCCAAGGTCTGCTCCTGGTTTGCTAGGGCCAGGGCTATGCTGGCATAGCCCATGTTAGACTGTTTTCCTCTCTCACCTAGATCTGACAGACCTCTTCTAATGATGTTCTAAGTTGTCTTTGGCATCTGTGGACTGAGAGGTCTGTAATGGCCACTGCTGCCACTGATTCAGATACCTCTGGGCTTTCTGGGGCCCAGTCTGTGCTGGTGTGGCCTTCACTGACTGGCCTCTTTCACCCTGGTACAACAGACCTTTTCGGTCAACCTTCCAGGTTGTCTTGCACTAGAAATTTGTTTCACACTGTCTTTTGTTGGTTCTACTGCTCTAGAATTTGTTTATTCATTTTTAAAGGTATTTGGAGTGGTTTGGGGGAGAAAGCTAAGACAAGTCCCTACCTTTTCTCCACCATCTTGGTTCTGCTCCCTGATTCAGGCTGCTGCAATAGTTAAGGCAAAAGATGATAAAAGTCTGAATATTGAAGTAGGAGGAGGGGAAAAATGCATGAGGGAATGTAGGACAAGAGGGTAAACATGGGAAAATATTCCTTGAAGGGCCTAGTTTTTGGAACCCTTTGAAAACATCAATTGCATTTGAATGTCTCTAGAATTGGATCCTATTTGTGTTTTTGACAGTTCCAGATCACATGGCCTCCCAGTTCAGTATTATTTGTATCATGCCAGGGACATGAGCACTAAACAGAGATCTCACAGACCTAACTAACCCTAACTAGAGGGTTTTTTTGCTGTTGTTTCATTTAGTTTTATTTTAGTAGCATCTGTTTTGTGTAAGAAGTACATTACTGATTTAATATACATACCCATAAGTGTTCTCACTTAGACCCATCATGTCTCTGCATTCTAGGAATATTTGCCTTTGCAGTGAACAGAGCTCACTTCTGGAAATAAACCATATACTTACTGAATAGCAGATAATTTGCTTTCTGGCAGTTCTACCCTCCACTACCACCACCACTCCCCCTCCCCCTCACCCCCAAAAAATTATCATGTTTAATCTCTAGTATATAAAATTATAGCATCCTATGATACTTCTTGGAGTGATTCAGGAAACCAGAGACATTCCAACTACAGTACTGAGTCAAAGCAGAAATGAATTCCCTAAATGGTGAACTGAATATTATTCCCTGCTTGATCCTGGGGAACCTGTGTCTAGTGCCAAACTGCCATTTTCCAGTTCTGAAGTTTCCCTTTCTGGAAGTCTATTTATCAAAGCAACATGAGCAAGGGCCTAAAATATTCACTGGAGACTAGAAACCTTGAAAAGTTACTAATGCTTCTTCATACTTCGCATTCTCTTATTTATAATGGATACTGGAAACAAGTCACATTCAAAGGAGAATCCAAGCAACTCAATATAGTTCAGCAAGACCCTATTTTGAATGTACATGACACCTTATCCTCTAGAAGCTGAATTTTCAAGGGTTCCTGGTATCTCACTAGTATTTCTGTGACATTGCTGTATAAGATCATTATAATCAGATGTCACACACTCATAGGGTAGGAAGGAGTTTCAGGAGTTCATCTATAACAGTGTTTATGTTTTGGTTTTGGTTTTTTTATCATTTTTGTGTCATGGATAGCTTTGGTAATTCAATTAAACCTTTGGAGTCTTTATTATAGTGATATTTCTTTAAATTCATAATTGAAAGAAATGTTAAATTCCATTTAGCAATTAGTGACAATAAAAAAGTATTTTTTTTTTCTAATCCACCCAACTGCCCTGAAATCCACATGAATGTCTGGGAACTCTGGTTAAGCACCTTTTATCTAGCCTTGATGACAGGTATCAAACATGCCGTCTGCATTTCTATACTAACAGTCCTGAGTGGGGCAGGGAATAATTAAAAATGTAATTGGGAAATAATTTTTTTTTAGGACAATGGAAAAGTCTTTTTTTTTAATATCTTTTTTTTCTTAATAACATGTAAGATGGTATTAATAATAGTATATATATATACACATATATATATATACATTTGAATATTTGATTTTAAAACTTTCAATTCCAGATTCATTCCCTTCCCCCCCTGCCACCCACCCCCACTGGGGAGACAAGCAGTTCAGTATAGGTTGTACATGTGCGGCTAATGCAAAACAATAACATAGTAGATGTATTGTGAAAGACTTGACTATATTTCCCTCCCTCCTATCCCACCTCCCACTTGTTCTATTCTCTACTTTGATCCTGTCCCTTTTCACAAGTGGGTGTTTCCAACTTCCCTCCCTCCCAGCCTGCCCTCCCTTCCATCATTCCCTCTCACATCCCCTTCCCCCCCTATTCTCCTGGAGGGTGATATCCCCTATTTAGTGTGTATTTCCCTCCCTCCTCAAGCCAGATTCAATAGGAATAAGGTTGACCCATTCCCTTTTGCCTTCCTATTCTTCCCCTCCATTGTAACCATTTTCCCTTGCCTCTTCTGTATGAGATAGTTTGCCCCACTCTGTCTCTCCCCATCTCCTCTCATTATATTCCTCTCACCTCTTAATTTCACCTTTTAAGTATCATCCCTTCCTGTTAAATTGGTCCCGTGCCCTCTATCTATGTATACCTGTAAACGTATATACACACATTCACATATGTATTCATATGCCTGCATACCCTCATATAAAGACATATATATACACACATGCACATATATATATATATATATATATACATATATACATATTTCTAATCCCTTCAACTACTGAGAAAAGTTTCATAAGTTACAATTATTGTTTTTCCATGTAGGAAAGTTAACAGTTCAACTTTGGCCAGGTGGCTCAGCGAGCAAGAGCACCGGCCCCAGTGCCGGGACGACCCAGATCAAATCCGGGCCCAGACACTCAGCACCACACCCAGAAACAACAACTGGCCATGCAACCCCGAGCAAGCCACTCAATCCCAATTGCTTTAAAAAAAATAGTTCAACTTTGATAAGTTCCTTATGATTTCTTTTACCTGTTTACCTTCTCATGCTTCTCTTGCTTCTTGTATCTGAATGTCAAATTTTCTATTCAACTCTGGGTTTTTTAGCGAGAATGCTTGAAAGTCCTCTATTCCACTGAATGACCATATTTTCCCCTGAAACATGATACTCAGTTTTGCTGGGTAGGTGACTCTTGGTTTTAATCCCAGCTCCCTTGACCTCCAGAATATCACATTCCAGGCCCTTCGATCCCTCAGTGTAGAAGCTGCCAGATCCTGGGTTATCCTGATTGTGTTTCCACAACATTCAAATTGTTTCTTCCTGGCTGCTTGTAATATTCTCTCCTTAATCTGGGAATTCCAGAACCTGACTATAATATTCCTAGGAGTTTTCTGGGATCTTTTTCAGGAGGTGATCGGTGGATTCTTTCAACCTCTATTTTGCCCTCTCGTTCTAAAACATCAGGGCAGTTTTCTTTGAGAACTTCCTGGAGGATGCTTTCCAGGCTCTTACTTTGGTCATGGCTCTCAGGCAGTCCAATAATTTTTAAATTATCTCTCCTGGATATATTTTCCAGGTCAGTGGTTTTTCCATGAGATATTTCACATTGCCTTCTATTCTTTCATTTGTTTGGATCTGTTTAACGGCATCTTGATTTCTCATAAAGTCATTAGCTTCCATTTGCTCCAATCTAATTCTGAAGCAATGATTCTCCTCAGTGAGCTTTTGAGATTCTTTTTCCATCTGGCAAATTTGACTTTTTAAGGCATTCTTCTCCTCATTGCCTTTTTGAGCCTCCTTTGCCATTTGAGTCAGTCTGTTTTTTAAGGTATTATTTTCCTCAGTCAGGCTGTTGACTCTCATTTCATAATTTTCTTGCATTGTTCTCATTTCTCTTCCCAATTTTTCCTCCACTTCTCTTATCTGCTTCTTAAGGTCCTCTATGGCCTGTAACCAGCTTGTATTTTCCTTTGAAGCTTTTGGTGCAGGAGTTCTGACTTCACTGATTTCCTCCTGTTCCATGCCTTGCTCCTTCTTATCCCCAAGATAGGAGTGTAATGTTGGAATCTTCTGTCTGCTTTGTTTCCTTTGCCTGCTCATTTTGCCACTCAATGATTTGACTTTTGGGCTTTTTGCCACAGTAGGACTCTGCCACCAGACAGGGGAGTTTTCGTCCCAAATGCTGGGGTTTTCTCAGCTGCCAGAGGTATTAGATGGGTGCCCTCTCTGAGGTCTCCACATGCTCTGGCAAGCTGGACACACACTCCAGGACCTCCACCCTAGACTGCAATCCAGATCCAAGCAGGTTAAAGCAAGAGCGATGACCCCTCAGACTGGTGCTTGGTCCCCCTACACTCTGCAGGCCAGGAGCTGAAGCCACCACGTGGTGCTGGCAGGCTGTGCTGGCGTCTCAGTGGTTTCTCGCCCAGGGGGTAAAAGCCATGCACTCCCACTTACTGGGTCCCAAAGTCCAGACTGCACTGGCCTCTCACCTTGTCCTTCGCATCTATGTGTCGATAAATCTGGAAACGGCCACAGCTGCTGCTAATCTGGAGTCCCTCTGGCAGGTGGCTGGTCAGGCCCGCCCTGGGGCTAAAGCCTGGGCGTGGTGCTGGGCTCGGCTCCCAGAGCGTTGCTGGCCGATTCCTGCCGGCCTGCTGGGCTGTTCTCAGTGGGAGGTTAGCTTCTCTGTGTCATTTTGTGGGTTCTGCAGCTCCAAAGTTTGTTTAGAGTCCCCTTTTTACATGCATTGGGGAAGGTGGAAGCTGGAGCCGCGGGAGGGTCGTGCTTCTACCGGGAAATAATTAATAAGACAAATAAAAACAATAAAACATAGATAATATTAATGTATGGCTTTCTACATCTATATGTGACCTGCAGTTTAGTGGCCCCAAACACCATTTTAATTTGACACCACCCATCTAGGCCATCTCCTTCCCTCTTTCTTTTATTTGCTTTTTTTTTGCTTTTTTTTTGGAGGGCAATTGGGGTTGTGACTTGCCCAAGGTTACACAGCTAGTAAGTGTTAAGTGTCTAAGGTCAGATTTGAACTCAGGTACTCCTGACTCCAGGGCCAGTGCTCTATTCACTGTGCCACCTAGCTGCCCCCTACTTCCCTCTTTCTAAGGGGTTCCAGAGAAAGAGGTGTTATATTAAATTTAAAGTGCTGTTACTTCATCCTTTTAATATAATTAGAGTTTAGATAGAAATGATCTGAAGTCCTTTCACTAGTCTATTATTCTTTTTTGTTTAGCTTCCTATAGACTTTTGTGTAAGTAGATAAAATGACTACTTTTTTGTAACAGAATAAAAGGATAGGTATTATTATTATAATCTCATTCTCATCTTGTTTAATGGAGTTTAGAGAGTAAGACAAAATTAAAACAGCCTTTGTCCTCAGGTAGTTTACATTCTGCTGGGACCAGGCAATATCTGCCTGTTGCTCATTGTTTTTCAGTGTCCTACAGACCGAAACTGCTATTGGAACAGCCCAAAGATGCTTTATAATTGACCCCATACACGATTAATTTATTATGCACCAGTTATTTTATTCAATTACTAAAAATATAATAATTATTCTGGTTGTCTACAGACTAAAATAAAAGTGTTTTTATAGATGAATCAAAAGCATTAGTGTGTAAACTAATCTACAAGCTTACAAGAGACATCCTTGGCAGAGCTTCAGTAGCAGAGACAGGCTAGGAATCATAAATATGTCATCCTGGTCACACATGATTTTGATCTTTTCTGATAGATCTCTATATTTTGAAAGCTTTTTTATGTTACTTGGCTCTTGTGAGTCTTTAGTAAGGCAAGATGTTTTTAAAACGTTGTTCTTAAGTTTTTAAGAATTAGTGTTACATCCAGGAGATTGTGGGCAAAAATTCTGTCTTTGACAGTGTTCCATTTCCAGCATAATTCATTGGGTGAGATTTTAAGAATGTTTTGAGGTCTCTATTTGTAGTACAGGAATTTTTTCATCTGTCAGGTCATGAGCTTGCAATGCATAACTTTAGCCACCAGATCATGTCTTCCCCTCCCCCACTTAATAGTATTTTATTTTTTTTCCATTTACATATATAGTTTTCATTGTTCACTTTTATAAGAATTTGAGTTCCAAATTTGTTTCTCTCTTCTTCCCTTCCCTCCTCCCTCCCCAAAATGACAAGCAATATCATATAGGGTATACATATACAGGTACAATCATAGCTAACATATTTCCACATTAGTCATGTAATGAAAGAAGAATCAGAACAAAAGAGAAAAAAACATGAGAAAGAAAAAAAAGAGAAAATAGTATACTTAGATCTGCATTCAGACTCCATAGTTCTTTCTCTGGATGAGCATAACATTTTCCATCAAGAGTCTTCTGGAATTGTCTTAGCTCATTGTATTTTTGAGAAGAGCTAAGTCTATTAAAGTTGATCATTGTACAATGTTGCTATTACTGTGTACAATGTTCAGGTTCTGCTCACTTCACTCAGCATCAGTTCATGTAAGCCTCTCCAGGATTTTTTTTCTGAAATCTGCCTGCTCACTATTTCTTAAGGAACAATAGTAGTCTATTACATTTATATACCACAACTTATTCAGTCATTCCCCAATTGATGGGCATCCATATGACTATAGAGAGCTTAAATTTCTTCATCTGAAAATTGCCTGTTCATATCCTTTGCAGGTCATATCTCATTAGACATTTCTTAGGTGTTAATTTTTGCAGCCTGCAAAGATGTGCTACCTAGTTTCTCACATTTCCTTGTATAAACTGCATTGATTGTTAAATCTAGATGCCTTGTGAATAATATGTCTATAATTTATGATGGTAATGATCTACCCTTGAATTGCCATCATAATATTCTCCATTTCCATAAATAGCAGGACTTAACCATTAGTTCAGATTTTCTTTGCTGACATATTGTTGGCTAAGTTCATGGGTACATCACCAAGGGAGGGTCTTTTGATCCCTTTACTGGATTATGTTTCTTATACTACATATGGAGATAAACCACTTTCAGACACATTGGACCAATCCAATGGTATACACTGATGGGCATTGTTTGTTTTTGCTACATGAAATGATTTCTACTTTAAAATCTTTAAAAAAAAGTTTTTAATTTGTTCACCATGTGTTCTGACAATGTCTATTAATATTTATTATTATTGTTTTATGACTATTTGGTAATTAATTATATAATTGAAGAGGATGATGATGATGATGATGATAGTCTCTAAGGTCTTGATTATCTATAAATAATATGATTTTATTTCTACTACCTCAGGCCTTGTCCAGCTGAGCCTACTCTCACCTAATGGTCACTACCCAACTCTCCAACCTATGCCTCACTACTCCCCTATATTCCCCTATTGATACCAAACTAATCCACATATTGTCCTTTCCTCCTCATTCTCCTAATGTCAGGTACTCCCACCATTCTTCACATTTAAAATACTGTCTTTTCTTCTCTCGCTGTGATCTCCTAAGATTCTTTTTGTCCCTGTCACTAATGTAGCACTTAACCTCATACAGTCTTTTAATGATCTTCACTGTTTTTGTCCATCTGCTATCTTCTCAACCACATGGTAAGCTCTCATACTTCTCTGTATCTCACACAACAATGAGCACAGTGACTTGTACAAGAAGCATCATAATTTTTTTTCTTTTATGCCAACCTCATTTATTCTTTTTTTAAATATTTTTTTTTAGTTTTCAACAGTCACTTACACAAAGTGCATTTTTAAATTTTAATATTTTTAATTTTCTCCCCCTGCCTCCTCCCTCCCTCCCCAAGATGGCATGCAATATGCTATGGCTCTACACATACATTCCTATTTAGCGCATTTTTACATTAGTCATGTTGCATAGAACAATTATAATGAATGGGAGAGACCACAAGAAAGAAAAAAAAAATTTAAAAAGAAGAAAATAGACTGCTTTGCTCTGCATCCTGACGCCATAGTTCTTTCTCTGGATGTAGATGGCATTTACCATTGTGTGTCCTTTGGAACTGTTTTAGGTCCTTGCATTGCCGAGAAGGCCTAAGTCTATCAAAATCACTCATCACACATTGTGGCTGTTTCTGTGAACAATGTTCTTCTGATTCTGCTCACTTCACTCAGCATCAGATCATACAAGTCTTTCTAGGATTTTCTGAAGTCTGCCTCTACATCATTTCTTATAGCACAATAATATTCCATCACATTCATATACAAAATCTTGTTCAGTCATGCCCCAATTTATGGGCATCCCCTCAATTTCCAATTTTTGGCCACCACAAAAAAAAGCTACTATAAATATTTTTGTACACATGGGTCCCTTTCCCATTTTTGTGCTATCTTTGGGATACAACCCTAAAAGCTGTATTGCTGGGTCAAAGGGTATGTACATTTTTATAACCCTTTGGGCATAGTTCCAAATTGCTCTCCAGAATGGTTAGATCAGCTCACGGCTCCACCAACAATGAATCAATATTCCAACTTTCCCACATCCCCTCCAACATTTATCATTTTCCTTTTTATATATAAATCTTATAGGTGTGGCATGGTACCTCAGAGTTGTTTTGATTTGTATCTCTCTAATCTATACTGATTTGGAGCATTTTTTCATATGACTACAGATAGCTTTAATTTCTTCCTCTGAAAACTGTCTGTTCATATTCTTTGACCATTTATCAATTAGGCAATGACTTGTATTCCCATAAATTTGACTTAGTTCTCTATATATTTTAGAGATGAAACTTTTATCAGAGATACTAGTTATAAAAACTCTTTCCTGGTTTTCTGCTTCCCTCCTAATCTTGGTTGCATTGACTTTGTGCAAAGACTTAATTTAATATAATCAAAATTATCCATTTTGTATTTTACAATATTCTCTATCTCTTATTTGATCATAAATTCTGCCATTCATCATAAATATGACAGGTAAACTATTCCGTGCTCCCCTAATTTGTTTAAAGTATCAGTCTTTATACCCAAATCATGTTCTTTATACCCTCTGTCATGTTCTCATGACAGAGCCCTGTCCTTGGAATTATAAAACCTTGTTTCTGGTCCTGGCTTTGATACTCACTCATTGTGTAGGTAAGTTACCTAAACAACTCAGCAGTTTACTCATCTGCAAAAATGAATATCCTGATTGTTGGGGATAATGAAACCTATCTCACAGACTTATTGTGAGGAAAGAGCTGGGTAAGATCTCAGGGAGCTAAATACTTGCTGCTACTATTCACTCAATAAATATTCATTTAGTTAGAATAATTGCATTCTTCCTTTACTTCTTTGGTCCTCTGGGAAGATCAAAGAAAGATGATGGTCATCAAGGTGGACAAGTTTTTGTGCTTAGTATGAACAAGTTTGTTTAATTGAATGAAAATTAATTAAAATGCAATGCACTGAATCAAATCTCCAAGTAGACTGAAGTCAAGAAAAATAAATTCATCCTTGAGGAAAAGAAATCATAGTAAGTCAAACAAGAAGACCATTTGATTCTAGAATCAAAAGTTACAGAGTATAGTTACTAGCTTCCAGTTTCAGCAATTTAACATTGAACAATTACTCAATTCACTGGTTTGAAAACTAATTAGAACCATATAGACTGATGTCAGGAACAGGAAGGTAGCAAGAACATTGGGGTCACCTTTATTATTTTAATAAACAGTCAAGGTCTCTATTACCTTCTTAGACACCAAATGGGAACAAATGAAAAAGAAATTGTGATTCTTATGCTTTGGCTCTCCTAAGAGTAGATGTATTTAGCTCCTACTCTTCCCCTTCTGCTACTACCATCAATATAAAGGATTTTCTCAAAAAAGGAAGTGAATTGAGAGATTATCCTATGTTTCTTACCATGACAGCAACAGCTCATTGGAAACTTCCTACAGGTCTCATTTTCAACTCTTCTCATGGATCAAATTTAATAGAAATAAGAACATTCTTTTTTCTCTAAGAAAATAATCTAAACTTCAAAATTATTTGAATTCTAGGACTGAAAACTCAAAGGATCTTAAACTATATTATAAGGCAGTAATTATCAAAACTATCTGGTACTAGGTAGGAAATATAAAGGTAGATCAATGGAACAACATAAATACAATATACAGCAGCAAATAAATATAGTAACTTTGTATTTCACAAACATAAAGACTTGAGATTTTGGGATAAGAATTCATTATTTGGTAAAATTTGTTGGGAAAACTAGAAAACAGTATGACACAAATTGGGCCTAGATCAATTATCTTACTCCATTTACCAAGATAAGGTCAAATTAGATATATGACCAAGATATAAAGAGATATAGTACAAGAAAATTTGAAGAACATGGAATGACTTGCTTATCAGACTTATGAATGGGTGAACAATTTATGAATAAATAAGAAATAGAGGGCAAAAGTAGGTGTAAAATGAATCATTTAAATTACATTAAATTAAAAAGGGTTTTATAAAAAATAAAACAAATGTAATCAATTGATAAATGATCAAAGGGTACAAACAGGCAGTTTTTAGATAAATAATCCAAAACAATTTATAGCTATATGAAAAAATGATCCAAAGTATTATTGATTAGAGAAATGCAAATTAAAACAACCTTGAGTTATCATTTTATGCTTATGAGATTGGCTAAAATGATTTAAGGGTAAAGTAACAAATGTTGGAGGAGATATAAGAAAAATTGGGATACTAATTCATTGTTGGTGGAATTGTGAACTGATCCAAACATTTTGTAGAACAATCTGAAATTATGCCCAAAGTGTTATTAAACTGCCTTTGACCCAGAGACACCACTACTAGGTCTATTTCCAAAGATGATTATTGTTGTTGTCATTATAGTTGTTGTTCAATCTGGGAGGGGAAGACCCTGAGGCTTTCTGGCCAACACAGAAAGGATGACTATTTACATTCACTATGAGTCACCTGGGTCAAAACAATGAACACTAAGTGGCTTGAGCTGGGACCTAGAGCTGATCAATCAATGAAAGTTAGAGTGAATTGGCTTTAAGGCATGGTCTTAAAGAAAGAAATCTAGCCTTATAAACTCCATCTTGCTATCAAATTTCAGCTATCAAAATTTACATTCCTTTGGGCACAGTACCCATAGGTAAGAGTATAATACCCTACGTAGGCAGAAGGAGAAGAATGAGAGAAGGAAACAAAGGGGAGGGGAGGGAGGGAGGAACTAAGGAAAGAAAAGGAGGCAGTAGGGAAAGAAGGGA
>NW_027187460.1:33769162-33795696 GCF_028583685.1 Petaurus breviceps papuanus
GAAGGAAGGAAGGAAGGAAGGAAGGAAGGAAGGAAAGAAGGAAGGAAAGAAGGAAGGAAGGAAGGAAGGAAGGAAGGAAGGAAGAAGGAAGGAAGGAAGGAAGGAAGGAAGGAAGGAAGGAAGGGAGGAAGGGAGGGAGGGAGGGAGGAAGAAAGGAAGGGAGGAAGGAAGGGAGGAAAAAGGAAAAAGGAAAAGGAAGGAGAAAGAAAAGACACTATGAGCTTTTTAAAACAAAGAAGTAAAAGAAAATTCATTGCAGGGTATTAATTCTAATCCTTTTCATTCCAGGGGCCATGTAAAATCAAATTATAAGATCATTTCATTGTAGGGAGGGTCCTATAAACAAAGCCACATCAGACCTGCTCGTATTTTTAATGGCAATGAGAGGAGTGTCTAGCTGTCAAAAATAAAGCAGGATTGCTTTTCTAGTTCCTGCATTTTCATACTTGACATTTTGCAACCATAAGCTGAGAAAATTTCTCACCCCAATTCATCAAAACATTTCATCTGAACATATAACTAAGTCAGGAGAGAAGCATCCAACAGACAAGCTGCCAGCATTAGAAGAGAAATGTTCAAAGAACGATTCCTCACACCTTCTTTATCTTCCTTGGGAGATTTCCTCCCATTATGAGAATTGTTTTAGCCAAGAGATTTACTAATATAAGATCTTCAGTCTCTATCTGCCTCCACCCCAATGGAAAGGGGCCCAGATGATAACTTACAAACATATGTTCTTCTGGGAGAACCTTTCAAGGATCCCTCTAAACTGTGAGCCAAACCAGCTGTAACAGAGCAAAGGTTAAGACTTCACAGAAAGTCAGATGCAGCCTTCATGTTTACATTGTTTTATGCACATGTGTGTGTATAGAAGTGGGTGTCTGTAAATATATACATTAATATGTTAGTGTATAATCTGGATGAGCATCCCCTACTTCTCATCCTTTTAGGTAAACTAAAGGATGGAAAGTGGATTTCCTGTGGTCCACCACATAAAAACAACTTAAGAGGTCTCTCATTTATTCATTGTATTTGGCCTGATTCAGTGTAATTAGCTTTGAAAAAGAGAGAGAGAAAAAAAGCAAAAACTTTTTTGGCCAGGAATTGATGAATGTGGTCAGTAGGAGTTCAGTTCAGTTTATTTCAAATTCAATTTGACCAATTCACTAAATATTCCAATTTGACATTAAATTAAGGCCCTCCTATGTAGCCAGCACTGTTCTAAGAACTAGGGAGAAAAACAACAAAAAGGAATCAGTTCCTGCTTTCAAAGAGTTTACATTAAAACGAAAGGATGCATCACACACACACACACACACACAAACACACACTAAATAATGAAATTATATCAAGATAGACAGACAAAGCCAAAGAGAAACAGAGAGACTAAGAAAGAGAGAGAGAGGGAGGAAGAGAGATAGACAGAAACAGAGAAGGATAAAGAAAGGAGAGACAGAAACAGACAAAGGCAGAGAGAGAGAGGTGCACTAGCAAACTAGAGATTATGGCTGGAGTGGAGCAGGGATCATGCTCACTGCTATTCCAGGGCTGAAAAAAAAGTTTTTGTAGTCTCTCATAGCTCATAGCACAGTCCAAGAGAACAGTGACCACACCTCTTCTTAGATCATATCACCTTAAAAGGACTGAAAACTTACAGATCCCCAAAACCAGCTCTGAAAACAGCAGTACAAAAAGATCTGAAGCTTGGGGCAGTGTCCCCTCCACCCGAGATGGAGAGCCCAACTTTAAGATAAATTTTAAAGTCAAGAAAGAAGCTGGGAAAAATGAGCATAAAAACAAACAAACAAATTGACCATAGAAAATTACAATGGTGTTAAGGAAGCTAAAAACACAAACTCAGAATAAGACAACAAAGTCAAAATCAAAATGGCTACATTAAAAGACTCAAAGGAAAATCTAAAATGGTCTCAGGCTCAAAACTTATTCCTGGAAAAGTTCAAAAAGGATTTTAGAAAATCAAATAAGTGAGATGGCAGGAAAATTGGGTAAAGAAATGTGGTGATACAAAAAAAATTGTGAAAAAATAAGTCAACTTGGGAAAGGAAGCATAAAAAAATACTGAAGGAAATAATGCCTTAAAAAATAATAGGTCAAATGGTTAAAAACACACACACACACACACACACACAAATATACTGAAGAGGGAAAAAAAACTAAAGTAGAATTGGTCAAATAAAAAAAGATGTATTAAAATCCACTGAAGAAGAAAATGACTTAAAAAGTAGAATAGCTCTAATGGTTAAAAATATACAAAGTTTCACTGAAGAAGCAAAATCCTTTAAAAGTAGAATTGACCCAATGGACAAGGAAGTACAAAAGCTCACTGAAGAAAATAATTCTTTACAAAATAGAATTGGGTAAGTGGAAGCTGTCCATCAAGAGACAATAAACAAAATCAAAATAATGAAAAAATATAAGAGAATGGGAATTTTTTTTTCTCATTGGAAAAACAACTGACCTGGAAAATAGATCAAGGAGGGATAATCTCAGAATAATTACACTATCTGAAAGCCTTAGGAGGACATGGACAGCATCTTTCAAGAAATTTTCAAGGAAAACTGCCCTGATATCCTGGAATTAGAGGACAAAACAGAAATCGAAAGAATTCATTGTTCATTCACTGAAAGAGATCCCAAAACGAAAACTCCCAGGAATATTATAGTCAAATTCCAGAGCCCTCAGGTAAATGAGATAATATTGTGAGCAGTCAGAAAGAAACAATTCAAATATATTATTGAGTTAGTTAGAATAACACAGGATTTAACAATTTTTACATTAAAAAATTGAATTGGCTTGAAATATGATATTCCAGGAGGCAAAGGGGTGAGTATTACAATTAAAAATCACCTACCTAGCAAAACTAGGGAGAAATGGATATTTCAGGAGGAAAAAAATGGATATTAAGTGAAAAAGAGGATTTTCTAGCATTCCTGATGAAAAAAACAGAGATGAAAATAAAATGTAACTTTATTTTTTTTTCGAGGGGCAATTGTGGTTAAGTGACTTGCCCAAGGTCACACAGCTAGTAAGTGTTAAGTGTCCGAGGGGTTGATTTGAACTCAGGTCCTCCTGACTCCAGGGCCCATGCTCTATTCACTGGACCACTTAGCTGCCCTGAAAATGTACCTTTCAAAGATAATGTTTTATTTTGATAAAGACAGGAGACAAACAGCATGAAAATCACTAGATGCCCTAAAGATAAATACATTTCAAAGATTCTCATTAAAATGAATCTGTTGTATCTCTTCCTGCAAGAAAAGTACCTTTTTTAAAATTTAAAAAACAATAGACTGAACTGCAAATGCTTTTGCTTTTTTTCAGAAAATTTATCACAATTTTTCAATAAATAAAGATTTTCCACAAAACAGACTTATTCTACATGTTAAATTTTTAAACTGCTCCATGACACTGTGTGCTAACTACACACACAAGAGATAAGAAACACTTAACTTAATAAAAAGTTAAAATCTTTATTAATAAATATTGACATATATATAGAAAATTTACATGACTAATTCCTTTTAAATTAAAAAAATACAAAACTTAAATATTTTCCTAAAAGGATTTCCTTATTTTAAAGACTCATATGAAAATGAAGCCGCATATAATTTGCACAATAAACTTGTAAACAGATAATATACATAAAAAGTTAAATGACATACTTCTCATTTCTCATTTGTCTACCTTTAATTTCTAATACTGTACTTTCTTAAGGAACATACAAAATATCAAACTTCTTTTTAGAAAAAGTGTCATTTTTTTCTATTCTTTATACAGAAACAATCTGAGCCTATGGCATGTTAATGCAGTTGAGAGGACAAGCATACTAATTTTTATAATTTCTACCTTCATAAAAAGCCTCCTGAAAAGGAGATTATATACCATTATAAAAATATCAAGCTCTTAAGGTAGCTACATTAGAGAAACCAGTCCTGAAGATTCTTTCCATTTAACCCAGAAAACCACTATTACAGCATATGCAGAGCACTGGAGGGATAGGGACGTTCTGCACCACAGGAATGTGCAGAGCTCCTATGAGGTACCCAGACTGATACACAGGGTTTAAACTGATTGTTACAGTAGCATAACAGAGGTACTACCAGCCCATGCAAAACAACTGGAAATATTTTGCCACTGTGCAGGAGGCTTCATTCCTGGAGAAAACCTAAGTCTTTTCATGTTTTCCTGAAACCCACCTCCTTATCATTTCTTATGGAACAATAGTATTTCATTACATTAATATGCCACAACTTTTTCAGTCACTCCCCCCCTTCTTTGCTACATAAAAAGAGCTGCTATAAATATTTTTGTTCAGTGGGTCCTTTTACGGGAGAGAATTTGAAACTTAAAATTTTTTTTAAAAGAATGTTAAAAATTGTCTGTATGTGGAATTGGAAAATTTGTTGTTTTTTTTTTTTAAGAGAGTTTAAGTTTCTTGAGGGCAAGGATTGTTCCAATGTCATTTCTGCATCTCCACCACAAAGCAAAGCATACTGGGAACTCAATAATCGCTTATTGTTTGGTTGCCCTGATCAAAAACCCATGTTATATTAATGTAGAAACTTGGACCAGAGAGCATGAGAGATTTGTCCAGAATCATAGAAATAGTAAGTGGTAGAACTCAGAGTTAAACCCAGGTCCTCTGATTTCAAATCAAGTACTCCTTTCACTATATCCTACCTATTATAGTTCCTTAAAAGTGTCACTCCTGGAGACTTGTCCATCCTTCATTTTGGTATAAACAACACTTAAGAAACCTGCCTAATTCATTTTAATTTTGCAGTTTTATATTTACTTCAATACTTCTGTGGTCTTATGAATGTTTTTGCTTATACCTCTGTTGCAGGTCATGACCAAACCAAACATACCTTTTCATCTCATGTAAATCCTACCCATGTCTTTCCAAATCCTCCATAGAAGAACTGTCCATTGCTCCAGGGACCTTCTCTGGTTCTTTGAATAACTCATGAATACCAGTGCAGTTGTCAGGCTGTTTGTTATTCCTCATTCTGCATGACAAGAACCCACTTCTTTTCTGGTCTTTCACATCCTCACTGATATCTGTGTCGTGCTTTCTGAAATCCTCCATAATAATAATATATCTCAACCTATTTATACCTACCTGTGATTCTTTGTCTTTTGGATCACCTATGCTTTTCATTTTTCTAAGATGGTGGTGTTCCAGGATTTTGAGCCACATATTATCCTGAGGGAAATATTTTAGTTGGAAAGATTGGCTTTTACATCTGGGAACACCTTAGAAACAACATATTCTGGTGCTTTCCCTCTGTTGATTATTTCCTATTTATCATGTATATAGTTTTTTGTAAAAGGTAGTCTGCATGTTGTTTCTCCCCTTAGATTATGAGGTCCTCAAAATCAGGTACTATTTTTTGCCTTTCTTTGTGCTTAGGTCAGTTCCTGGAATAGAGTAGATGATTTAAAAAATGCTTATTGACTGACTAACATTTCATGAAATACAATTCACACCAATTCCCTCCTATTTAGCTCTAGAATAAGCTGTTCTTTATCTGCAGATATGCATACTAATTAACTTATGCAATGGGATAGCCATTAAAATGTATATAGATATCATGCCTTTTTAAATGTACTTTTCAGTGGGTAAATATCTATTTTTTCTCCTTCCTATGTCTCCCTCAAAGAAATAAAAGGGAGGAAAGGAAGAAGGGAGGGAGGAAGAAAGAAAGGAAGAACCAAAGAAATGAAAGAATGAAGGAACAAAGTAAGGAAGGGAAAACCTTTGTTACAAATATGCATTGTAAAGCCAATTCTAATATTAGCCATATACAAAGAATATATATGTCTTATTCTCTACCTTGATTCCACTGCCTTTATGTCAGGAGGTGGCTTGCATGCTTCCTCATTGATTCTCTGTAATTATCCTTTGTCATTTTGTTAATCAGAGTTCATGCTTTCCAAGTTATTTGTCCTTACCATGTTGGTGTCATTGCATAGATTCTTCTATCCACTTCACTCTGTATCAGTTCATAAAAGTCCTCCCAAGTTTTTTTTTAAGTCCCAAAACTACCTTCTTTATGAATTGTTAGGGCACAATAGTGTTTCATTACATTCGTATACCATAATGTGTTCAATCATTCCCCAATTAATGGACAATTAGTTTCCTTTTTGCTACAACCAAAAAAAAGAGCCACGATAAATATTTTTGTGTATATGAATACTTTTCTTTTTTCTTTGATCTCTTTGGAAAAGGCATCATACCTTATCATCCACTGGGTTTCCCCATGTACATTAAGTTAATCCCTTTTGAGTTACTTTGGATTTTATTGAGGATGGTCTGTACTAGTGTGTAGCTTGATGTAATCAATGTAATATCTGCAAATGGGATCTTTCTTCTATTTCAAATAAAAATTGAAATTATATTAACACAAGAGAACAATACAAGAGAAGGAGAAAGGAGGTAGGGAAGAAGAGGGAGGAGGAGAGAATAGGAGAGAGGAACAAAGAGGAGAGAGACAGAGAGACAGAGAGAGACAGAGAGACAGAGAGAGAGAGAGAGACAGAGAGAGACAGAGAGAGAGAGACAGAGAGAGAGAGACAGAGAGAGAGACAGAGACAGAGAGACAGAGAGAGAGAGAGACAGAGAGAGAGAGAGAGACAGAGAGAGAGAGAGAGAGAGAGAGAGAGAGAGAGAGAGAGAGAGAGACAGAAGACCTAGTAGAATCAGTATGTAATAGTTCTGGTGCATGCACGCATCATCAGGAATGATGCTTTATACCTTAATTGGTGATAGCTGGGCAGAGCTTAATTTGCCAACTGAACTCGGCTGAGAGGCTAGGGTAAAACAGAAGATGTTTAATGATGCATGTGTCAGCCTAGTCACTTACTAGACAGTTCTCTTCATTTCTCTAAGGCTGCACTCCTTCTGACCCCTTCATAATGCCTGTGGTCCCTCCCTCTGATTGGATGGTTCCTTTCAGAACTTCCATTTCAGAAGAGTATCACTACCAGCTATCTCTTTATCTCTCAGTGGGTTGCATTCAGAAACTCTCCATCATGCCCTAGTGCTGAACACCTTCCTTCCTCACCCTACTGACTCTCTTTCAACTTCCTTTTATGTGTCATTTTCCCACATTAGAATATAAGCTATTTGACAGCAGGGGTTCTCTTTTTTACTTGTATCTGTATTCCTAAACCTTGGTACAGTATCAAAACATAGCAAGTGCCTCATAAATACTTGTTGACTGACTTACTGTCACTACCATATTCATTCACTCTAATATTTAGTTCTTTATCCTGATACTCATTGGTTTCTGGTCCAAACCTTGCTCCAAAAGCTTAGACTTAAGGACTATGTGTCCTACTTCTAATAAGTCTGGCTCTGTAGGTGGCCTCCATTCCCTTGGGGTCTCCATAGCTGGGGAAGAAAAGTCAGCCTCTGTATTCAGCTCTACCTCACTATGTAGAGAGACATTTTAGACCAGAGAAGTCTTAGTAGACTTCCTTGACTCTCAAAAGAATAGCAACATTCAATTTTCTCATTATTAAAATAATGATCCCAGGGGTGGCTAGGTGGCAGAGTGAATAGAGCACCAGCCCCGGACTCAGGAGGACCTGAGTTCCAATCTGGCTTCAGACACTTAACACAAAACTAGCCATGTGACCTTGGGCAAGTCACTTAACCCTAATTGCCCTCCAAAAAGCAAAAAAAAAAAAATCATGATCTCAACTGTCTCCATATGGGTCATCACTTGCTCACTTAGTTATCAGTGTTTATTAAGGACTTACTTTGTACCAGGAACTGTTCAAAATTCTAGAGATACAAAGAAAAGCAAAAATAAAAAACCTAAAAAAAACAACCATGATCCTTGTCCTATCTGGGAAAGGTCTTCTATAGAAGCGGAGATTTAAACTAAATCTTGAAGGAAGTCAGAGGTCAGAAGAGTTAGGAGCTTGTAGCAGCAAGCACCCCAAGCGTCCTCAGGGTTTGCTGCCAACACAGGTTCTTGGATCTGCTTTGATAAAGGAAAGCAACTCAAAATGGGTTAACAAGCTTACTTTAAACAGTCAAACACGTATCATTTACCTTGTTCAGGGGAAAGAGGTCAGCACCCCGAACTTCAGAATACACAGACAGAATTATCAAGACAGAGAAACAGATCAAGTAGACAGATTTCCAAACTGTCCAACCATTACATCCATACCAAATCAACATCTGGATTTCAACATCTGGGTTTTTCAAAGCCGGGGGGCTCTGGACAACGGCTTCCCAGAATCCACATCAAATCACAGAACACTTCTCAAAGTGAGCCCCCAAAACAAAGCTACACATCAGGGCTTATATAGCCTTCTCCTGGCTCAGAGAATGGAACAACCTTATTGACACACTGGCCAATCAAAAAGTATCTACTGAAAAACAAGCCTCCCACCCCAGGCTTCAGGTGCACTTTAGCCTAGGGGCAGGGAAGATCTTCCAAATTTGCATTCCCATTACATTCGGCCCCAAGATCTTTCATGCCCATAGCATAGACAATTTACTTTTGAATTAGCACTAAACATCTCTTAGGTCACATTTTCAAAGTACAGAACTAAAGTTACCAAAGTGGTCACTGGGCCTTAAACAAACACAAAGTACATTGCATTATCACCTCAATTCAAAACAAGAGTTCAAATAAAGTTCTCTGGGGGAGGGGGGAGGGGTATCCTTCCCCTCACACAACTCCAGCCCCTGCCTCCAAGCACAGAGATGGGGCTGGGCAACAAAACCAACAAGGTGGGGTCCTTGGGGGTCCAAGGCACTTCATCCCACCCACCATAGTCACAAGTCCATCCTCTCCCAGGGTTCCAAACTGTGGGATGCAGCCAGGAAACACACTCAGTGCCCCTGCTTTGCTGCTCAGTTCTTATCTTTTCCTGTGGCTGAATTCCGACCACCTGGGTTCCTTCTCCTCCTGTAGGTGGCAGCCGCTCCTGGCTTCTGCCCAGGTCCCGATGCAGGCAGCTCACCATTCCTGCTCTCAGCTCAGCAAAGTCAGCATGCAGGCCATTCTTCTCTCCTGCTCCACGGCTCCACAGAATCACAGCTACCACAACTGGGAAACAAACAATTATCCCAGTCCCCATACTTTCCTTTTACTCTGCAGATCCTGTTCGTGACGCCATTTTGTAGCAGCAAGCACCCCAAGCGTCCTCAGGGTTTGCTGCCAACACAGGTTCTTGGATCTGCTTTGTTAAAGGAAAGCAACTCAAAATGGGTTAACAAACTTACTTTAATCAGTCAGACATATATCATTTACCTTGTTCAGGGGAAAAAGGTCAGCACCCCGAACTTCAAAGTATATAGGCAGAATTATCAAGACAGAAACAGATCAAGTAGACAGATTTCCAAACTGTCTAACCATTACATCCATACCCAGTCAACATCTGGGTTTCAACATCTGGGTTTTTCAAAGCCGGGGGGGCTCTGGACAATGGCTTCCCAGAAGCCAGATCAAATCACAGAACACTTCTCAAAGTGAGCCCCCAAAACAAAGCCTCACATCAGGGCTTATATAGCCTTCTCCTGTCTCAGAGAATGTAACAACCTTATTGACCCACTGGCCAATCAAAAAGTATCTACTGAAAAACAAGCCTCCCACCCCAGGCTTCAGGTGCACTTTAGCCTAGGGGCAGGGAAGATCTTCCAAATTTGCATTCCCATTACAGAGCTGGAGGTGAGGAGGAAGAGCATTCCAGGTATAGGGGGCAACAATTGAAAAGACATGGAGTCAGAAGATGGAGAGTGATGTGTAAGGAACAGCAAATAGCTGGGAATCCATTTTTTCATCTTCAACTGGCAATTGGGTCCATTTTGGAGGCCACCTACCTGATTTTGTTACTTTAACTTTCTGCTTGCCAGGCAATCTAATTAACTTCTCTTTGGGCAGTAGATGGTTGTGATTGTTAACTTTGTAGAGGCCAGATTCTAACTCAGCATAACCCTCAGGAGGGGACTGTGCACATTCTCTTTGACTTCTCTTTGCAATGCCCTCTAACTATATGACCCAATATTCCATGATCTTCTGACCTCCAAATAAAGCAAATTGCCCTTCTTGGTAAATGGCAAAACCAGAGCTCCTTTCTTTTAGCCCCCATAATTACTCCCTAGAGCCCAGGTAAACAGGGTCATCCCCACCTCATATACTCTTTTGCATTAATCATTTCTTTATGGTTTCTATGTTCTAGGTTTCATTTAATTGCATTAATTTCATCATGAGGCAATACATCTTGGGCTAAATATCAACCCTCAAATGCTGTCAAATTAAAGTAACTCCTTTCGGTCTTGTAATTTGGGAGGAAAAAATGTCCAGTTAAATCACATTATCCCTTAAAAAAAAGAAAAGAAATACAATTGGCATTTCCAAGCAATGTTAAAAACAAACCAATAAAAACAGTTCTATTCCCAATGTGGGTGACTCAGCCCTCCCTCCTTCCAAAGTAAATTATTTGGGGACCGTGATGTTTACTGTGGGTGGATCTTGCAGGGAGGCCCTGCGGAAAGGGGGTTGAGTTCTGTTGCTAGGGTGGTGTCCCAAGGAAAACCTTTTTAAGCAGAACAGAACACTGGTTTCCTGACTACACCAGGCGTCAAAACATACCACTGTCTTTGGTTAAAAGCAAAAGGGCCAGAGTGGTCAGTTCATTTGTCAGCTGTGAGACACTTCTGTGTTAGGACAGCCAACTACCAAAACACACTTCAAATATCTTTGACTGGAGCTGCCAAAAAAAACCAACTAGAATTCGCATCCTTAATGAGGCTGCTGAATCTTTATGGTTAATAGGAAATCACACTCTAAGGTGTGGTATACACAGACAGAATAAATCAGGATGAAAGAAACTGTTCTTCATGGAACAGGTGACTAAAAAATCAGCGAGGCCTGTTATCCCTGGTGCAGTGATGGAAGAAAATTTTGTAGTCTTTGCAGTAGAGAAGTAAAATAAGAACACATGTGCCTAAACACAGCCAGACTTGCTCACATTATTCCCTTCACTTGAAATGTCCTCCTTGCTCCTCTCCATAATGATAAATGGAAGAAGATGACCAAGAAGGAGGAGGAGGCAGAGGAGAGTGAGCATTTACATGGTGATTTAAAGTTTGAAAAGGGCTTTATATAGGTTATCTCATTTGATTCTCACAACATTGTGAGGCTGGTACTACTCTCATCTCCACGTTATAAAGGAAGAAACTGAGTTTAAAAGAGATTAAGTGATTTGCTTAGGGTCACACGACTACTAAGTGTCTGAGGCAGCATTTGAACTCAGGTCTTCCTGAGTCGAGATCCAACACTCTATCCAATGCCACCTATCACTGATCTATAACCCCACTGCTAAGAATTATTCTAACCTTTACTAGAGGTGTGACTATGGGTAAGTAATTTCACTTCTCAGAGATTAAATTTCCTCATGTGTAAAATGAAGGTAATATCCCTTCCCTAAATTATAATGAGAAAAGCTTTTTTGTGATCCTTGGTGTTGTCAAATTTAAATACATATGGATCCCCGAAGGACACAAATTGACTTAGAAAACCATATGAACATCATTTATGCTGTGTTATATTTTTTACTTATTTACTTATTATGTTTTAATCTAGATTAGACCTTACTCTGGAGTTTTGCAGGCTGCTGACACCTTTGCCTTAAAGCACTCTGTAAATATGAAACATTATTATTAGCCCCTTCACAACCCAAACCCACCTTGTCCTTATGGCCTTTCTTGATGAACTGTGAGGCTGAGTAATGTAATAGAATTCTGGCCTCAGAGTGAGGAAGTTTGTGGGTTCAATTCCCACCCATGAGACTTAGTTGTGTGACTATGGCCAAGTCACTTAACTCTTATGATAATAATATGGGGATACTGATATTGGTAATATTTACCTTATGAAGCTGTTGTGAAGCTCAAATGAAATAACACATATCATGTGTTATATAGGGTGTCTCAAATCCTGTACAAATGTTAATATTAGCTTCCAACCTGACCACCCTTTCTTTGTTTCCCCATATACCCTATATAATTTGTTACTTTCTTTGTACTTGTTTTATATAATTTTGGTGGTTCTTGTCATTCCATTTGCATGTGGTTTGGTTCCTAGTGATAATGGATTGGATACCTTTGGATTCCTTCCTCATTTATATATTACTTTATTTTTTTTCTTCAGAATTTAAATTATACTGGAACCAGAGTGTCATCACAGACAGAAATGTTGCTCTCAGTCACCCAGACATTATATTGATCTTAAATATTTAAGAACATTTTTAATAGATGTCACCGTATCAAAGACTTGCAACTGACAAATGATATTGAATGAAAAGTGAAATGTGGAGACTTAGCAGAAGAAAGCAAAAGCATGTGAAAACAGGATGAGATAGATATCATCCCCACCATCCCAATACTTTTACTCAATTACAAAAAACAGACATTTCAGACTGTGCACATTGCGCATTAATTCAGAGAACATTAAGTGTAAAAGAACAGTAACAGAATAGTGATTTGTCTCAGGATCATTTCTATCTAAATTCCATTGAAAAATGAGAATAACATAATAAAAATTGGCATTAATAAAGCATTTTAGGGCTGGCAAAGTATATCACATACATTAATTTGCTATTCACAATAATCCTGAGGTAGGTGCTTTTTCTAAACTCACTTATTTATTACTTTAATGTTTATAAAGTATTTTGCATTTCTTGCCTCATTTGAGACTCATGCTAACCCTATAGTTATCTTCACGTTACAGGTAAGAAAACTGAAACCCAGACAAGGGAGTGATTTAGGAATGGTCACATAGCCTATAAGTGGCAAAGGAAGAATTTGAATTCAGGTATACCTGATGCAAAGTCCAATGCTCTTTTTACTACACCGTAATGCTATGTAGTGAATGAGGCAGGAGGGGAAAAATTTCAGAAACAACTTCTCAATATTCACCAGTTGGAGGAAAAGGAAAGAGTTTAGAAACTGCTTTCCTTAAAACACTGACCCCCTTCTTCTCAGAAGAGCTAGTCTTCCCAGACAGACTTCTTGTTTGGGTTGACTGTCTGCAATGCTCTGAACATTCTTCCAGAGTCCAGGACTTTCACAGAATTATGGCAATCCTGGAATCAGTTGACTTCCACATTTGTCTTAACCAAGTTAGGAAAGTGAATGGACTTACTGTAAGCCTTTTTCCTCCCAGAGTACCTATGTTATTTTATGAATGTTGTTCCAATTACTTGGATTCCTTCCTTACTCTATCAATGAATCTCAAGGTTGGCAGGGACCTCAGAAACCATATAATCTAACTTGCTTGGTGGACAGAGAATAAAATAGGAGTTAGGAAGATCGGAATTCAAATATCACCCCTGACACTTACAAGCTGTGTACTCCTAGGCAAAGACTTAATTTCTCTCTATCTACCTCACTCTCTTCATCTTTAAAAGCTGGGGAGGAGAGGGGGTAGTGCTGGACGTGGTGACTTCCATAGTCTTTTGTAGTTCAAAATTGATGCTCCTACTTAATTTGATTAACAACCCAAAATTGATCATCCTGTCTCTGGAAACTTCAAAAAATTGAGGAAAAAACGACTTTTTCATCTATTTTGGAACATCTGTAATCATTCAAATATTTTTACTTCTATTAAAACTAAATCTGTAGCGAGTAAGAGCACCGGCTCCAGTGTCGGGATGACCTGGATCAAATCCGGGCTCAGATACTCAGCACCACACCCAGAAATAACTGTCCATGTAACCTTGAGCGAGTTACTTAACCCTGACTGCTTTAAAAAAAAAACTAAATCTGCAGCACTACAACATCCACTGATTATTCCTAGTTCTGCCCTGTGGAGCCAAATAGAATAAGGCTAATCCCTTTGTAGGTGAAAAATAATTATGATGTCCTACCTAAACCCTAAGTAGAAGAGTTGTGAGGCTCAGATTGGATGGACAATGGATGTAAAGCACTTTGCAACTGGTAACATGCTGTATAAATGCCAGTTACATATTATATAATACATTGCTTTATGTATTATTATATAATAATTATTAACCTATAGTCACCAGGCCTCCATTCTGTTGATGACTTAATTTCCTAAGCCTTCTACTCACTCTTGCTGGCTTCAAGTATTGGTTATAGAGCAATATAGCAGCATGCTGCTAAATGTCTAATAATGGGGTGGGGGGCCTGTGGGGAGGGAAAGGTGAGGTCTGGGAGGAATATGTGCATACACACTTCTAAATTTAATCTGTATTAACAACACTTCCTTAAGTCTCAACAATCAAAACAATAAACCCAATCCTGATTTGTAGTGATTTACAATCTCTGAGATGTAAATACTTATGCTGGCAATGTAACCATTGGCTAGCACTCTCAAGGGTCAGAAGATTCACCTTCACCCTTTTCTTCCCACAGTCCTCATATGGCAGTTGTTCAGTACCTTCATCCTCTCAGTTGCCCTCCTCTGGACACTCTCCAGCCTGTCAAATGTACTGACTAAAGTGAGGTGCCCCAAAACTAACATAATACTGCAACTGTCTTTGAACCTTTGATGGTATCTGTGCTCCAGGTTTCATAGTCAGTAAGGCTGATTTTAAGCTGTTTGGTTTTCAGAAGGCACCCAATACACTAGAGTCAGCCACTCTCTTCAGTTCCATCAGGAGTAACAAAGTGTGCTCGCTTGCTCTGTCTGTCTATCTGTCTGTCTCTGTCTGTCTCTCTGTCTGTCTCTCTGTCTCTCTGTGTGTCTGTCTCTGTCAAGGAAGAAGCCCTTCCTTGACCTAATTACAATAGCCACTCTCAGTGCCAACCTTATTTCTTCTTTTGGATTTAGAATTCCTGCTCCTCTTCCACTTAATGGCTGTATTTTTGGCCCTTCTGGCTTAGAGTGAATGTCAATAGTAACTGTTACTCTTTGGAACAGCAACCCTGAGGGTCTTCCCCTTACAGCTTAATTTTTTTTTCTTCTTTTTTTCTAATTAAAGGGGCCATCCCTGGACTCACTTCTTAAAAAATTTACTGAATGAGTGTTACTTCACTCTAAGTGAGTCCATGAAAAGGATTAGCCTAAAAGGGCCAGGGTCTCCCACCGCATCCTGGGCCAGCTCCAGTCATCCTGTTGAATATCTGGCCACTGCACCCAGATGGCTCAGGAGGAGAAAGTGAGGCTGGTGACCTTGCACAGCCCTTCTTCACTCAAATCAAAGTCAACTGCAAATCATGTCATCATCTCCCTGACGTCATGGTACTCTTTAAAAATGAAGAACAAACACAACAACCTGTGTTCTCTTTTCTTCTAAGAGAATGTTATTTGGGAAAAGTGACTCATTAAGTCAACCTAAAATTGCTTATCTTTTCAGTAAAGAGTTATCTGGTAGGAGACACTAAGTGTCTGGATATTCTGGAGAAAGAAAGAAGAAATGCTAAAAGGCTGTTCAAAGAACTGAGAAAGGAAGCAGACAAACTTTCCCCTTCAGTAGTAGCAGCTTACTCTACTTCTAAGAAAAGGTGATCAATTCCAAAACCTCTCTTCCCCAAGGAAATGAATGTTAAGCATTAGCTCTTCTTGTATAAAGTCTGTGATTTTGGTGTGTGGATTTTTCTCCCAGTGGCTCCATTTATTGAGCTTTCTTGTTTAATGAATGACCATTCTTCAGTCTTCTTTCTTATTCTTACCTTGCCTGAAAATTACAGCTCACAGAGGAAACTGGAAAGAGGCTGAGTTCATTGTTTCAGAGGTACTAGACAAAGGACACTTCCTCTGGGGATGCCCCACTTTCTTCCCTGAGCTTCTAGCCAGCACCTTGAGAGTTCATTTAGGAAAGAATGCAATGAAGAGAAATAAACAACAGCTGCCTATTTGGTCACGAGCAGCACCTGTTTTCAGCATCTAGCACTGGTCAATATTCTGATTTAGGGAGGATTTACTCATAAAGGAGAACAAGAGGCTTAGTGGCTAGAGAGATGGCCTGAGTCAATAAGACCCAGGTTCAAGTTCAGCTTCTGTGGTGTACTATGTTAACTTCTTGGTGCCCCTAGACAGCCTTTAAAAATTGTAAGTCATAAAGAGGCAGAGCAGTTGTTATTTCTACGGATCTCTATTGGTAGAGGAAGTTTCTTTGCAAAGGGTCCCAGGTTGGGCCAAAAAAAAAAAAAACAACAACATAAGGCTTGGTGCTAAGCTATAGGAACACAAAAACAAAAATTAAATAGGCCCTGCCCTCAAGGACCTTAAATCCAGTCAGGTTTCATCTTTTTTTACTTTGAACAAAATCATTTCTTAATGCTTTTTAATGCCTTAAATATCAATTTCCTAGCTTGATATGCACTGCTTACAGAAAACTTGGCCCTGTGGATAAAGTTCAAGACTGAAAGTAAGGAAATCAGAAATAAAAGCCTGCTTCCAACACTAACTAGCTTACTCTCTCTACCCTTTCTTCTTCCTTATTTCCCCCATCTTCCTAGTCACCCAGGCTGGTAACCCTGGCATCAGACTAAACTCCTCACTTTCTCTTTCTGGCTGTAGCCATGGCCTGCCCTTTGTACCTTCACAACTTCTCTCATATATGCCCCTATATCTCCTCTGACTCTGTCACCACTCTGGTGCAATATCTTATCTCCTCAAGCCTGGACTGCTGTAATAGACTGCTGGCCTCTAGGCTCTCTCTACTCCAAGCCATCTTCTACTCAGCTGCCAAACTGACCTTTCTAAAGAGCTGGTCTGACCATGCCACCCACTTCCTATTCAACAAACTCTAGTAGCTCCCTATCACTTACAAGATCAAATGTAAAATCCTTTGTCTGACTTTTAAAGACCTTCCTCACCTGGTCCCTTCATACCTTTTCAGTGTTCTTACACCTCACACCTCACCACTTACTCTTAAATCCAGTGACACCGTCTTTCTTGCTTTTTCTCCCATAGGACACATCATTACCCAACTCTACATTTTCACCAGCTTTCTCCCATGCCTGAAATGCTTTACCTCCTGATCTTCAACTCCTAGCTTCCCTGGATACCTTCAAGCCTCAGATCCAATGAGATGATGCACCATAAAAATATCTGCTTTTATTGCTGTCAACCAAGTAATATTTACTAGTTAGGTGCAAGACCTTATAGTAGGTACTATGGGGGCTACAAGAAAATGAAGAAGACTTTGTAATCTGGAAACAGAATTTATGTTGAGTTGATTTAACATAAGTCCTAAGTCCAATTCATGCTTTTTCCTTTTTTCTAATTTGCATTTTCTTCATTACTTCACCATCCTTCTATTCTCTTGTCCTTTTTTTTTATATTAGATCAGCCTACCGTGAGGAATTTAGCCCTGCTAAATTCACTGAAATCCTAGGATAGCTTTACCAGCACTTACAAGAGGGACGTTCCCCTTTTGCTTTACCAGAATAACGGCATTCATCACAACTATGGCCTCATCCCCCAGAACTGACAATGTTTACTTTTTAATGGATCCTTCTGGTTGCCTAGTGAAGTCTATGGACACATTTCTCAGAATAATGTCTTTCTTTTTAATAAAATAAATGAGATTTCCAAGAAAATCAACTGTATTTAACTAGGGCATTTTAAAAAAATGTTTATGGAACCCAGGTTAAGAAATCTATACCTGAGTGAAGCAGATGCATAGGGCATATATTTCTTAGTATTTAAATCTAGTCTCAGCTACATATGACCTAGTTAGTGGCTGAACTAGAACTCAGTTCTTCTGACTTACAGTGAAGGGTTTTTTCCACATTATGAACTTTAGTGATGCCACATGCTGAAAAAGAGAGAAAGCAAACATATCACATAGCTGTTGTCACTGACCAAAGAGGATCCATGCTGGGCAACAAGTCCCACCAGGCTCCCTGGGAAGGACTCATGAAAACTAGCTGTCCTTTGCCTAACAGGCTTGGGAAGGAGGAAAAGGAAACCAGCCATGAGGCTGACAACATTTAGACAGTCTAATTGAGGCCTGGGAAGGATGAACCTGGAACTGGAGAAAGAGGAATGATTTTTGGCTCAGGATTAAATAGGCCTTTCAAAAGCAGCATCCCCAAGTTGCTTTGCAATATGCTACAGGTGTGGGTCTTTACATCTAAAAGAGAACACATCTGGGAGTGCTGTACATTTGTATATGCAACTGCATTTACCATCTCTCTTACATAAGATTACAGAATAAGTCAAATGGTCATTTGTTCAGACCTGCTCAGAAGCCAGGATAAATGGAGTGACTTCTCAGACGTGTTCTTCTATCTTTTTTGATGCCATAAATGCTGATAAGACCCCTCCTAAATGCAGATACTAGCAGGGAGAAAGGTATTCATTGAGCTGTCTAGTTACCCGCTGTCCAGAAGACACCAGGGTCTTGTGGAAATCAGACATAGGCCAGGGACATTTTTTATGGAGGAAGAAACTAGAAAAAGTCTGGAGCAAGAGGTCTTAACATTTTTCTGTGCCATATACCTCCTTGTCTGTCTGGTGAAATCTATTGGCTCCTTATCAAAGTAACATTCTTAAATGCATAAAATAAAGTACATACAATTATGAAAGAAGCTAATCATATAAATACTGTTATCAAAATATTTTTAAAACCTTAGTTCTTGGGACTCAGGTTAAGAACCACAGGAGAAGATGGGGTGTTTTTCAAAGATGACAGGCCCATTTTAGATTTCTATTTTTGTATTTTATAATGTATATAGGCTCAACCCAGTAGTGCATTATAAAATTTATTAATACATATTTTTATATTAGGGCAGCTCAGTGGCGCAGTAGATCATGCTAAGCCTGGAGTCAAGAAGACCTGAGTTCAATTCTGGCCTCAAACACTTACTAGCTATGTGACCCTGGGCAAGTCATTTAACCCCATTTGCCTCAGCTTCCTCAACTGTAAAATGAACTGGAGAAGGAAATGGTAAACCACTCCAGTATCTCTTCCAAGAAAACAACAAATGTGGTCACAAGAGTTGTACCCAAACAACTGAACAACTACATATTGGAGGAGTATTCAATTTTTTTCTGTTATAGAATGTAATCACAATGGTTTGGAGACCACTGGACAAACCCAAGCATCATTATCCTTTACTAGTTATGTAACCTTGGGCAAGTCACGTTATGTCACTTAACCTCAGTTTTCACATGTATAAAGACAAGGTGGTGGTACAAGATGATCTCAATTTTCCCTTCTAGTCCTAAACCCTGTAATTCTAGATTCAGACTTCAGTAGCCATGACAACATGATATTATTAAATCTAACATTTCTGGACAATAAGAAATTTGAAAATTCAGAAAAAAATTAAGGGATTATAAAGATTTCAATGGCTGACATATAGCACATTTAAAGTTCGCAAAGTCAGTCAGTCAACAATGTGCAAAATATTATGCCAAGACTCTGGATTTGAAGATAAAAAAATCTTTTTTTCCTCCTTTCAAATTGTTTATATTCTAATGGGGAAACAACATGTAAATAACTGAATATAAAAGATATAAGTGAAAAATTTTACAAAAAATCATCTGAGATATTTATTATTGATATTCCCAGTTAACAGACAAGAAAATGAGGCCAGGGGGGTGAGATAAGTGTGATCAAGGGACTTGCTTGTGTTCACATAATTATAATGTTTCAGTGTCAGGATTTGAACTTCAAAAACATGGAGAAATCAAGAAGGGAAACTTCTGGACTACATTGGCTCTGATTCTCCCAAATATGGAGGAACCAGTTAATGGAATAGAAATGATGGGAACCCTGAGGGAAATGACCACTCCTTCAAAGAGTTTGTGAGAAAAAAGGAAGAAGGCTTAGCAGAATGAATATTTGGGGAGAACAAATTTCAAATGATTCTAAGAAATGATAAGTAGGATCCCAATGGACTAAAGTTTTACAGGAGAATTCAGTCTAGGCAGAAAGGGAAATTTTCTCTCTTTTAAAAATCAGACTAACTAATGGTTTATATATTTTATTATATTATTATTTCAAAAAAATAATGTTCTAGTTTTATTTATCAATTAATTCAATGTGTTTTGTTTGTTTTTGCTTTCAGTTTGGTTAAGCTGGCATTTGATTTAGTTTGGATTTTTATGATGTGTTAGTTTTCTAGGTGTTTAGCTCCATGCCCAATTTGTTTGTGTGTACATTCTCTCTTTTTGGTTGGTTAAATTGCTTACAGATTTTCCCCTCAGGACTGCTTTGGCTGAATCCCACAAGTTTATAGTGCTCATCCCATTGTTGTCATTTTCCTTGATGAAATTTTTTTTTAATGATTTGTTCTTTGACTCATCAATTCTTTGGCATTAAATTATTTAATCTCCCATTAGTTTTAGTCATTTTCTCAAAAAACTAATTTATTCAATATCAACCTTATTTTGAATGGCTCAAAGGAAAATGAGGTTCAGGTATAGCCTAATGCCCTTGACCAGTTCCTCCATGTTTACATAGTCTTCTTTTCATGAAATCCGATTATGTGAAATAGTAAGTTCTAGCCCTTTTCTGCATATTACTCCTTTATTTTCCTTCTTTCTCTGTCTTTTAATTTTAAGATCATCAAAATATAAGAAAACTCCTCATTTACTAACAAATACTCCCTCTATGACCCTTAAAATTACTAGGGATCTGAAAGAACATTTGTTTCTTTTCTATTAAAATGTAAATACTTTATCCTTAAAGTTATTTCATTAAAGATACATTTCCCCCTCCCCCAATATTATAGTTAAATTCACAAGGTAAGTTACTCATAATCATAAGCCTTTTTCTCTGGCCTTCTGCAGTAACATATGCCAAGGTCTCCTCTCCTTCAGAGGTCTTCTGTGATCCTGGTCCTGGCACCTTGGTGCTGAAATTCTTTCTGGCTACTTAGTGTTTTTTTCTTTAATCTGAAAGTTCTGGATTTTGTGTGTGATCTTCTGAAATTTCTCTTTCAGTTTCTTTGAAGAAGCAATTTGTATGTTCTTTCTTGAAAATATGGTTTCTAGCCTTCTTCATTGTTAGGACTTTCAGGTAGTTCAATAATTCTTAAATTATCTTTGTTGATCTGTTTAAAAGGTCAGGTTTTTTTTTTTTATTTTAGGAGATACCTTTGGTCTTATCTCTTTTTTTCAATCTTATGAATCTGTTCTTATATTTCTTTCTGTCTCAAAAAATCATTGATCTGTCTGATTAAATCTAATTTTCAAAGAGATTCTTACTTTTTTCTACATTACTTTTCCTCCTTACTTTTTCCTATTTAACACCTACATTGTTATTATTCTTCATCTCATTCTTTCCTTTAGAATTCCCTTTCTCATTCTTACCTCTGGAACTTTCATTTCATTTATAATATATGTTCTTGTTTCTTCTAGAGATTTCAACAGAAATTGTAACAAATCTTTGATTTTCTTTGAGGCTTTGCTTATAGATAATGTGGCATTATCTTCTGAATTTGTGCCTTGGGTATACCTGGAGTTATATTTCTTCATCCTTCATGTTTTCTTCTCTTTTTTCTTTTTCTTGACTTGTTTTTTTATTATTTAGAACTTTAAATTAGGGCTGGGCTCTGTGTAGTTCTGGAAGAAATACAAGGAAGGAATCTTCTTTGGTCCTACTCTGTGCTGTGATCTGAGAAATGAGCATTTTTTCTCAAAGGTCTTAGGAATAGCTCCAACCAGAGTGAAACTGGAGTGGTTATTAGGGATAGTTCTAGGGTACATTCTGATAATTGTCCTCTGGGGAGAGAGCACAAAGTCTCCCAATTCCTGCTTTGGCTTCAGAGCAACATAAATGCATTCCTTGGGCATCCTTGGCTAGATCCAAATCCAGGCTACATTCTCCCTGCCCTTTGTCTGGAAGCTCCAGACGTCCTTAGTTTACCCTTGATCATTGAGCTGAGAGATGTAAGTTAGCTTCAGTTGTGCTCCCAGACTGGACCCTTCCTAAATGCCACAGGCTTCTGACTCTCTCTTTGTGAGAACCTGAGGTGGCAAAATTCACTTACTGTAATTTTTCCTTGAGTTTCTTGACCATTTCTTGGTCTGGTGCTCTTTTTTTCATCTTCATTACATTAACTGTGAATGAAGTAGCCCATTTTGCTTTTGTTCACACTGCCTCCTTGAAGAGAATCCACAAGTCATAAATTCTTAAGACAATTCTGAAATCAAAAGGAGAACCTAAGTTAGGGAGAAAAGAATAGTTTTCTGAGGAAACTAGGGTAGACACATGGAAAACTCACCAACCAAGTGTAATTTTTAAAAGATATGCTCAGAGAAGACAATAAGAGCAGGTAACTGAATCAATACAAAAGTACAGCATAGGGACAGGTAGGTGGTAAAGTGGATAGAGCACTGGTCCTGGAGTCAGGAAGACATGAGTTCAAACCCAGCCTCAGACACTTATCAGCTATGTGACTCTGGGTAAGTCACTTAACTCTGATTGCTGAGATAGCACTATAAACATAGTAAGGCTAATAAGAGATATGAAAATCAAAACAGTTATGAAAATCAAAATAGTCAATGTAGGAAGAGTTGTGGAAAGATAGGTTCACTAAAATATTGTAAGTAGAACTATGAATTGATTTAACAATTTTAGAAAACAATTTTGAATTCTGTAAAGACAGTGACTAAAATGTCCTTCGACCCAGAGATCCCACTGCTATACATATACCTCAAGGATGTCAAAGATAAAAAGAAACCTTATATACAGTCAATCAAGTTAACAAATCTGTATTAAGCATCTATAAGCCAGGTACTTTGTTATGTACTGGGGATACAAAGACAAAAGATAGTCCCTGCCCTAGAGCAACTCACCATCTAATGGATTATATGCCACATATGCATTTAGATATACACCAAAATATTTATAAGATCAATCCGTATGTTAGGAAAGAACTGGAAACAAAGTTCATATCCATTGATAGGGGAATAACTAAACAATTTATGGCACACGAATATAAAGGACAGTGAATACAAGAATGTAGAGAAGCACAGAGCTACTTATTTGAAGTGATGCAAAGGAAAGTAAGCAGAACAAGAAAAATAATATATACATAGTGACTACAACAATGAAAATGGACATAATAACCATAACAAAACAATCTACTTTGAATGCTGTGAAATGATAGTGTTTAAACTTGACTCCAAAGAAAAGTGAGGAGAAAGCATTTCTGCCCCCCACCACCACCCCCATCAGACACAGAACTTTTTTTACAGAGATGGGGGTGGTGGTGGAGTGCTACACATAATATCAGATGTTTTCAATATGTTGGTTCATTTTGCTGATGCATTTTATTTTCTTCTTCCTTGTTTTTTATAAGCTCTCTGGGAGGGAGAGGAGAACAGGAATATTGGGAAATGTTGGCAACATAAAATAAAAGCACATCAATAAAAATTTAATTTTTAAATTTAATAGTGTTAGGAATTTCAGGTTTCATAATGAGTTGAGGCTGGCAAGGAAAGATAAGGACCAAAAAGTTCTGAGGGGGGAGGGAGGTAAAAGGGGGAAGGGGAGCTTATTTGTTTTGTTTTTGTTTTGTTTTTAGCTATAGTGGGAAAAAGGAAGATCAGAAAAGGGATCACAATGGATAGAATGATGATGGAGAACAAAGAGAAGGTTTTTCTACCAAATAAAATTACCTTTGAACTAGAAAAGATGGGGAGGGAAGAGCAATTGGGAGTTGACATACAAGGTAAGTAAGAAAAGACTCAGTTTATCCTTGACAAATTTAGTCACCTGGACCTAAATGGACCCCAGCCATATTTTGCTGACATAACTGTTCAATGTGATTACTGAGTCACTTTCAGTAACATCTAAAAGATCATGGAGAGTAAGAGAGGTACCACAAGACTGGAAAAAGGCAAGTATTGTCCTAATCTTAAAGAGAGACAGAGAGAGAAAAAGGAAGGAAGGAAGGAAGGAAATCTATATGTTATAGACCAATGAGCTAGATTTTTGTTCTTTGTATAGGAATTATGATTGAATAAATAGTTGGCAAATATTTTTTAAAGGGATAGAGTGATGATTAGCATGGCTTCAACTGAATAGGTCATGCCATACTAACATTATTTCCTGTTGTGATAGGGTTTGCTAAAATGTTAGATCATCAGGAAGAATGATATAGGGAGAATTTGCCCAGATTTTAGCAGATTATCTTTAAGCTACTCTCGTGGGGAAAATGAAGAAATGTGGTCTACACTCTAGGACAATTAAGTGGATTTGGAAGTGACTAAATGACCTGATTTGAAGATGAGTTATTAATCGTTTGATTTCAGCTTGGAAGGAGGCTTCCAGGCAAGTGGCCCATAGACTTGTACTTGGCCATTTGATGTTTTAATATTTTATCAGTGATTTTAATGAAAACAAAGATGGGATGCAAATTCACAGATGCCGCAAAGTTGGGAGGGATAACTAATACCAGTGAATGGTAAGACTCAGAATACACAAAGATTTGAATAGGCTAAAAACACTGGGCCAAACTGAACGAGATGAAATTTAACAGGGACAAATATAAAATTTTACCTTAATTAAAAAATAAAAAAACTACTTTGAAAGTTCCAGATGGAGGAGGACTAGCTAAATAACAGTTTTTTCTGGAAAAAAAAAATTTTGAGTCAAGAATGTGAAATGGAAGCCAAAAAAACCTAATGACATCTTGGACTGCGTTGAGATTAGCTTCCAGGAATAAGTGGTAATGCAACTTAGCCCTGTATTGGTCACACCACATCAGGAGTCTTGCGTTCAATCCTGGGAAACACAATGTAGGGAAGGCACTACCCCTCCCCCCATAATATGCAGGAGAGAGTCCAGGGGATGTGAAGGACTAGGATAGAAAAGAGCTTTGAGTCTATGCCACATGAGCATTGGGTGAAGGACCTGGGAATGTTCAGTATGGAGTAGAGAAGATTCAGCTAAAATGTACTATTTTCAAGCATTTGAAAGGCAGTCAAATGAAAGAGAGATTAGGCTTGTTCTATATGACATCAGGGAAGAGAAACAGAAAGTGCAAAGGCTAGAGGTAAATTGATACTTAATGTATTGGTAGGGGATGGCAGGGATGGGGTGGGGAAAAATTACCTGCATAAGTACTAGAGTTTCTGCAAAGTGATGTGGGTTGGGGACTTGGAACATATTAGGTTCCTATTACTGAAGGCCTTTCGGCAAAGAATATAAGAGCCCTTGTCAGATGTATTATTGTGAGGTTTCCTTTTTCAGGTAGGGGTTAGGTGAGATGAGCACTTTCAACTCTGAG
Organism: Petaurus breviceps papuanus; assembly: GCF_028583685.1. Classification (NCBI taxonomy): domain Eukaryota; kingdom Metazoa; phylum Chordata; class Mammalia; order Diprotodontia; family Petauridae; genus Petaurus; species Petaurus breviceps. Next base: position 33,794,367 of record NW_027187460.1, read on the forward strand.
GTTTTATCATTCAGTGAACCAATGTTACTCCACTAATATTTAAAATGTCTAAGGGTGCCCCCAGAAGAGTTTATTCTCTTAAATGAATTATCTCAAACTTTACTTGTTTATTCACTGCTACCCAATTTTTTAGTAGATTTGATTTGTGCTTGATGATGAAAAGATAAGTTTAGCTTCCCAGCTGGTCAAGTCTGAATTAGCAGATTTGTACAGCTTTTGGTTTTCTTTGATAATTAAATAAGTCGACAAAGTTATCTACTGGCCTTCCCAGGGGATAGATACATCCAATTTTCTTCTCCACCCCACCACCTGTTTTCCTTAGTCAAAAAGAGTTTGTTTTAATGTCTACATCATTTTCTTTTATCTGTTCTTTTGGCACTTTTTTCTTATTCTGTAGGTGCTCCAGAAAGGAAACATTTACCAATCCTCAGCAGCTGTTCAGTCCTGGAGGAGGAAATAGTAAATGGACCTTCTTGCTCTTTCATGAAAGTCTGCTTTCCCCTCCTTGTTTGATGGCAGCTTTGCAAGCATACTGACTTTCCAGCCTGCCAGGTGAAGAATCCTTAAGCCTCCCACCTGCTCCCCACTCCTTCAGTCCACAAAGATTTTTTGGAAAAAGAACAAGGGTTTCTTAGCTCACACAGTTATTAGCTTGAATTTACATTTGCATAAGCTCATTTTGACATATTTGTTGTGGGTTAGGATTGAATAATTCTACAAATTCAGGGTCCAGATCAATTTATTCCTAGTAGCTCATTATCTGTCAGTAGATTCTATCCAAGGTATATTTGTCTATATATCATATATGTAAATACATCTATACACACATATGTTGTGTGTGTATGTATGCATTCCAGGGTTCCAGCCTGGTGCATTTGCCTAAGACATGTCCCAATGGTGGAGAAAATGATCACTAGAAACTCTGTGCCTGCATGGGTGGGGAGAAGATTTTCACAAGAGTTTGGGAGAGGAACAGGGCCATGCTGGAAGCAGCTTCAATAAGCTCTAAAGAATTAACTGTTAAATTTCCAGTGTGAGTATTTACACTTCAAAAATCAGTAAATCTTATGAATCAAGGCTTGCTTAATTTTTTTTTGTTGATTTCTAGATTTCAAGTGATGGAGAAAATGTCAACAATGGGGGCAGCTAGGTGGCGCAGTGAACAGAGCACCGGCCCTGGAATCAGTAGGTCCTAAGTTCAAATCTGGCCTCAGACACTTAACACAAAAACTAGCCGTGTGACCTTGGGCAAGTCACTTACCCTCTATTGCCTTCCAAAAAGCAGGAAAGGAAAGGAAAGGAAAGGAAAGGAAAGGAAAGGAAAGGAAAG
>NW_027187460.1:33795706-33829740 GCF_028583685.1 Petaurus breviceps papuanus
AGGAAAGGAAAGGAAAGGAAAGGAAAGGAAAGGAAAGGAAAGGAAAGTTTCCTTTCCTAGGGACTTCAGGGAATTTCCCCTTGGGTGACACTGACTGAGTTGAAGTATCTCACTCCCAATAAGAGAGTTCATTTACTCTCTATTGTTTGGTATTTTCTAATTGGAATACCTTTTCTGGTTTCTGTTTGTTCTTTGTTTGGATAAATGGGTTTGTTCACTATCCACTCTTTATGATGGTCTTCATGTACCTAGGGTTTGGTGGAAAGGAACCAAATCTTTGGATATAAGTTTGGGATACTCTTTTCATTTTAAGGGAGAGTGATTAGGAAAGGAGCTTGATAAACATAGTTTCCCCTAGACTAGCAATATGGAGAAGATGGGGCAGATCCATATAATTCTAGTCTGGTATACCTTTTCTTAGTACAATAGAGTGGCCAACCTAGTAATCCCAGTATCTTTACCCCTCCAAGCAACAAAGTCTTCCTTGATAGGAGTTGGTGAGAGTCCAGAGATGTCACATCATGCCTCCCTATAAACCACATGTAGACAACACACGTGAATAGACATAACCTACATGGACAGCACACTTTGTAGTTGTTATTCATCCTTTGTTATAGAAGAGGACCTGTGACATCAAGAGGGTCATTTCTTGACTTGCAAGTGAATTGGATTTAAGTGAGGCAGAGCTGTGCAGTCATCAGTCTCACTCAGAGTCACTTCAGAGTCATTGGAGTCCTGGAGCAAAATTTAGATCAAGACCCTGGTGACGGCCCTGCAAACAATACACTTTAAATATATGCTCAATATATTTGCATATGTGTATATTTTTATGTTTATATGTTTCTCTAAGACTATAAGTTGAAGAACTAGTTCTAGTCTGAAGTGGTAGATAGTTTCATCATCAGGAATTCTCTGACAATAAATTTGTCTCATGTATATACATATGAATGTATGTAAGGATATATACATATACTCATACTTACATAATATATAATTTGATGGCTCTGTGGGTAGATATGTACATTTATGTATGTGTATAATATACATAAAATATACAAACAGCTAAGGGCATATATAAATGTAGGGGCAGCAAGGTATACAACGCCACACCTAGAGTCAGAAAGACCTCAGTTCAATTCTGGCTTCAGACACTTAGCAGCTGTTTACCCCAGGCAAGTCACTTAGCTTATTCACCTCTAACCATTCATCAGTAAAATAAACGTCATCATCATCATCATCATCATCATCATCATCATCATCATCATCATCATCATCATCATCATACCTATCTCCCAGGCTTGTTGTGGGGATCTGATGAGATATTTGTAAAGTGTTTAGCATGGTGCCTGACACATATTGCCTGGCATGTACCTTCCAGAGAAAGTTCCAAATGGCATTGGTAGAGGAACTCTTTTTACCAATGAAATCATATTCAGTCTTTACTTATCTCTATTATATCTTCTCTCTTTCTTTCTCTTTCTCTGTCAGTCTTTCTGTCTTTGTCTCTTTCTCCCTCTGTCTCTCTCTCTCTAGCCTTCTGTCTCTGTCTCTCTCTGTCTTTCTGTCTCTGTCTTTTTCATATGCATTTTTATCTACTTTGATTTTTTCAGTGTACATGAACAACTAGATAGGTCAGACCTCTTTTGAATGACTGGATCTCACTAACAATAAAGCTTCATGTTCCTGGGAACAGGAACATCCTGACTGCTGTGTATGGAGGGATTTGATCTGCACCTGTAAATGACACACCCACAATGTAATCAAAATTGTGTATACTAGAGATATTAATTATTAGAAATATTAATATGGCAGAAGTGTTCATTTCGTGATGGAGACCAGGTAGGATACATCTTCACTAATTCGGCTAAGAGATTATAAAGGTGTGAACTTGAATTGTAATAGTGGGAATGGAAAAGCAAAGAAAAGAGAAAGGGGGGTGGGCATTGACAATGGTACTTTGAAAAAAGGGAGAAAAGGAAAGAAAATAGGACTAATGAATCATTAAAAATGGAAGATAGATGGAAGTTCAGAGGGACATAGACAAGCAGAATAATGTTGGAACTATCACATTAAATTTGAAATATGAAAATAACCAAGTAGCATATTATGAAGACTTACAGTTTCACATTCAGTCCTCTCTTCCTGTTCTTCATTATATGATTAAATGTTCATATTTGTTGATATTTACCATGTTCATGATAATGAGAGGGAAAATTAAAAAAAGGAAGAATTGATGGGATATTGTGACACTTGAATAAAATTGGTTAGGTAAAGTGAGAGCAAAGGCCTTACTTGACAAACTAAGAAATTTAGCCTTGAATGGGCTATTTAATATAAACTTTGTACAAGAACATAAAATAAGGAAGTTGTCACATATTGGGCTTGTTAGTAACTGACTGAGAAAGTGGCTATCAGAGTAAATGGTTTCCCATTTTCTTCTGATTTCTGCTGTATTCACAACTATTGCTGAAGTTTGAGTGCTAGTTATCTACATTTTGCTCATTCTTCCAGGAAGTAAGCCACAATTAACAAACTAATGCAATTATCCTCAAATAAAGTCACAACCAATTGTATATTTAACATTTGTTAGCCAGACTGCTAATTGTTTCAATACTTGATTCTATATTCAGCCCTTCCAAAAAACCATCATCTTCCTTCCAAATCAGTTTTATCATATATATTCCCACTTCTCCTCACCATTTCTTTCACTTGGATGTCTTCAACAGGACCAAGTAGAAACAGAATAAGACATCAAAGACAACAAAAGTGACAGTATTCTTTTATGGGAATTAGCAATTTAAGAAAAATACCTCCAATTTTTCCCATTTCATAAAATGACTTTTGAAGACTAGGGAAATAGTCTATTTCGTAAACAGAACAAGCCCATTTGATGTAAGAATACAATAATATATGGCCTTTAATAAGTAGGATTTTCTGTATCATAAAAATCATCATATATGGAACTTAAAATTACTGGTTCATGGAGTCTTGGGTTCTGGGTCCACAAATTATAAGTATTATTATGAGACTACATCTGGTTAGGGCTTCTGTACTGTAAAGCCAAGCAAAAGCAGCTTTCCAGAGGACTGCTGCTGTGAATAGCTTCAAGGCTCTGATTATATGGTATAGTGAACTCTATTTTTTCAGCAGTAAATTAAAGCAAAACATTCACAGAAATCAAAGTACAGCATTCACAATGTTATGACATATCACTAAAATGGCCACATAGTTTTCACCAAAGTGGTCACATAGTTTTAAGCAAAAGATAAAATAAGAACTTAACTCAATCATCCTTAAGGAGGCTTGTCTCCTTAATAGACACAAAGTACAAAGGTCAAAGTTCTCCACCTCAAGGTCACATTATCTTAATTGCTCAGTCAAAAAGTCTTCTTTCTTCTTAATTGGATATTATTTTCCAATTATCCTTACTTCAATCATCCTGGAGAGGTACAGGATACAGCGTACAAAGTCCTCCCACCCCTAGGCCATAGTAAATTATGATCTTCTCAGTTTGCATTAAATACCCAAGGAGAGGTCTTTTCATCTTGACTTGAGGCTGACTCTCAGATTCCATGGTTCCTCTTCCATGGATCTAGCTCATATCTGAATCCACCCAACTGTCACCTGGGTTCAAAGGCAGACAGCTCCCAATCCCTTGTCCAGTTCTTCATCTAGTTCCTGTTCCATATTGAAGCTCACAATGTCCAGTCTACCTCACATCCTTCACAGTTTCTGGGAAGACAAAGCTTAACAGAGCCAAAAAACATTCACAGACATTGCCAGCACCATCATCAATTCACTATCTGCCTGTGAAATCAAGAGACACCCACAAACAAGGTCAACCAAGAGGTCAACACAAATCATCAACACAGAAATCAACACAGACCCCCAAACAAGGTCCAAGAACTCAACCCAAATCATCAGTCAGGACAGCAAAAGTTTTCTCCTTCTCCACCACAAGAGCTGCCTTCTCAGTTTTGCTCTCTCCAGCCTGGGCCTCTCCTTATATATGGTCATTAGCTCCTCCCCTTCCTGTTGCATCAGCAACAGGAGTTCACAAGTTCTAGGGTTCACAAGTTGTGGGGTTCACAAGTTCTGCTTCTCAATCATGAGCAAGACTCAGAAGAAGCTTGAACTGAAACAAGATGTCAACTAAATACCTGAAACAAGGTGTTACTATTTCTTTGTTTGCCATTACATATACTTTCCAAATTTCTTAGCCTGGTACCATGGAAAGAAAACTGAATTTGGAGTAAGAGGATATAGGATAGAATTCCATTTCTGCTTCTTTCTAACTATGTGATCTTGAGCCAGTCTCTTAAGCTCTCTGTGTCTCAATTTTTTTCATCTGTAAAGTGAATAGATGACCTCTAAGGTCTCTTGAATCTCTAAATCTGTGATCCTTTGATCCTATGATTTCAATGATACCCATAATTGTTAGTGCACTTTCCCTCCTCCAATTAGCTTAGATCTAGCTGTCCCCTGTCACTTGACCATGCTTCCTTCCAAAATGCTACCTACAAGGCCATGCTTCCAGTGTTACCCTCACAGTCATGCACCCTCCCAATTGGATTTCCAGCCCTGGTCCTAGGGCCAAGCTGATTGGGGTTAGAACTCACTATGTCTAGCCAGCCTTAGTCATCTAACTACACCATCTTCCTGACATTTTATTACACTTATAAAATTAGGTTTCCAGGTTTTATTTCAGGGTTTCTCTTGCATAATGTGATTTCTTGTATGGTATGGTAAAAAGAGAATTTGATTTGTAGTTTAAAGACCTGGATTATAATATTGACTTCCATACTTAACTATCTGTGTGATCCTAGAAAAGTTATTCAACAGGGTGACTAGGTAGCACAGTGAATAGATCACTGGCCCTGGAGTCAGGAGGACCTGAGTTCAAATTCAGCCTCAGACACTTCACACGCATGCACACACACATACAAACTGGCCATGTGACCTTGGGGTAAGTCACTTAACTCCAATTGCCCTACCTTCCCCCTTAAATAAAAAACAAAACAAAACAAAACAAAAGTCGTTCGACTCTCCTGGGCTTGTTTACTAAATCATCTTACACCTTCTGCTTGTAAACCTTTGGTGATGAAGAAATCATTACCTTATAAGATAGCACAGATCTCCAATTTTCAAGACATCCTGTCTTATGGAGTATGAAGTTGAACAAATAGCTTCACAGATATGGAGCTGGAAATAAACTTACTAAATATATAATCAAACCATTTCATTTTATAGATGAAGAAACTGGGGCCTAGAGAGGTTAATTGACTTGCCAAACAGTCACACAGTTATTAAGGATCAGAACAGGGATTTGAACACAGGCCTATGATTCTAAATGAAGCATTCTTTCTACTACACCATACTTTCTCCAAAGTCTACTCCTTCTATCATAACAACCCTTCAATTTGAAAACAATTCTAACCCTAATCCTAACCCTAACCCTAACAACCATATCTGTCAATATAAGCTACGATCTCACTGGCTATTTTGGTTACCATATCACATTCTTGATTCACATTAAATTTGCAGTCCACTAAAAGTCACCCAAATATCAACCTTCTCATGCTTCGCCCATCTTATACTTTTCATAGGATCATAGACTTAGAGCTATAAGGGCTCACAGAAGCTATTTACTCTAACTCTTTCATCTTACAAAGAGGAGACTGAGTTCCACAGATAATAAATATGTGACTTGTCAAAGGTCACACAGGGAATTAGCATTAGAGGTGGGATTTGAGTCAAGATCCTCTGAGCCAGACCTTGCATCATGTTGATTGTTTTTCAACCCAAATGTAAGACTATTAAATTTTATCAAATTAGATTTGGCCCTACATTCTTTCCTGACAAGAACTTTTTTTTTTTTAACTCAGTGAGTTTGCTGTATCTCTCAGTTCTATGTCATCTAAAAATTTAATGATAATGCTATCTATGCCTTTAACAAAACCCCTAGGGGAAAAAATTCAAACCTCCCAGGGCAAAGCACAGATTCCTGGGGCACACCAATAGAGACCTCTTTAAGCATTCAACTGAACCACTACTCCTTCAACTCCCCTATTCAACCACAGTTGAACATACCCTACTATACTATCATGTTACACATGCCTCTCCATAAGAATTACATGAGATGCTTTTCCAAATGCTTTGTCAAAGGTTAGACAAATACCATGTACATCATTCCTTGGATTATATAACTAAATAATTATTTAATTATATAATAAGGGTTAATTAACCCTTAGTGAATACAATGCTAGACTCAGAGTAATGAAGTTCTAATCTCACAACAGAAACCACTTACATGACCCTGGTCAAATCATTCAATTGCTCTGAGACTCAGTTTCCTCATCTGTAAAATGGAGAAAATAATGGCACTTATTTCAAAGGATTGTGGTTTGTAATGCCATGCACAGAAGCTTTCCAGAAGAACTGCTACTATGAACAGCTTTTTTAAGGTTCTGATTACTCATTATACTGAACACTCTATTCCATAACAAATGCAAAACATCCATGGAAAACCATTCACAATATTACAACTTACCACAGAAAATCACAATATAATATTCACAACATAGTCTCATAGTAAAATAGTCACACTTAAGTTAACTCAATTAGTCACTTATTAGTAGTCTCAAAGTACAATAGTCAAAGTCTTCCATTCATGGGGCAAAGTGTTGATTAACTCAATCAGTCACTTATGGGTAGTTTCAAAGTCTTACAATACTCAAAGTACAATCAGTCACTTATTCAGCAAAGTCTTACTAAGCATCATACACAAAACCCTCCAACCCCTTAAGTCACTAGAAAAATATAATTCCATAATTACTCAGTACCCAAGGAGAGATCCTTTCATCTTGACTTGGGGACTGTTCTCAGATTCCCTGGATCCCCTTCCATGTACCTAGATCCTACCTGGATTCACCAGACTGTCACCTGGGTTTTTTGGCAGACAGCTCCCAGTTCCTTGACCAGTTCTCTGGGCAGGTCCTGCTCCACACTGAAGTTGACAGGGTCTGGCCCATGTCAGATATTCACCATTTCTGCTCCATTTTACAGATGAGGAAACTGAGGCGGCCCAGAATGCCAGGGCCATTCCTGACCACTCATGATCGTGCTTTGATGTGAAGGACAGCAGACCTGGCTTGCCCGTGGGGCGGGGCGCCCGTGGGGCTCCCCACCTTGTCATTGAGAGTATCCACAACTTGGTCATCTATAGTGGTGTCCAGCAGCTGGGCCAGGAGCCTCTGGCCAAAGTGCAGATAGACCAGTCCCGCGCTGCTTAGCTTGGTCCGCCATGGCTTCTTGGGATGTAGGGAGCTTATGGACTCGGAGAAAGACCTCTGGTGGTGGTGGTCATAGCGGTGTCTCTGCGGGTCGTACTCGCTGCCCACGTTCACCACCACGTCGCAGGTGGCCAGCAGCACCGGGCCGCGGGTGCACAGGGCAGCAGCTTCAGCAGCGCGCAGGCCAGCGCCTCATCGCAGTGGAAGGTGCCATTGTGGGTCCCGATGCGGGGCCAGGCGGGCGCCATGGGCTCGGCGGTCTGCTTGGGGAACGGGGCGGGCTCGAGGCCCAGCCAGGGAGAGGCCCGCAGTGGCGTGGAGGGGAGCGCCAGGTAGAGGAGGCTGCGGAGGAAGAGGTGACCCATCGGGCTTTTCTTATATACACAGTATTAGCTACTTCCTCTTTCTGACAATTTTCTGTTAGTCAGTAACAAGGGGGCAGGAGTTCATACCTTCTGCTTCCGCAACAGAGGCTTGATCAGTTACTAAGTGCTAAGTACCTGCTTCTTTTGCCAACACAAGGGGATCTTTAAATTCAAAATTACATTACTATTACATGGTTATGAGAAAATGAAATTATACACATACATACACATTTACATATACATATACACACATGCAGACATATATAGTGTTTTGAAAAACTTAAAGTGCTATATGTTAACTATTGTTATTATCAGTTCATCACTGTTTCCTTTTTTGATATTGTATATCTTTAACATTTTTAGAATTTATTGAAGTTAGGAATTTTATTTTAGAATTTTGACAAGAATCAGTCAAGCTCACTGGGCTATCATTTTTAGATTCCATTTTTGTTTCTTTTCTTTTTCCCCCTGAAATCAGGATATCTTCCTTTTTCCAGTCCTGTATGGTCATCTTCCATTCTCCAGGACTTTTTGAAGCTCACAAACAATAGCCTATATAATTACAGTTGCCAATTCTTTTAATACTTGAGGATGAGGTTCATTTGAACCAGGTGACTTCAACTCAGTGAATAAGCTTCCTATAAGAACAACCTGGGTACTCTCTTACTTTTTCCTTCCTTATTTTGGGTTTTGACTGACAAGGAGCCATGTTGGTTCTATTCTTCCCAGTACAAAAATTATTCATCCTCCTTGGATGAATTGGATTCAACCATCCATTTTGATCACTCTCATTGATGACCTTTTTATTTAGCTCACTTCAGGAAGCAAAGAGAAGAGAATATTTGGCAAAATGATTCTTGTTTTTCTACTGATGTTTGGGGGCATTCACTTACAGTAGCACAATAGTCTACACTCTTCTTCCATGAGTCAGTCCAAATGACAATGCCAAAGCAGTCTGAACAAGCTAGAGAAATGTCATCAAGTATATAGGAGGCTGCAGGTACATGTACATTATGAGTCTGTCTGTAATATCCAAATGTCTTAGTTTTGGTAAAGCATTGGTTTGGAAATGTTTTTAAATAATATCCAGCCTATAGCTTCCTGATTTTTATCTAACAGTCCTACCTATAATTCTGCATTTTAAATACAACACCCTTCTAGGATCTTTGTTGAAGCATTACAACATTTCAAATAAAACTATGTGTTTTATTTTAAACAAAACCTTTTGGCTATTAATTTTATTAGATTTTTGTTGTTGTTGTTCTAAAGCCTTAAACTTCTCGGAGAGGTACCTCTTTTCATCAGTTATACATCAGTGAATATTTGGGTCAAGTCTGAGTTTACACAACTAACCTTTTTCAGAGGTGAATTATCACTAGATAACTAAAGTTGACAACTTGGATTGTATCAAAATATCAAAAGTATCAAAATATCAAAACCAAAAAAAAAAAGAATAGGGGAGGAAGAAAGGGGTAAGGGGAACAAGAATTTATTTATGAGCCTACTGTGTGCCAAGAAAAGGAAAAGAAAAGAAATATTAACAGTGTCCAGAGCATCCAGAGATGTTACTTCAAGTAACATTGCAAGTTCACCAATATTGATCTGACTTTTGGCTAAAGACCAGAAATGAAATAAGACATCTGAGGAGAAAAAGAAAAATCAATTAGGAAGGCAGTTGAGGGGGTAAAGCATTTGAAAGTGTTACAAGGCTTTCTCTTTCCAGTATTGTGGTTTTAAATGGACTTTATTGAGGGCCAGTTTGCGGCAAGTAATTCAGTAACACCCATTGTAATTGCTGGCAGCTGCACCGCCTGATTTCCAGTCACAATTTTGAGTCAGGTCCATTTGGTGCTATCCTGTGGAGAAGGATTAGCTTGTTATAGCAACCACACAATCCAATTGTAGTCTGTTGTTCAGGGAAAGCTTTTGTGAAAATAAAGTCAGCACTGGTCCTCTTGCTTTCCCTACTGATCTAAATGTGACACATGGCAAATGAGGGCTTGGCAGGAATCTCAACTCAGTGAGGCATTGGTGTTATTTCATTTTCATAACTCAGATAAAACTATTATGAAATAACTCTAGCAGGACCTAATAGCTAAGTATATTATGATAATCTGTTGCTGAAACTGACTTTTCTTGGTGATACATGACAAAGTTTACTGCCTTCTGAATCACTTCCCAAATATGATGGATGGCCCAGTTCTGTGAGATGTGAGTAGAGGTGCGTGTGGGTAGAGGGTGTGAAACCGCCCCAACCTGTCAAGATGATATATTTCCTTATCATTTCTCTTTTGGGAAATATCCATATCACCCTGGGGTTTCTCTGACTCTCTTCTCCCCACCCCCCCCCTATCCTATTTCCTCCCTTACAAAAATAAAATTTAAAAAAAATTAAAAAGGAAAAGAGGAGGGGAGGGGAGGAGATTTAACGATCCAAATCAAAACAAAATTAAAGAACTTAAAGCAGTTTTTCAGACTGTTGGTATTGCTGAAGTGGTAGCTTTGCAAAGGAAGGAAAAATAACAACATATCAAAACAACTCTGTGAGGACTACTGCAGGCGGAGGTTCAGTGACTTGCCCAGGATCACACAGCTAGTAAGCATCGAGGCCAGATCCTTGGACTCTGCCACAGCTGTCTTCCCCTTCTGAATGGGCGGGCATTAACTCACTCAGGGTGAGAACTCAGAAAGGCCCCAGCATAAAAAGGCCGAGGTCTCCTTGGGCACGAGGGGGCCACCTCCAGTCCTCCGATCCCCATCAGGCCGCTGGACACAGATGGCTCTCCTATGCCTGTTTGACAGGCACTATGCTAAGTAGTTTACAATATCATTTCAAACGAGTCAATCAATTAAAAAAATTTGGTTGAGGACAGATTTTAAAGGGCTTTCTGGGGATTCTCTGATTTTATTCAGAGAATAAGAAACCACTGCAGCTTCTGAAGAGCAAGGGTTGTACTTGTGCCTCAAGAATATCAACCACGGCTGGAGGGAAGGAGGAATGGGGGAAGTGAGAGTAACGTTTACTTTCCACAGGACGGGCAAGCTCCCTGCGCTGGGAAGCCGGGCCCAGCATCATTCCCAGCATCCTTTGGGCGGGGCCCTGGGAGGGACAGAAGAAGGGAGGAAGTGGGGAAGTGAGGGTGACTTTAACTTCCGGCGGGACGAGCAGGATCCTGGGGCTGGGGAGCCGCAGCTCAGCGTCCTTCTCAGCATCCTTCGGGAGCCGGGCGTTGCGAGGGACCGGGGGAGGGAGGAAGATGGCTGGCAGGAAGAATGTTCTGTTGTCTCTGGCTGTTTACGCGGAGGATTCCGAGTCCGAATCCGAGGGCGAGACTGGAGTGGAAGCGGCTGGGAGCTGGACAGCCGCGGGAAGGAAGTGTGGCTTAGTCTCCAAAGCCTATGGAGGGGATGATTTTTCTCGACTTGAGGGAGAACAAGAGGGGGAAAACAGCAGACAGTTGGAAGAGGAGGATTCCGAGACTGAAACACCCGAGGCTGATGACCTAAAGGAGTTTTCAGAAGTGGAAAAGAGAGATCCTCAGGAGCTGGTAGCGTCCTTCTCTGCCAGAGTCAGGAACCTGGCTGCAGATGAGATTAAGGTCCCCCCAGAGCCGCCCGGCAAATGCCCACATCACCTCCAGGTCAAGATACAGAAACTGTATGAGTGGAAGATAAAGGAAGGGATGGACATGAATTACATTATCCAGCGGAATAAGGAATTTCGGAATCCCAGCATCTATGAGAAGCTCATCCAGTACTGCTCTATTGATGAGCTTGGTACCAATTATCCCAAAGATATGTTTGACCCACATGGATGGTCTGAGGACTCCTACTATGAGGCGCTAGCTAAAGCACAGAAGATCGAAATGGACAAATTGGAAAAAGCCAAAAAGGAGAGAACAAAAATTGAGTTTGTGACGGGCACCAAGAAGGGCAGCGCAAACAATGCCGCTGCCACCAGGACCACCACGGCCAGCACAGGGGCTATGGATGCTCAGAAGAGAAAGAGTAAGTGGGATTCTGCCATCCCAGTGACTACGAGAGCCCAGCCTACTATCCTTACCACAGCAACTCCCCTGCCAGCCCTTGTCACAGTGACGAGTGCTAGTGCCTCCAAGACCACAGTCATCTCAGCTGTAGGAACCGTTGTGAAGAAAGCCAGGCAGTGTTAAACACAGGGTTGGACATACTTTTTACTGAGGGAAATTGTTAAGACTATGAACCCTAGATGTGGAATGCCTCAATGGATGTGGCCCCCAAACACTCACTGGACCAAGGCTTTCCAAAGAGCTTCTCAATCCTGAAAAACCTCTTTTTCTAGTGAGAGACTTTGTTGTCCAGTCATGCAGAAGGACCCTTGTTGCCCATCAGGGTAGTAAAATGAAGGAGTTGGGTATGATACTAATAATAAAAATAACAATAATAGTATTATATGGTGCTGTGAGGTTTGCAAAGCACTTTGCAATGAAAAGTACTTTTCACATCTCATTTTATCCTCTCAACATTTCTGGAAGGTGGGTGCTATTATTATCTCTATTTTACAGAAGAGGAATCCGAGGCAGGCAGAAGTTAAGTGAGTTGCCCAGGTTCGAACAACTAGTCAATGTATAAAGTAGGATTAAAATTCCATTTTCTTTCAGAATTTCAGGTCTTTCTTTTCACTCATTTCAAATATCTTTTTGTATGTTTTATGCTCTTCTCCTGTTCTACTCTGTAGTTATTAAATAGTATTGAATACTTTGTGAATATGTCGTATCTCCATGCTTTGTACACTCCTACCCCCCAAGCAGAGACTCTGTGAAGGGAGGGGTTATGCCTTTATATTTGTCTCCATCCCCAAAGAATATCCCTTGATTTTCCATATAGACCAAAACTAGGAGAGAATGCCCAGTGAGGAAATGCTGTCCAACATTGTAGATGTTGGTCTTAGACTTGGTGTACTGAAAGTTAAGACACTTACCCAGAATCATATTAGCCAGGGGAGAGTGGAGTATGGGAGGGGAACACTGATTTTGATGTCAAAGCACCTGAGTTAGTCTGAGCTCTGTCACTGTGTGACCTTGGGAATGTCACAACCTCTCTAGGTTTCATTTTCCTCCTCGAAGAAATTGGACTATATGCCCCCTATGTTCCCTTCCAGATTGCTTCTTTGCTCTTATGATCCTATTGTTCATCTTAAACTAGATATGCCATAAGTATCTGAAACTCAACTTGTCCCAAACTGAACTCATCTTAATTCTCCCAAGCTCTCCCTCCTTCAAACTTCCGGCTTATGTTGAGGATGTCACCATTCTCCCAGTCCTCCAGGCTCACAACTTAGATGTCATCTTCAATTCCCCACTCCTTCTCACCCACCCATATCCATTCTGTTGCCTAGTTCTGTTGAATTTACCGTTGTATCATCTGTCCTCTATGCCCCTTTCCTCTGACCCTGCCACCAGTCTGTTGGAAGGCTTCCATCACCTCATGCCTGGACTATTGTAGTAGCCTGTTGATGAGTCTGCTTGCCTCAAGTCTTTCTTTATTCCGATCTATCCTCTATTCAGCTATCAGTGATTTGTTCCTAAAGCATAAGTCTGACCATGTCACTTCTCTACTTAATAAATTCTAGCGACTTTCTGTCACCTACAGGATCAAATATAAAATCCCCTGTTGTGCTCTAAAGCCCTTTATAACCTGTGTGCACATGTGGGTGCACATACACTTCCAGTCTTTTTATACCTCATCCCCTTATACTCTGATCCAGTGACACTGGCCTTCTTGCTTTTCCTCCCACAAAACACTCCATTTCCCTACTCTGGGCATTTTCCCTGGCTGTCTACCAGGCCTGGAATGCTCTCCCTCCTCCACTTCCTGGCTTCTCTCATAGACCTGCAAAATTGCATCTTTTATGAGAAGCCTTTCCCTATCTGATTTAATGCCTTCCTCTGGGGAGGAATCTCCAATTCATCTTGTATATATCTTGTCTATATGCACTTGCTTACATGCTGTCTCCCCAATTAGTCCGTGAAAGCCTTGAGAGAGAGAGTTTTTTTTTTTACCTTTGTACTCAAAGGGCTTAGCAAAGTACCTGATACCTAGCAGGTACTTCATAAATATTTATTGACTGTGATCTATGTGTCAGAGACAAGACTCAAACCAGGTCTTTCAGATTCCAATGCAGCAGTGGTACTAAATTGGTTAGTGTTTAGCAACTGGCATCCCAAGAGAGGTGGAAAAAAATACACATGTGTGTGTTATGTGTGTATTTATGCACATAGACATATTTACAAATACATGTGTGTTTATATACTCATGTGTATGTGTATACACATGCATACATATTATCTTTGACACACTTTAAAGTTTAATATATACTGTTAATATTTTTCTCCATAATTTTCTTGAGTATAAATAATCAACAATCAAGCCCTGACTTATAGCATTTGCCATTTTCCAAGGTGTTAATGAAAATTTACCATTTGGCTCTCCACTCAGACCAGGTTTCATCACACCCCTACTCCATCCAAGGCCAGACCTGACCTGGAAGAAGTGGTACCTGAGGAGCAAGAAATAGTTTATATGTTAGATGTATGGAGAATGGAGAAATTTATGACCAAACAAGGGATAGAGAACATCATGAAATGCAAAATGGATAATTTTTATTACACTAAACTGAAAAGTTTTTTCCACAAAGTCAGTGCAACCAAGATTAGGAAGAAAGCAGAAAACTGGTAAAGAATTTTTCCAACCAGTATCTCTGATAAAGGCCTCATTTCTAAAATATACAGAGAATTGAGTCAAATCTATAAGAATGCAAGTCATTCCTCAATAGATAAATGGCCAAAGGATATGAACAGGCAGTTTTCAGAGGAAGAAATTGAAGCTATCTATGGTTATATGAAAAAATGCTCTAAATCACTATTGATTAGAGGGATGCAAATCAAAACAACTCTGAGGTACCACATCACACCTACCACATTGACTAGCATGGCAAAACAGGAAAATGATAAATGTTGGAGAAGATGTGGGAAAGTTGGAACACTAATTCATTGTTCGTGGAGCTGTGAACTGATCCAGCCATTCTGGAGAGCAATTTGGAACTATGCTCAAAGGGCTATAAAAATGTACATACCCTTTGACCCAGCAATACTACTTTTAGAGCAATATCCCAAAGAGATCATACAAATGGGAAATGGACTCACATGTATAAAAATATTTATAACAGCTCTTTTATGGTGGCCAACAACTGGAAATTGAGGGGATATCCACCAACTGGGGAATGAATGAACAAATTGTGGTATATGAATGTAATGGAATACTATATTACTATAAGAAATGATGCACAGGCAGACTTGAGAGAAGCCTGGAAAGACTTATATGAACTGATGCTGGGTGAGGGGAGTAGAACCAGGAGAACAAAGTACACAGTAACAGCCATAGTGTGTGAGGACTGATTTTGATAGACTTAGCCCTTCTCAGCAATGCAAAGACTTAAAACAATTCCAAAGGAAACACAATGGAAAATGCCATCCACAAACAGAGAAAGAACTATGGAATCAGAATGCAGAACGAAGCAGGTTATTTTCTTTTTTGTTTTGTTTTATTTTGTTATTGCTTTTTTTTTCTCTCTCGTAGTTTTTCTCATTCATTATAATTCTTCTGTGCAACATGACTAATTTGAAAATGTGTTTAATAGGAATGTATGTGTAGAGGAGGAGAAGAAAATTTAAAACTTATGGAAGTGAAAGTTGAGAACTAAAAATAAATTAATTTAATATATATATATATATATATATATGTATATTTTAAGCAATCGGGGTTAAGTAACTTGCTCAAGGTTACATGGCCAGTTATTTCTGGGTGTGGTGCTGAGTATCTGAGCCCGGATTTGATCCAGGTCATCCCAACACTGGAGCCGGTGCTCTTACTCGCTGAACCACCTGGCCGCCCCTAAGCAATTGGGGTTAAATAACTTGCTCAAGGTTACATGGCCAGGTGTTTCTGGATGGGTGCTAAGTGTCTGAGCCCGGGATTCGATCTCCAGGTCTTCTCAACACTGGAGCTGGTGCTCTTACTCGCTGTGCTACCTGGCCGCCCCAAAATATTTTTTTTTTAAAAAGTAGTACCTGAGGTGACCATTAAGTGTAGGATTTTTTAATAAGAAGTGAGGAGGAGTCCAATGCATTCTAGCCATGTAAGAGAGCCTGGTCAAAAGAATGGAGACAGGGTGCTGAAGGATGTCACATGGTGCTAGAATCTCTGGAAAGACATTAAAAAAGAGAGAATGCAGTTTCTAACAGCTCCTAAATCTTTCTAGATGACATAAAGAATACACCTAAGAAATAACTAACATTACCATGCAAGAAATCAGTACCAACTCATTTCATTGGTCTTTTAGTGCCACCACCACCACCCCCATAAAAATGGCTACTGAAAACTTCTTTGCATCTCATAAGGATGGTATGAAGAACAAATGAAATAATAGGATTTAGGAGAAACCTTAGAGATTGTCTAGCTCAACATCTTCCTTTTTTAGAGGAGAAAACTGAGGCCCAGACTGACTAAGTGACTTAGCCATGGTCATAAACACTGTGTCTGGACATGTTATCTATTCCTCCAAGCTTTGTCTCAACTGAAAACTTGATAAAAGCATGCCATGTCTACATTTATCCAAACAATTACAAGAGGGAACTGAGGCCTAGATAGGTTAATTAACTTGTCTCAGGTCACACAGGCAGTAAACAGCAAAGCACTGATTTGCACCCAATCCCTCTGGCTCCAGTCCCAGCACACTCCACTCCACTGCTTCATGAAACAAATGTTGATAGAACAAGGTCAAGGGCAGAACTGAAATCAAATGAAGTCATTACATGAAGTTTTATTAAAACCCCCAAGCCAAATCCATGAGATATCATATCTGATGAGTCATTTTTTTGAACATTCATCCATCCATTCATGTATTCAACAACTAAAATTAAATGTCTAATTGCACAGAGTTCATATTCTTCACATTGAAAAGAAAGGATTTTGTAAAGCCCTTGGTGACCCAGCCAAAACTGTCTTTCTGTAGTAATTTTAAGGTCCAAAAGACCAGAATCTGCTTATTATTTAAAATGTATTTCTTTCTTGCCCTATGCAGCATACATGATTAATAAATGCTTGTTGAATTTAACTGATTTGAGTGCAGGGTGGCAATGCTAGCCTTGAAGTCTTTCCTGAGCACTTAACTAACATCTATTCACTTCAATGCCATGGAAAATATCGGGGAAAATGAACTAGATTGTATGTGTTTAAGCATTTTTGCTTGTTTTATTATTTTTATTATTTTTTTTTTTTTTTGCTTTTTGGAGTGCAGTTGGGGTTAAGTGACTTGCCCAAGTTCACATGGCTAGTTTTTTTTTGTGTGTGTGTGTTAAGTGTCTGAGGCCGGATCCGAACCCAGGTCCTCCTGACTCCAAGGCTGGTGCTCTATTCACTGTGCCACCTAGTCACCCCCTGCTTGTTTTATTTTAAAGTATTTTCCAATTAATTAAATTTATTTTCCCTCCTACCACACCCCCAGTGTAAAACACCTTTGCAACAAACATGTATAATCAAGTAAAGCAAATTCTTATATTAACATATTCAAAAATGCATGTTCCACTCTGCATGCACATTTAGTCCTTAACTTTTTGAAAAGGGGTGAGTATCATTCTTCACTATAGGTCCTCTGAAATAATGATTGGTCATGATGTTGATTAGAGTTCTTGTTTATCTAAGTTGTTAATTTTTTGCAATATTATTGTATAAATTGTTATCTTGGTTCTGCTCACTTCATTCTGTATCAGTTCATACAAGTGTTCCCAGATTTCTCTCTAATTCATCCCTTTCATCATTTCTTTTTTAAAAAACATTAATTAATTTTAGTTTTCAACATTCACTTTTATGAGATTTTGAGTCCCAGATTTTTTCCCTTTGTGTCCTCTCTCCCCTCCCCAAGGCATCATGCAATCTTATTTAAGCTATATAGTTACAGTCATATTAAACATATTTCCACCTTAGTCATATTGTAAAAGAAGAATAAAAACAAAAGGAAAAAACTATGAGAAAGAAAGAGAGAAAATAGTACGCTTCGATCTGCATTTGGACTCCATAGTTCTTTCTCTGGATGCCTTTCATCCTTTCTCATGGGGCATTAGTAATTCCATTTTACTCATATGCCATAATATCTTCAGCCTTTGCCCCAAGTCATGGATATTTAGTTTCTCAGAAAGGCCACCAGCAGTATAATACAAAAGAATTCAACTCCTAAAATTCTGCCAAAATATTTGGCAACTATTCCAAATAATTTTAAGGTCACCCCTAGACAAAAGTGAACAGACAAGGTAGAATTGGGTTACTTTTATGGAGCCTGTTGGTACGACACCTTGTCCTTTGAATTTAACAAACATGAAAAAGGTAATACAAAACATGTGTTAAATGCTAGATACAAAAGTAGATACAGCATACCCTTGACCTCAATAAGTGCTCATTTCTATGGTGTTATAGAATCAGAGAACTTTAGATTTAGAAGTACCTCAGTGCTCAGCTAGTCCAACATGCAACTAAAACAAAACACAACAAAACAAAAAAGTTCTTTCTATAGCAGATCTAAAAACTGATCATCTAGCTTCTGTTTCAAGACCTCCAATGAAGAGGAAGCCATGACCTCCCAACCTACCCCTTCCATTTTTGAAAGCTTTAATTGTTAGGAAGCTTTTACTGATTTCAAGGCTAAACAGGCTTCTTTGCAGCTTCCAGGTGTTGTTCCTAATCTGGGGCCAAGAAAAACCAGTGAAATCCCTCTTTAATTTTCAGTGTTTCAAATACTTTGAGGCAGCTTTAAGATCACCCCTAAGTCTTCTCAAAGCAAAATATCACTAGTTTCTTCAAACAATTCTCACATGAAAGGAACTCAAGAGTCCAGCCTACCCTGGCTTCCCTTCTCTTAATACCTTCCAGTTAATCAATATTATTCCCTAAATGTGTCATTCAGAGCTGAAGATAGTCCAGTTTTCACCTGACCAGGCTAGGATATTAATTATCATCTTCTTTATGCTTGGATGTTATACCTCTCTAAATGCAGCTAAAGACAGTACTGGTTTCATTTGTTGTCTCATTATACTATTGAGCACTTCAACTCCGCTGATACTCCCATGTCACTTTTTTAGACAGAAAGTAGTTCAACAGTACTTCTGCTATCTTTTACTTCTGTAGCTGATCTTTTTAAACTAGATATAAACCCTTTCATTTATTCTCATTTGCCCTTTCCTCTTCGCCATTTCCCCAACTCTTCCCATTCCCTAGATACTATGGGAAAGGAAAGCAACATGGTACCTCACACTGCTTAGATAATAATTAGTTGTCATTTTTCAGTCATGTTCCACTCTTTATGACCAAATTTGGGGTTTTCTTAGCAAAGATACTGGAGCAGTTTGCCATTTCCTTCTCTATCTCGTTTTATAGATAAAGAAACTTAGGAAAATAGGGTTAAGTGACTTGACCAGGGTCACACCACTACTAAGTGTCAGAGGCCTGATTTGAACTCAGAAAGATGAAACTTCCTGACTACAAGCCTGGTACTCTATCCACTACATTGCCTGACTACCCATGGGTAATTCTCAGCTAATTGTTATAAAGTAGTTTTCCCCTTACATTTGAGAGAAATCTGCTTTTTTTTTTTTTTTGCAGCTTCTCCCCACTAATCCATATTCTTCCTCTATGGGGCCAGGCAGGGCACATCTAATCTGTTTTCCACAAGACAGCCCTTCAGGTACAGGAAAATATCTTTCATGCCATATCTAAATCTTTTCTTCATCCACTGCATCTTGGGCCATTGCCAGTCATGTTTATTTTTGTCTTGCCACTAGATTTTGATGACTCAAGTTGAGAGTGAGGCTAACTTTGTACAATTGTGCCTCACTGAAATCCGTTTCAAGCACCAGTTATTATGTTATTGGTCCTCTTCAAGAACAAAGGATTAACAACAAGACTAAATTTCCCTCACCTGAAGAACACCGACAGATAATGGTAACAGGCAGACCAAGGAACATCACAGTCAAAAACATTTTGGATCTTTTTTTTTTTCTCCCAACAAGGCATCCTGAAACTAGTGAAGAAGGGAGCTGGAGTCACAAATGCAGGGTGATCTCGACAAGCAGCAGCTGTGGCCACAAATCAACAAAACACTCACAGAATAAGCTAAATATATCAGGGGATCATAGGGGGAGGACATATGGCCATGTATCAGTGTTTTCAGCCACCTCTACACCCGTACCTAAGCCTTGGCCAAGGCAGCTGCTGTTCAGACTATGAATATTGTCCCAGAATAAATCACAACTGAAATATAATTGAGGCCACGTGTAATAATATTTCACTTTGTTACTTATACATATTTTCTGTGTAACAGAGAGTGTCTCTTTTGGTCTTTCACATCCCCAGAGAGCAGCTGTAAACATCATGTACCCTTTTCAGTGGGAGAGGTACTTTATCTATGGGCTTGGTTTACCCAAAGGGCCAGTTTTTATATCATTCTTACTTACATTCCTTGTGAAACATGTTAAAGGGCAAGGAATATTGGCCTACCTCTGAACACACTGAAAAACAAGTGTCTCAGGATTTTGTTGTTGTTGTTGTTGTTGTAGGTGCCGGTGGTTTTGCTTTTTACCTTTTGTCTAAACTTTGCTAAAAGAAGGCATCTATATTGAGCACTGGACCTGGAAAAAGGAACGTCTACATTCTTAATCCATTCTCAGATTTAGTAGCTTGTGATCCTGGGCAAGCTACTTAGCCTCTATTTGCCTCAGTTTCCTCATTTGTAAAACAGGGATAACGATAACACCTACCTCTTAGTGTTGTTATAAGGATCAAATGAGATAATAACTGTAAGGTGCTTAGCACGGTGCCTGGCATGCAGTAAATGCTTAATAAATAATTGTGTTCTTATATTGGATAGATGGCCAACTTTGGATCAAAAAGAGCTGAATTCAATATGTCTACAGATAAGTCCCTTAACCTTTCAGTGACCTAGATAGTCACCCAAGACCACAAATCATAGAGGAGTCACTGGTCATCATCAAGGAAGTTCCCCCTATGCCCCTACTAATGAAATGAAAGATTCTGATTTCCTTCCCCTTCCAAAGTCAAACTCTAAAACTAGTCATTGGCATAAATTTCCTTTCTCTCCTCAGTTCTCCTAACTTTATGCTTAATTATGGGAAAGGGTTCATGATTTTGGAAAGAATCATATCAAATTCATTAGACTTTTGACAATTTAGCTTAGACTAGATTAAATCTGCAATCACCAATCTTTTCAATGAAGAAACAACACAATGAATTTCAAGAGAAGGGAGATGACTGACATTTATAGTGATTTATTATTTGCTAATATCTTTAATCTGTCACCTAATGTGATCCTCAAAATAAATACAAAAAATTATTATCCCCATTTCACAGATGAATTGAAGCTCAGAAATATTCTGCCTTAGCCACCATCATATCACTTGTGAGTCAAAGAGTCAACATTTGCACTCATGTTTCCTAATCCAAAATCCACCATTCTTTCCATTATACCATACCTGGGGAAGTAATTGAACTAAGGGAGAGAGAGAGCAACTTCAATCTTTTTTTTTGGCTTTTCAGGACATATAGGTGGTATAGTTGATAGAGTACTGACTGGGCTTCGAGTTAGAAAGACATGAGTTCAACTCAGACTAACTGAGATACCCTGGGCAAATCACTCAAACTCTGTTTATTTCAGTTTCCCCCTCTATAAAATGAGGATAATAATATTCCCTACCTACCAGAGTTGCTGTGAGGATTAAATGGGAAAATAATTGTAAAATTCTCAGCACAGTGCCTGGCATATAGTAAGCACTATATAAAGAAATTATAAATAAATAAAATATATAAATTCATTGTTGTTATTATTTTTACATGGCACTTTGGGGAAGAGAGTTTAGAGAGCTCTAAGTCATCCAATACCAAACATGGATAGTCAATGTTGAATCAATGATTGGTCCCATACCTGCACCTTTGATGTTTTCTTGGTTTAACATTCCTTGTTCAAGTTGCCAGACAGACCATTCCACGACTAACCTGAATTTGCAAAGACTGTAATTTCATACAACCTAGGACTGAAGTAATCTGAAGCCCAGCTGTGATTACACTTAAAACAGTCTTCACAGGAAGAGCTCCAGGGATGGCTCCTTAGGAGAGGGACTAGGCACATGTTTGTCAAGTCAATTCTGGCCCAAAAATAAGGTCAAAAGATGGACAACAGCAGTTCTTCTCATGTTTTTTAGAGAGCAGGGAACTCAAACAGTAAAGTTTATATGGCAGGTATCTGTGTACATAGCTTATTTATTTGGAGGAGTACGCTTGCAAAAAGACAGGAATACTGCAAATGCATAGTGTGACTATGGATATATAATATAGATCTCTTCTGTCAGTCAATAAACATTAAGCACCTACTATGTGCCAGGCACTGTGATAAGCACTGGGAATACAAAGAAAGGCAAAAGGTAACCCCCACCCTTAAGGATCTCACAGTTCATTGGAGGAGGCAAGATGCAAACACCTATGTACAAATGAGCTAAATATGGGGTAGATTGGGTAACTGGGAAGACACTAGAATTAAAGTGAAATGAGGTAATGCTTCCTGTAGAACATGCTATTTTAACTTAGACTTGAAAAAAAGACCCAGGAAGTAGAAATAAGGAAGGATTCCAGGTGTACAGTCAGTGAAAATACCTGGAGTTGGGAGATGAGTGAACAATCAAGAGTCCAGAATCATTGGATCACTGGATTGAAGAATACCTGTCAAGGGTGAGGAGGAGGAGGGGTTTTAAAGGGTAAGAAGACTGGAAAGGTTGGAGGGGGGGTAGAGATTATGAAAGTCTTTTAAGTGTTAAACAGAGGATTTGATATTTAATCCTAGAAGGAACCATTGGAATTTATTGGGGGAACATCAGAACTTCATTTTGAGAAAATCACTTTGATTAAATGGAGGATGGAATATAGTGGGGGGTGGGAATCTAATTGAATTTGAATTGAGAGAGCTTTAATTCAAATATCACCTCTGCTATTTTACTAACCCCCTAACTTTGGGTATGTCAGTTCATCTCAGATCTATTTTTTTTATCTATAAACTAAGAGGATTAGACTAGATAACCTCTAAAGTCCCTGCCAGATGTAAATATATGAGACTTTGTTTCAATTTGTCAAAATCTCTCTTAAAATTGGGATCCAGAATTGAATACAATAAGCTGAGATCTGACTTAATAGAGAACAGTGGAAATACTACCTGCCTCATATAATATGGGCATCATATTTCTATTGATCTAAGACTATATGAAGTTTTTTTTTTGTTTTGTTTGTCTGTTTTTAATGAGCAACATCACTCTGCTAGTTCATAAGGACCTTATGGTCTACTGATTTCATAGGTCTTTTTCAAGGCAAGTCTTCTGCAATTGTGTATTTGGACAAGTAAGTTTTTGAAACTAAATGCAAATCAAATCTGGTCATCTGCCCCTATAGTCACAGGTATGGGAGTGTGAGTGGGAATGGGGTTTGAGATTAATGGATCTCTTGAGCTTGGGAATTCTGACCTGCAGTGATTTAATACAATAAGTTGTCCATTTTACATTCAGCTTCAATATGATTAGCCTGGAGGCTACCAAGTTGGTCAAGGAGGGAAAACAAATGCACGGGTTACAAATGGAGCAGGTCAAAACCCCTGTGCTGATAAGTAGTGACATCTGGAATTTGTCAACTAGGATGGTGACTTGATCAGAAGATCATTTTGACAGCTGGGTAGAAGATGAACTCAAATGAAGGGAGACTTGAGGCAGGGAGAACAATAAGAAGACTATTGCAATCATTTAGGTAAGTGGTGATAAACATTTGAACCAGGGTGCTGGCAGTACCAAAGAGAGGAGAAGTATGTAGGGGATGTTGGAAAGGTAGAATCAACAAGACTTGATAAGAGAAGGATAAAAGTTAAGGATGACACCTAGTTGTGAACCTGGGTAACTAAGATAATAAGACAAGGAAGAGAGAATTTTAAGGGGAAATAATGAGGTCAATTTGGGCAGGACATCCAGTTTGAGATACCCGAAAGGTAGTTGGAGAATTAGGGGTGAATAAATAGATCTATGAATCATCTGTCTAGAAATGACAAAGGAACCTTTCAAAAATCTGTGATTTTATTATTATGGGTACTACCTACAAAGCTGCAGATTACAGCCCTTCTTTGATTGAGTCATGTACTGTATCATCAGAATCTAAAATTAAAATGCTACCTATAATAAACATTTAATCATGAATCAGAGTATGACTTTTGGGCCTTGCAGTGACCTAAAAGTAACCTTGGGTTCTCAAAGACTATGCCAGTGAAACATAAGTTCTGCTCAGTCTTTCTTAGCTAGAAATTGCATTCAATTGGGGTCAGGAGGAAGTGTTATCAGGAGTGTAGCAGTAGCATATGGTGAGAGTAATACATGAGAAAATGGAGCCTAGAACACTTAAATAATTTGTCTTAGGATTTAGAAAGCACCAGCCCTGGAGTCTGGAGGACCTGAGTTCAAATTCGGACTCAGACACTTGACACTTACTAGCTGTATGATCTTGGGCAAGCCAGCTAACCCCAACTGCCTTCCCTTCCCCCCTCCAAAAAGAATGTAGAGAGTATTTCAAGGATATTTTAAACAGTTCTCTCTAAAAAGCTATTCAGCGGAGAGCTCCACAAATTTATTCTTTTATCATTTGTTCCCTCTTTGCTACTGCTCACCAAGCCCCAATTTACCATCTCTCCATTTTCCTCAGCAATGGCCAACATAAATCACTTCAACTAAAACAGAGAGATGTGTCAAGACCATGAGAACTGTTTTCCAAAGTTATGCTGACTGTGTAAAGAAAGACATTGCAAGCATTTACTTGGACTTCTCTCTTGCCCCTCATGAATACAGAGCTGGCATCCATCTCACAGAACCAGGAGATCCTGGTTTTCTTTAATAAATGTTGAGGAAGCTAAATTCCCACTTCAAATATTGGGTTCAAATCCTGGTTCTGTCACTTGCTGCCTGCATGTTTTTTTTTAAAAAAAAATGTTATTTTATTTTGACTAGCTCTCTTAAAAGCTTATTCATTTTGAACTTAAATACAAAAAGACAAAAGAATGTGTCCATGTACACAGCACAATATAAAAAGAGGATTCAACATAAGACCATGAATTTCCATTTATTATTGCTTACTTCACCCACTTCCCCCAACATCCCAAACTCCATCTGCCTTCCTTGGCTAGCATCAAAGGTAGTCCTGAACTGAGAAAGATATCATAAAAACAGCCTCCAGTTTGGGAGATGGAGAGGAGAGGAAGAAGAGGTGGGAGGGAGATAGAAAGGAAGAAAATATGTAAGACCTCATTATTTCTGTGGTTTTGCTTTGCTTGAGAGAGGTTAATGTAGTCTGAGCTCCAATTTTCCTTCTCTGTAAGTGACTTAAAAATGTCATAGCTATGCCCTGGGGGCATACATATTTTAGTAACTACAGATAATAAACTTTACCTGGTCTAGGATAGGAGGATGGGACTTGTCACTCAGGGATCTTGGGCATAATATGATCAGATTTAGATTTGGAGTGACCGCCTAATATTACAGATAAGGAAATTGAATTTCCAAAATGTAAAAGAACTTGTCCACATATGTCTATAAGTGACATGGTCCAGGTTTTCTAACTCTACCCCGTTGTACTGATGTGATTAATCTTTCCCAAGTGACTGAGAAAAGTAAATTTGTAGAAAAATCAGAAGAGAATGCAAAAACCCTGAGCTATTAGGCTTATTGTGTTTCTTTCAGGGCACCAAATATCAGAAAGGGCCTTGATAATTGATCAGTCAACATATGTTTATTAAGCACCTACTGTGTGTTAGACATTGTTCTAAGCATGGGGATACAAAGACAAAACTGAAACAATCCTTGCCTTCACGTAACTTCACGTAACTTACATTCTCCAAAGTAAAACATAGCTCTAAAAGTATAGACAAAATAAATATCAGGTAATTTGGGGGGGGAGGGACAAATATCTGATGAGGGAAGCAGTAGTTTCATAGAATGTGCAACTTGTAAAATAACAACTAGTATAATAATAATAATAATAATAATAATAAACAATTCACAAATTTCATTTTAGCCACGCAACAACCTTGGGAGGTAGGTGTTTTTGTTATCTTCATCTTATAGTTGAGGAAACTAAGGCAGATAGAGATTTAGTGACTTGCTTAGGGTCAAAAAGCTAGTCAGTGTCTGAGGCTATATTTGAACACAGATCTTAACTCATGACTTCAAGTCTAGTGTTCTATCTCCCAAACTGCCAAGCTTACTCATTGAGTGCATTAGTCTAAAGGAACTCTAATATTCCTTCCAGTCCTAAATTATGTGAGTATATTAAACTCAGTTATTGATGTCAACTTGAAGCAGCCTAGAAAGTGAAATATCAATCAGTTGTCCAGTTCCAAGCAGAGGAGTGAATTTCACTAAATGAAAACTTGGGCTTTTAATGTAACAACTGCCATAATGTAAAGGAAAACAGTTTTTTTTTTTTAAAGCAATCAGGGTTAAGTAACTTGCTCAAGGTTACACGGCCAGTTATTTCTGGGTGTGGTGCTGAGTGTCTGAGCCTGGGATTCGATCTCCAGGTCTTCTCAACACTGGAGCCGGTGCTCCTACTTGCTGTGCTACCTGGCCACCCTGGAAGGAAAACAGTTTTGAAAGACTTCAGAACTCTGATCAATGTCATTGGTCATTGGACCAGTCATGACTTCAGGATGTTGGTAGTAAAGCTGGCTTCCTATTCCTTGTCAAAAAGGTGATGGAGGAGAGTGGTATAGAATGAGGTATACCTTTTCATCCCTGTGCAATATGTGGATCTGATCTGCTTGACCACACTTATTTGTTCCATGGCAGAGCTTCCCTTGGGAGTGGGGGGAGGGGAAATTATCATGGAACAACAAGGGGGTGATAGTGATAGTGACACAGAAAAAATAAGAAAATGAAATTTTCTTTATTAATGAATGGAACAATAAAAAATACACAGAAGGGTGTCCAAAAGAAGAAATAAACAAATAGGGTGATTTTATTAATTATGTGCTAAATGCAATATTCCCTTTAAAATGGTATGTACTAAAAATAGTTTCATATATACAACACACTGTATTAAAATATTCATGTTAAAAATATTGATAAAATTTGTAATAAAAAAAGAAAATTTTAAAGGAAAAAAAGTGGAGCTTACCTATATGGACAATGTTTGGCAGCGCCTTTGAGTCTCTGATTTTAGGGGGCAGAAGGAACGTTCCCTGTTATTCCACGATTATAGGGAACTCAGTGTGGAAACCCATCCATTGATGCCTATTAATGCTCATTTATAGCATAATTCTATAGAGTTGCTTGGAACACAAAAAATTAAGCAACTTACACAACAGTCAACACAACTAGTATGGGTCAAAGGCAGGTTTTAAACGCAGATCTTCCTCCCTCCAAGACTAGCCCCCTATGCTAATTCCATATTGCCTCAATGATATTGTTTGCCAGTTTAGGATGATGAACATAGTAGTAGTAGCAACTATTACTATTGTGACTTATAGAGTCCTACCTCCCTCTGGACTGCAGGTTTCTCTCTTACCTAAGAGGCCATGAAAATAGACCTCACTTCTGTGGACTTTGTTATTTTAGAGTCACTGTTAGAGAGTTTGACTCAGATAGCTCATGCTGCCTCATTTTTTTTTCTTCACTAGCAACGTTAGTAGAGGTCAAGGTAAGATTTTTGGGTGCCTCCTTTAGGTGCCACAGTCTCCCTTTGAAGGGTTAACATGAGCACCTGGCACGGTATAATCATGCTAAGTACCCTGAAAGCCACCTACAGGATATACAGGTAAACTGAGGCATAGAGATGGAAGTGACTTATGAAACATCATGCAACTTTATTAGCATTAAGATAGAAAATATCTCTGGTATTCTGAGCCCCAGTCTCCCTTCTCACTTGTGACTTTATCAAGTTACAACATCCTTTTAAAAATGTGTCACTGACAGAAATCAGTCACTAAGTTTTCTGCATATATACACTGAGTCAGCTTCCTCTGAATCACATGTGGGATCTTTTTTAACAAGGGAAAGGCTTACAAATGGTTATAATCAACTTTTCCTTCTTGCATTCTTCTGTGACATCAGAGTAAGTTACTGCCATTTTCCAAAACTCAGTAAACTCTTTGTTAAAAGTGCATTTAAATAGAAGGGCCCTTTTGGTCATGGGACATCTGGGGGTTCTGGTGTTAAGCAAAGCAGCCTTGGGTGATGAAGCCATGTGTTTTCCACCTCTCCTCCCCCACCCTAGCTCTCCCTATTAAATTTTGAAACAAGAAAAACTGTGGGGAAATTTCTTTGAACCTAGAGTGTGGTATATAGACAGACCTACATTTCTGTTCACTACAGTTTCTGAGTCAGCAGCGTAAGAGAGCAGCCAAAGAAGAGAGAATAGGCTTAGGGTTAGAAGCACAGCGTGTAGAGATCAGGAGGTGATAATAGTCCCGCCATACTAAATCCTGGCTGTAATCTGACTTTAGCTAGGATAGTATTCATGTTCTGTGGGACATATAAGATAGGTCACTGATAAGTTGAAGACCTTCTAGAGGAAGGCAATCAGCAAGGTGAAGAGACTGAAGAGTATGTCTTTAAAGCATCTGTTGAAGAAACTGGGATGGATAGCCTGGGTATAGTGCCTTGAGCATATAGTACACTTCATCTCTCATGGGCCATCAGAAAAACTAGCCTAGCTTCAAGGTACTCTGTGGGTTTGCATCCAGTCAAAACATAGCTCATGAGAATGGATCAACATATTTACTTTGACTAGTCAAATGGAGCACAAGATAAATTCCAAATAATGGCACATAATGAAATTTAATAGTAAGAAAATAGTGATACTCTGGGTTTTCATGACTTTTCTCTGGTTCTCCTTTTACCTGTATGACTTCTCTCAGTCTCTTTTTCTGGACCTTCAGCCAAGTCACACCCAATAATTGTATCCAAAGATCTGTCCTGAGCCCTCTACTATTTTGTCTCAATTGATTAACTTGTTAGATTCCCCTAGAGGTTTTTGTCTCTATGCAGATGATTCCTAGGTCTATTTAGCCATTCCTTCATCTTTCTCCTGCACTCTAGTCCCACATCACCAGTTGCATATTGAAGATTTTGAATTGAACATCTTGTAGGAATCTCGAATTCAACAAACCTAAATCAGAACTCAGTTCCCCCCACCCCAAGCCATTTCCTTTATAGAATTTCCCAGTTAACCATCCAGAATACTAACATCCTTCTAGTCACACAGATTTACAACTTTGCTTGATCCCCAACTCCTCTCTCTTGCTCACCCCCCACATGTCCAACCAGCTGCCAGGTCTTGTCATTTCTTTTTTTTTTTTTACAACATCTCCATTCACATGTCACCATCCGAGTTCGGACCCTCATCAGTTCTCATTTGGATTATTTCAATCCCCTTCTAATTATTCTTTCTACCTCAAGTTTCTTCCCACTCCAATTTATCCTGCACACAACTTTTAATGCCTAATGCATAGGTTTGATTGTGTACCTCACTCACCATCTTCAATTTAATAAACTTCAGTAGCTCCATGCTCCTTACAGGACCAAATATAGAGTTGTTTGGCATAACTTGTCTCCTTCCTCACTCTCCAATCTTCTTACATTTTACTTGCCTCTACATACCATAATTCAGCCATAATTCCTTTCTCACTCTTCCTTGCAAAGAACATTCCATTTCTACCTCTGGGACTTTGTACTGACTTGCTACCCATTTATATCAACAATGCAGTATTCACAATGTCTACAGTAACTATAAATATGCTAATATGGTTATTAATCACAAAATATAACATGCTCTCCACATGGGGAACAAAGCTAGAACATTTATTCAAATACCAGAAAACTGAGTCCCAAAACAGTAGCTATAGAATTGGCACACATAGTTAACACAGTAAACACCCACATTCTCAAGCCTTCAAAACAGAACAGGCTACCTCAGGCAAAGGTCCTACTTTCCTCACTCACAGCAACTGCTCAGCATCCACACAGCTTGCTCCTAGCAGCTCTGGCCTCCTTCAGTTCCCATCCCTGACAGTGTTCGCAGAAATTCTGGCTGGCTCAAAAAAAGGAGTTCACACCACCACTGCCACCATCACCACTGCTTCCAGTCACTACTGGGTCCAGCTTGGCTCTGGCTTCCTCTGCCCCACCCCTTCCTGCTACATCAGCAAATTAAAGGGGCATGGAAGATCTTCAAATCCCATAACTATTACACCATTTTGGAAGTATTATTCATCCTGATCTCTGAATTTTAGGATCCTTGGCTTCCACTGAAATTCAGATCAAGTGCCACCTGCTCCAGGAGGCCCTTTCTTATACCACCCCCTCAGCTGCTAATGCAATCACAATGAAAGTTCCCTCCTATTTACTCTTCATTTATTTTCTTTGTTCTGATTTTTGGATATTGTCTCTTCTATTAGTACAGAAGCACCTTAAGGCTAAGGACTGCTTGAGGGTTTTTTTGTTTGTTTGTCTGATTTTGTATTTGTTTGCATCCCAAGAACTTAGAATAGTAACTGGCACTCAGTAAATGCTTAATATAAAGCATGTTGATTGATTGATAAACCTGGGTCACATTCTCCCACAAATTCATACAAGATTGGTAAGAAGAATGGGTACACATAGGGATCACAGGGCAGGGGGGAAATGGGTAACATATAAATGGTAGAGCATGTATATAAGAAAAGGCAAGTTCAGGAAATATTTGCGGAAGGGAAACTCACAACTCTAATTCTGCAAGGAAGCAAATGCCTTGCACTAATATTTCTTGTGGGTGTGGTCATCTGTTCACTACTGTCTCCCTCTCTCTCTCTCTTCTGGGCTACTCTCACTGTACCAACTGAGTGCTACTTCTTCCCAGGGAAAGAAGATGCTTGACTCTGCTCTCCTAGTTTACAGCCCAGTGAAGGCCTTAGCTCCTTTAGAGAAAAAGGCAGGTCATCACACACCCAGTCATAACTAAAGAAAACTTCAGCAGTTGTATTTTGACTTTTTCTTCATTAGTAGAAAAGTCTGTCAACTTCTAGACTCAACTCCTGGGACTACTCTCTTTCAGAATATACACCAATTAGCTAGGATTAATTAAAGCCCACAGTTATTTAATCTCTTTTTTGAATGTATTTCCTCCTGTTAGCAGGATCAAAGTAGTAGACCTGAAGCTCTACTTGACTTTAAGAGAAAAAAAGTAACTCCAGTCAATTCCTAGTTGTCAACCTGTATTCCCCTTCAATTAATTTAAGGGCATTAAACTGCAAAGGTTTACATGGATCTAAAGCTTTATGGTTTCCCTTAGCCCACTAGATCTTCTGGGTCTGACATAACAAATAAACAGATGAGGCAAGGTACAAATACAAAGTCTAAAGGAACCCACTACAAGATCATCACACTCCACCTCAAATCCTTTCATCTAAAATCATGAATTTCCCCTGTAAATGTTGCTGATAACAAATCAAAGAAGAATTGAGAAGCCATACATGAAGAACAGAATATTTACGAAATATGAAAGTTATTTTCAAGTATTTGAAATTATGTTAAACTCAATAACAATACAGAAGGGGGAGGAGCCAAGATGGTGACATAGAAGCAGGAAAACTTGCTGCACTCCCCCCATAACCACCTCAAATACCTATAAAAAATGACGAAACAAACTTTAGGGCTACAGAACCTACAAAGTGACAGAGAGAAACAAATCTCCAACTGAAGAACACAGCAGACCAGCAGGAAGGGTCCATCTCAGCAAACGGGGAGCAGAGCCCAGCCCCGCCTGAGCCCATGGTTTTAGACTCAGG
The DNA here is from genome assembly GCF_028583685.1 of Petaurus breviceps papuanus. Lineage (NCBI taxonomy): Eukaryota > Metazoa > Chordata > Mammalia > Diprotodontia > Petauridae > Petaurus > Petaurus breviceps. The sequence continues at coordinate 33,827,302 of NW_027187460.1, forward strand.
GTGGCCCAACCAGCCACAGCTAGCGAGTGGGACATTGAGAGAGTAGATCACCAGCAGCTGTGGCTGTTTCCAGATTTATCAACCCATAAATGGAAAAGACAAAGTGAGCGGTCAGTGTAGACTTTGGGAACAGGGAGTCCTGGAGTATAGTCTGGCCTCTGCCCCTTTGGAGGGAGAAGTGGCTGAGGTACAGTGGCCACCACCATGTGGCTACTTCAGAGCTACTGACCTGAAGATGGTAGGGGGATGGAGCAACCAGTCTGAGGGGTAATCACTCTTGATTAATCCTGCTTAGATATGGATTGCTGTCTAGGGTGGAGGTCCTGGTGTGTGTGACCAGGTGCCAAAGGCATTGGAGGCTTCAGAGAGGGGAGCCAACTAATAGCTCCAGCAGCTGAGAAAACCCCAGCAATTTGGGACAAAGCTCTCCTCTCTGGAAGAAGGGTCCTACTTTGGCAAAAAGCTCAAAAGTCAAGTAATTGAATGGCAACATGAGGAGGCAGAGGAAGCAAAACAAGCACAGCAATCCAACTTTAGATTCCTATTTTGGGGTCAAAAAGGATCAAAGAATGGAACATGAGGAAGAAAACAAAGTCAGAACGGCTGTACCAAAAGCTTCTAAGAAAAATATGAACTGATTACAGGCCATAGAGGAGCTTAAGAAGGATTTTGAAAACCAAATAAGAGAAGTGGGAAGAAAAAAATGGGAAGAGAAATGAGAATAATGCAAGAAAATCATGAAAAGTGAGTCAGCAACCTGACTGAAGAAAATAACACCTTAAAAAATGGACTAACTTAAATGGCAAAAGAGACCCAAAAAGCCGATGAAGAGAAGAATGCCTTAAAAAGCTGAATTTGGTGGAAAAAGAATCTCAAAAGCTCACTGAAGAGAATAATTCCTTCAGAATTAGATTGGAGAAAATGGAAGCTAGTGACTTTATGAGAAATTGAGATACTATAAAACAGATCCAAACAAATGAAAAAATAGAAGTCAATGTGAAATATCTCATTGGAAAAACCACTGACCTGGAAAATAGATCCAGGAGAGATAATTTAAAAATTATTGGACTACCTGAAAGCCATCATCAAAAAAGGAATCTAGAAACCATCCTTCAAGAAATTCTCAAGGAAAATTCCCTGATGTTTTAGAACCAGAGGGCAAAATAGAAGTTGAAAGAATTCACCAATCACCTCTTGAAAAAGATCCCAAAAAGAAAACTCCTAGGAATATTGTAGCCAGGTTCCAGAGTTCCCAGATCAAGGAGAAAATATTACAAGCAGCCAAGAAGAAACAATATGAATATTTGGAAACACAATCAGGATAACACAGTATCTGGCAGTTCTACATTAAGAGATAAAAGGGCTTGGAATATGATATTCCAGAGGTCAAAGAAGCTAGGATTAAAACCAAGAATCACCTACCCAGAAAAACTAAGTATCATGTTTCAGGGGAAAATATGATCATTAAATGAAATAGAGGACTTTCAAGCATTTTTGATGAAAAAAACAGAGTTGAATAGAAAATTTAACATTCAGATACAAAAAGCAAGAGAAGCATGAGAAGGTAAACAGGGAAAAGTAATCACAAGGAACTTATCAAAGTTGAACTATTTACATTCCTACATGGGAAAAAAAAATTATTGCAACTTATGAGACTTTTCTCAAAATGAGAATAGTTGAAGGGAACATAAATGTGTGGATAGATAGATAGATAGATACACACACATATACACACATGTGTATGTATATGTATATATGTGTGCATATGTATATATGTATACATACATATATCTCTACATAGGAGGGTATATGGGCATATGAATACATATGTGAGTGTGTATATATGTGTACAGGTTTACATAGACAGAGGGCATAGGACCAATTGAGTAGGAAGGGATGATACTTAAAAGGTGAAATTGAGAGGTGAGAGAGAGGAATATAATGAGAGGAAATGGGGAGAGACAAAATGGGGTAAATTATCTCATATAGAAGAGGTAAGGGAAAACTATTACAATGGAGTGGAAGAACAGAAACACAAAAGGGAATGGGTCAATCTTGCTCTCACTGAATTTAGCTTAGGAGGGAATGATATACACACTAAATAGGGTATCTCACCCTAGGGGGGTAGGGGATAAGAGGGGGGATTTTGGAGGGGAAGGCAGGTTGGGGGGGGAGGGAAGTTAGAAGGATACACTTTTGAAAAGTGACATGGTCAAAGTAGAGAATAGAACAAAGGGGGGTAGAATAGAATGGAGGGAAATATAGTTAGTCTTTCACTATATATCCACTATGGAAATGTTTTATGTAGCTACGCATGTACAACCTATATTGAATTGCCCGTCTTCCCAATAAGGGTGGGTGATGAGGTAGGAAGGGAAAGAATCTGGAATTCAAAGTTTTAAAATAAAATCTCTCTCTCTCTCTCTCTCTCTCTCTCTC
>NW_027187460.1:33829840-33837456 GCF_028583685.1 Petaurus breviceps papuanus
TGTCTCTCTCTCTCTCTCTCTCTCTCTCTCTCTCTCTCTCTCTCTCTGTCTGTCTGTCTCTGTCTCTCTCTCCATATATATATATATATATATATTTTACATGCAAGTGGGAAATAATATATATAGGCACTGGGATATGGAGATCCATCTTGACCTACTGGAAAGTTGGAGGGGGTATGGGGAAGGATGTAGGAGACAGCAGATTGGGGCAAGGTGTATACAGTGGGATTGCTGTTTTGGGGTGGTGGGTAGGGAAAAGATGGGGAGAAAATTTATAACCCAAAATATTGTGGAAATGAATGATGTAAACTAAAAATAAACATAAAATTTAATGTAAAAAATACAGAAGAGAGGGCTGCCTCAGTAACATCTCATGAGAAATTCATATGAGGGGATTTATTTCTGTAACTAGCATTTATATAGTGCTTTAAGGTTTGAAAAATAAAATCTCATTTTATCCACACAACAACACTTTGAGGTGGGTGATATCATTATCCCCATTTTATAGACAAGGAGACTGAGGCAGACAGAAGTGAAGTGATTTACCTTGAGTCAAATAGCTGGTATCTGGGGCAGGATTTAAACTCCGGTCTTTTTGACTTTAGGTCTATTGCTCCATCTAATGTTTATTTAGTTGATTAGAAGTTCATTATAAGAAGCAAAATGATGTAGTATATAGGGAATTGCCCTTGGATCTAGGACAATTTGGGTGCAAGGCCTGCCCCTGCTTCATACCAGCTGTGTTCACAAGTTACTGAACCTTTCATTTCCCAGCTCTTTCAAAGTATGTTACAGGCCAATTGCCAACTTGTGAAGTTTCCACACCTGGAGTTCTCTACCTTAATGAGGTCACAGAAATGGCTCAAAACCAAACAGAAATATTTTAATAATAGTAGTACAATATGGTAACCAAAAAAGGGTGTAACTTTGGTTACACTAGTAGAAGTATGGTATCCATGATAAGGAACGTCCTACTTGTTACACTCTGCTCTCTACTAGTCAGATCACACATACTTGCAGTATTGTATTCAGTTCTGGTTCCCACTTGGGAGTAAATAGGTAAGCATTTATATAGCACTTTAAGGTTTGAAGAGCAATTTATAAATATCTCATTTAATCTTTACCACAATCCTGGGAGATATGTACCATTATTATCATCCCTATTTTACACAAAAGGAAATTGAGGCAAATAGAGGCTAAGGGTCACATGGCTAGTAAGAGTCTGGAATGTGATTCGAATTCAGGTTTTCCTGATTCCAAGTCCAGTCTCCTGAACATCCTGCATGCACTTCAACAGGATGGTGAGGACTCTAAAGAACGTTCCAAATAATGATCTGTTAAATAAATTGGGGATTATTATATTTATTTAGCATGGAAAACATTTGGTCATGGTAAAAACATGCTAGTTGACTGCTAATATTTTTGAAACTATCATGGGAAAGAGTAATCTATAATGAGATTGGGAAAAAAGATAGAGGCAATTCACTATAATAAATGTTTATTGACTGAGTGATTGCCTATTATGTGCTGTGTACTGTGCTAAGTTTTGGGATACAAATAAGAAAAGAGAAGATAGCTCCTTGCCCTCAAGAATCTTGCACTCTAATGGGAGAAGACAGCATACAAAAATGGAGCAAGACAACATGAATGCTAAAAAGCTTGGAGAGGGAGGAGACAGAAGTTAACTAGTATGGAAGCATGAGGATGGTGGAGTGAAATCCAAGTGTAGATGATGAGAAATAAAGAGTTTGCTGGGCTTCTGAACCCTCTTTATAAGGGACTTTGGGAGGAGGGTTTTGCTTCTCCCTCCAGACCTCCAGTCAGGGGACAGAATCGACTGAGACAAGTTTTTAGCAACTATAAAAGACAAAATGGAGTAAGGAAGGTGAAGCAAAGGGAAAGCGAGAGAATAAATATTTTTTACTTTAATACATTCTCATTTATTTCATTAATTATTTCCCAATTACATGTGAAAAATAACAGTCTTTAAAAAAAAATTGAGTTCCGCTCTTTCTAGTCTCTATCTTGGCCACGGCAACAGCAGGATTAGCTTGGCCAACTCACCACCATGCAGCTGTTTGTCGGCGGGCAAGTTCTGCACAAACTCAAGGTGACAGGAGGGGAGATCATTGGCCAGATCAATTTGGCTTCTAGGGGACTCCTGGCTAGAGGATGAAGCCATCTTGGAGCAGAATATCATGGGGGCCCTGTCCACCCTGGAAGTGGCTGGTCAGAGGCTAGAAGGTAAAGTCCATGGCTCTCTGGTCCAAGCTGGAAAAGTGAGGGGTCAGACTCCCAAGGTGGCCAAGTGGGAGAAGAAGAAGACTGGGAATGCTAAGAGGAGGATGCAGTACAACCAATGCTTTGTCAATGTATGCCCACCTTTGGCAAGCATAAGGTGCCCAATGCCAACTCCTAATCCCCTGGTACTTTTTGTCTGTCCCCAATAAAGCCATTACAACTAAAAAAAAATTGAGTTCCAAATTCTCTCTTCAACTTCTGTCCCTCTCTCCATTACCCCCTCCTTGAGTAGGTTAACAATTTAATATTGATGATACATGTGGAATCATGCAAAACAAGCTTCCATATTAGTCATATTGCAAAAGAAAACACAGACTGTGCTTATTTTAAATGGAATTTTTCTTTCTAACTTTTGCTGGGTTTCATGGGCAGTAAATAGAAATGCTGATGATTTATGTGGGTTTGTTTTACGTTCTCCAACTTTGTTAAAGTTGTTTTTTCAACTTATTTTTTATTGGAAACGGGTTCATTGGGTATATGATCATATCATTTGCAGAGAGTGGTAGTTCTATTTCCTCTCTACCTATTTTTATTCCTTCAATTTCTTTTTCTTGTCTTATTGCTATAACTACCCTTTGTAATACAATATTGAATAATAGTGGTGATAATGGAGATACTTATTTCATCCCTGCTCTTCTTTGAAAGGTTTCAAATTTATCCCTGTTATAGACAATGCTTGATCTTGGTTTTAAATACATACTACTTATAATTTTGAGGAAGATTTCATCTATTCCTATGCTTTCTTGTGTTTTAAATAAGAATATGTGGTGTATGTTTTTGTCTTTTTGGAGGGGGAAGACTGGGCAATTGGGGTTAAGTGACTTGCCCAAGGTCACACAGCTAGTAAGTGTTAAGTGTTGGGTGGCTACGAGGCACAGTGAGTAAAAAGCCGGCCCCGGAGTCAGGAGGACCCAAGTTCAGTTCCGGCCTCAGACAGTTAACACCCACATAAAAAAAACTAGCCGTGTAACCTTTGGCAAGTTACTTAACCCCAATTGCCCTCCAAAAAGCAAAAAAAAAAAACACAAAAAAAAACGTTCAGTGTCAAGTTGTATTTGAACTCAGGTCCTCCTGACTCCAGGGCTGGTGCTTCATTCACTGAGCCACCTAGCTGCCCCAATGCTGTATTTTATCAAAGGCTTTTTCTCTATCCATTGATATAATAATATGATTTTTGTTGATTTTGTTATTGATATGGTCAATAATGTTTATAATTTTCCTAATATTGAACAAGCCCTGCATTCCTGATATAAATCCCTTCTGGTCATAGTGCATGATCTTTGTTATATATTGCTGTGATATCCTTGCCAGTATTTTATTTAAAATTTTTTGCATCAATACTCATTAGGGAAATTGGTCTAAAGTTTACTTTCCCTGCATTTGCTCACCTTAGCTTAGATATGAAAACCACAATTTGGTCATAAAAGGAAATTGGATGGCCCTGGAGTCAGGAGGACCTGAGTTCAGATCCAGCCTCAGACACTTAACACACACACACACACATACACACAAAATAAAACCCAGCCATGTGACCTTGGGCAAGTAACTTAACCCCAATTGCCCTCCAAAAAGCAAAAGAATAAAATAAAAAAATAAAAGGAAATTGGTAGGGCCTATTTTCTCAAATAGTTTATATAATATTGGGATTAATTATTTCTTAAAAGTTTCATAGAATTTCCTTGGAACCATCTGGTCCTGGATTTTTCTTAAAGAGCTCATTTATGGTTTATTTCATTGCTTTTTCTAAAACAGGATTATTTAAGTATTCTATTTCCTCTTCTGTTAATCTGGGCAGTTTATATTTTTGTAAATATTCATCCATTACTCAGATTGTCAGTTTTACTGGCATATGTTGGGTAAAAATAATTCCTTATAATTGCTTTAATTTCATTTTTATTGGTAGTATATTTACCTTTTTCATTTTTGATATTAGTAATTTGCTTTTCTTTTTTCTTCTTAAAAACCATATTAACCAATAATTTATCTATTTTGTTGAGCTTTTAAAAAACAGTTTTTATTTCTACTTATTAGTTCAATGATTTATTTGTTTGTTTGTTTGCTTTTTGGTGGGCAATTGGGGTTAAGTGACTTGCCCAAAGTCACACAGCTAGTAAGTGTGTCAAGTGTCTGAGGCCGGATCCAAACCCAGGTTCTCCTGACTCCAGGGCTAGTGTTCTATTCACTGCACCACCTAGCTGCCCCATGATTTGTTTTTTTAACTTTCAATTTTATTAATCTCTCTTTCAGTTATCTGGGTTTTCATTTTGGTGTTTAATTGGAGATTTTTTTTTTCTAGTTTTATTAGTTGCATGCCCAATTCTTTGATCTGTTCTTTCTCTTTTTTATTGATGTATACATTTAGAGATGTAAATTTTTCCTTAAGTACTTACTGCTTTGGCTGCATCCCACAAACTTTGGAATGTTATCTCATTGCTGTCATTCTCTTTAATGAAATTATTGATTGCTTCTTTGATTTGTTCTTTATCCCATGCATTCTTTGGAATTAGATATTTAATTTTCAATTAACTTTTAATCTATGCTTCTGCAACCCTTTTTAAAAAAATATTTTTATTGCATTGTTATCTAAAAGGGATGCATTTAACATTCCTGCTTCTCTGCATTTGGTTGTAAGGTTTTTGTGTTCTGATACATTGTCAATTTTTTAGATGTACCATGTACAGCTGAGAAAAAATTATATTCCTTTCTATTCCCATTCTGTTTTCTCCAGATGCCTATCATATCTAACTTCTCTAAGATTCTATTCATCTCCTTGACTTCTTCCTTGCTTATTTTATTATTAAATTTATCTAGCTCTAAGAGAGGAATGTTAAAATCCCACACTAGTATAGTTTTAATGTCAATTTCCTCCTATGATTTATGTAACTTCTCCCTTAAGAATTTGGATGCTATGTCATTTGGTTACTTATATGTTTAGTATTGATATTACTTCATTGTCTGTGGTTTCTTTTCGCAAGATATAGTTTACCTGCTTACCCATTTTAATTAGATCTATTTTTGCTTTTGCTTTGTTTGAGATTACAATTGCTATCCCTGCCTTTTTTTCTGTTTGTTTCAATTAAAGCATAATAGATTCTGCTTTAGTCCCCTATTTTATGTTTGTGTTTCTCTCTCTGTCTTGCAAGGGTGTTTCTTACTTTAACAGCAAGCACCCCAGCATCCCCAGGGTGGCTGCCAACACAGGTTCTTAGATTTGTTTTTCTAAAGGAAAGCAACTCAAAATGGGTTAACAATCTTGCTTTAATTAAACATGTCATTTACGTAGTTCAGGGGAAAAGGTCAGCACTCCAAACTTCAGAGAATACAAACAAGCTACAAGCAGACAACAAATACAGAGAAACATCACAGAGAAACATCAGCAGACAGGCTTCCAACTGTCTTGACCATTACATCCATACATAGTCAGTTACCATAGAGGGAAGCATCAATATCTGGGTTTTCAAAGCCGGGGGGCTCAATGGCTGCCCAGAGTCTCATCTGGTCAAATCATACAACTCTTCTTAAAGTGAGCCCCAAAACAAAATCTCACATCAGGGTATATATAGCCTTCTCCTGGCTAAAAGAATGCAACAACCCTCTTGACCCACTGCCCAATTAAAAAACATTCCCAAAAAACAAACCTCCCACCACAGGCTCCAGGTACACTTAAGCTTATCAAAGGGCCTAGGAAAAGGGAAGATCTTAAATTCCCATTCCTATAATACTTGCAAGCAACATATTGTTGGAATTTGTTTTCTAATCCATTCTGCTATCTGCTTCCATTTTGTGGGTGAGTTTATCACATTCACAGTTATAATTCCTAACTACATTTTCCTCCATCTTATTTTCTTCTATTTATCTTTCTCTTTTTGTTCTATCCTTCCTCTAAAATCTGTCATGCTTTTGACCAATGTCTTCTTTTATCTACCCTTCTTTTTGTCACCTACCTCTTTCCCATACGCCCTTCCCCTCATGGTTCTCTGTTAGGTAAGGTAGATTTCTATTATCAATTGAATTTGTGTGTGTGTGTGTGTGTGTGTGTGTGTGTGTAATTTTCCCTCTTTTAACCAATTTTGATGTCTGTGAGGTTTTAGTGTTGTCTGCTACCACTACCCTATGATTTTCCCCTCCATTGTAAAAATTCTTCCTTGTGTGCCTCTTTTAAGTGAGATAATTTTTCCCATTCTTCCTCTCCTTTCCCTCTTCTCCAAGGGTATCTGAATTTTCATGCTAACATAATTGACTCACTTCCATGCCCTCTTTCTTTGTTGAGACCATTTAGCTACCCTAATAATGATAACATTCTTAAAAGTTACATGTCTCATCTTCCCAAGATAAAGAGTTTCACCTTATTGAATCATTTATAATTTCTTTTTCATTTGTATGCTTTTATTGAATCTTATATTTGAAAGTGAAACTTTCTATTCATCTCTGATCTTTTCATCAGGAATGCTTGAAAATCTTTTATTTCATTAAATATCAATTTTTCCCTTGCAGGATTATACTCAGTTTTGCTGGGTAGGTTATTTTTGGTTGCAATCCCAGCTGTTTAGTTTTCTAGAATATGATATTCCAAGCCCTTCACTCCTTTAACATATTAGCTGCTAAATATTGGGTGATCCTGATTGTAGCTCCATGGTATTTGAATGGTTCCTTTGTGGCTGCTTGAAATATTTTCCCTCTGACCTTGGAGTTCTAGAATTTGGATATAAAGTCCCTAGGAGTTTTCATTTTGAAATCTCTTTTCGGGAGCAATTCGTGAATTCTTTCCATTTCTATTTTACCTGCTGGTTCTTGGATATCAGGTGCTGTTTTCTTCATTTATTTCTTGAAATATTATGATGATGCACTTTATTTGATCATGGATTTCAGGTAGTCCAATAATTCTTAAATTATCTCTCCTAGATCTATTTTTAAGTCAGTTTTCCTGATTAGATATTTCTTCTTTTTTTAGGGTTTTTTTCACTTTGTTTTATTGTTTCTTGATGTCTAAGTCGTTAGCTTCCATTAGTCCAATCCTAATTTATATATATATATATATATATATATATTCCTCATTGAGCTTTTGTACCTCTTTTTCTATTTGGATAATTCAGCTTTTTTAAAAGTTCTTTTTATCACTGAATATTTGCACATCTTCCATTTGGCCAATTCAATTTTTAAAGGTGCTATTTTCTTTAATATTTTTGTGTCTCTTTAACTGAGATGTTAATTGTCTTTTCGTATTTTTCTGCCTTTGCTTTCATTTTTTACCTAATTTTTCCTCTAGCACTCTAATTTCAAAAATAATTTTCTCAAAAAATGCATAAAAATCTTTG